>NC_083342.1:53386982-53711450 GCF_019175385.1 Lycium barbarum | reverse complement strand
GTTTAATTAATGCTTGAGAAGATTCTGGCCAATCAGTCTAAGTCTGAGAGGACTTTATCTGGGCTGACAAAGACAGTGGGTTCCCATACAGCGGCTATTCAGAATCATGAGTCACAGATGAGGGATATTTCTAGAGAGCAGCACCCTCCTAAAAAGGGAAGACTTCCGAGTGACACTATTCCAAATCCAAAGAATGGGGGAGGCGGTGTAGACCGTGTGTTTGCCATCACTACTAGGAGTGGTAAAATACTCCAGGGGACTGATGAGAAGGTGATTGATCTTGAGTCGATAGATGAAGAGGATGAGGTGCAGTCTGAAGCACCCATTATTGTTGATGAGAATCCTACTGACAAGAAGGTGGTTAATATTCCAGAGATGGTGAAGGAAGATGATAACACAAGTAAGCAGACTGTAAAAAGGGCTCTCCACCCTTTGACGCAGCTTCTCAAATCTAAACCTCCCTTTCCTCAGAGGTTGGTAAAGAAGAAGGAAGATGCTAAGTTTGAGAAGTTTTATGATGAGTTGAAGCAGTTATCTCTAAATTTTCCCTTTTTGGAAGCTGTCAAGGAGATGCCCGGTTTTGCTAAATATTTGAAGGATCTGCTAACCAAGAATAAAACAGTACAACATGAAACAGTGAGTTTGAGTCACACTGTGAGTTCCATCATTTCAACTACAACTGTTCAGAAAAAGAGAGATCCTGGGGCGTTCACCATTCCTTATTCTGTTAGGCACCATGATTTTGCTCGTGCTTTGTGTGATAATGGGGCAAGTATTAATTTAATGCCCCTAAATATATACAAACAATCAGGTTTGGTGATGCCAAGGACGACTACTATGAGGTTATAAATGGCTGATAGGTCTATCAAAAGACCTGTTGGGGTGGTTGATGATGTACTTGTGCGGGTTGCTAATTTTATGTTGCCCGCTTATTTTGTGATTCTTGACTGTGCTGTTGATCGGGACATTCCTATTATTCTGGGGAGACCTTTCCTTTCTACAGGGAGATCTTTGATGGATTCGGAGAAAAATGAAATTAAGTTCTCAGTCAACAATGAAGAAGTGACTTTTCAGGCAAGCAAAGGGATGAAGTTATCAAGTGCTTACGAGAGTATTTCGGTAATTGATTTCTTTGATGTTGATGATGAAGCAGTGGAGTTCAAGATGGAAGAAGAAAGTTTGGGTGAAGCTCTAGCTGGTATTCTTGTGAATTTCGATGCTGAGGACATGGAAGGCTATGTGGAGACAGTTAATTCACTTTTTGGGTTGGGTTCATATTCATACCACCCAAAGAAGCTAAATCTTTATCTGGAAAATAGAACAACTCCTCCAGCAAAGCCTTCGATCATTGAGCTTAAACAGCTCCCATCACATCTGAAGTATGAGTTCCTTGGTCCGAACAATCCATTGCCAGTGATTATTTCAGCCCTACTGACTAAGGAGCAGCTTTTACAGCTTTTGGAGGTGTTGAGGGAGTATAGGCGTGCTATTGGTTGGACCATCGCAGACATTCAAGGTATTCCATCTGGGATCTATTAGCACAAAATCCAGTTGGAGGAGGATAGCAGACCGAGTGTAGAGCATCAGAGGCGACTGAACGAGAATATGCAAGAGGTCGTCAAGAAAGAGATCATCAAATGGTTGGATGCGGGACTGGTTTACCCAATTGCTGATAGTAAGTGGGTGATCCTCGTCAATGTGTTCCTAAGAAGGGCGACATCACTGTGGTGCCGAATGCAAAGAATGAGTTGATCCGAACTAGAACCGTAACCGGATGGAGAGTTTGCAAGGACCATTTTCCCATGCCTTATATTGATCAAATGTTTGATAGGCTAGCGGGGTGTTCCTACTATTGCTTCCTTGATGGTTATTCGAGCTACAATCAGATCAACATTGCTTTAGAAGATCAGGAGAAGACGACTTTTACTTGTCCTTATGGGACGTTTGCATTTAGCCGGATGCCTTTTGGTTTGTGCAATGCACCAGCCAATTTTAAGAGGTGCATGATGTCAATCTTCTCTGACATGGTAGAGGACTTCTTGGAAGTATTCATGGATAACTTCTCTGTTGTGGGGGATTCGTTTGAAGATTGTCTTGGCCATCTGGGTCAAGTGCTCAAAAGATGTGAGGAGACAAATCTCGTGCTAAATTGGGAGAAGTGCCATTTTATGGTGAAGGAAGGGATCGTCCTTGGTCATAAAATCTCTGAAAAGGGAAATGAGGTCGATCAAGCGAAAATTGATGTGATTGCAAAACTTCCACTACCTATCTCAGTCAAAGGTGTCCGAAGTTTCTTGGGACATGCTGGGTTCTACAGGCGCTTCATCAAAGATTTATCCCAGATTTCTAACCCAATGTGTAAGCTTCTTGAAAAAGAGGCTAAGTTTATGTTTGATGATAAGTGCCGAAAGGCATTTGAGGAGTTAAAAGAGCGTCTCACTACTGCTCCTATTATTGTTGCTCCTGACTGGTCCTTACCATTTGAACTGATGTGTGATACTAGTGGTTTAGCAATAGGTGTTGTTCTTGGGAAGAGGCACAATAAAATTATGCACCCGATCTATTATTCAAGCAGAACACTGAATGCTGCCCAGATGAATTTCACAGTGACGGAGCAAGAGCTGCTTGCCATTGCGTTTGCTTTTGAGAAATTTCGGGCCTACTTGTTGGGGTTCAAACTAGTGGTTTAACCTGATCATGCAGCCTTGAGATACCTCATGGCAAAGAAGGAAACAAAGCCACGACTTATCAGATGGGTGCTATGCTGCAAGAGTTTGATTTTGAGATGAAGGACCGCAAGGGCACTGAAAACCAGGTTGCTGACCATCTTTCTCGGCTTAAAGAAGCTGGGAGACCTTCTGATGAACTAGATATAGATGATGCTTTTCCAGACGAGAGGGTGTTGGCTGTGTCAATAGAGGTAGCACCGTGGTATGCTGACATTGCCAATTATTTGGTAACAGGCGTAGTGTCATGACCTAGCCCCGTGGGCAATGACTAGTGCCCCAGCTGGGCACCCATACGTACCTGTCAACATTATTGGACCGATACTACAGGCCCTCAACTAACCACATCACATCATATGAACATACGCAAGCCGACGAGGCTGCCACTGTATATGTCATTATTCTACGCAAGCCGACAAGGCTGCCACTACACATCAAAATATTACGCAAGCCGACAAGGCTGCCACTACACATCAAAATATTACGCAAGCCGACAAGGCTGCCACTACGAAACGATAGTATAAGCAAGCCGGCAAGGCTGCTACAGCGACAGAACATCCATAATGATCATATAAACACAACTGATCACATCTGAATACAACCCACATACATGTCTACAGACCTCTAAGAGTTTCAACAGTGAAATATGATGGGACAGGGCCCCGTCATACCCTTAGGAAATATACACAAATATACATCAAAAAGGGTCTGTACCAAAATCTAGGCTTCGGAACAACGAAGCTCTCCAAGATAGCAGAAAGGGAATCCTAAGCTGGCGGATCACCAAAGCGAGTATCTGTACCTGCGGGCATGAAACGCTGCCCCCCGAAGATAGGGGGGTCAGTACGGAATATGTACTGAATATGTAAGGCAGTATTGAATCATAAAACAAGGAAAAGCGTAACAATAAGCAAGTTTACAAAGCAACCCGGGAGTAACCTGGCACAACATTTTGAACCATGTCATGTGGTCCCTTACACAAATTCTATAATACACAATATAAATATAGAATATCCTACTCATAGCCGCTTCCGGCTAATAACACAATAGTCCCTTCGGACGGCCGCTTCCGGCTAATAACACAATAGTCCCTTCGGACGGCTGCTTCCAGCATAATAATGATGGCCCCTTCGGGCAACTGATTCCGGCTTAATAATAATGGTGGCCCCTTCGGGCAGCCGCTTTCGGCTTAATAATAATGGCCCTTCGGGCAGCCGCTGCCGGCTTAAGAATATCATAATCCAGCTGATCAGGTGGAGCAATAACAATACATATGATATACAGTATGAATATGTAATGAAGTTACAAAATGTTACTTGTCAATATAGTATGAAACATTTTATAGAAGTCAAGACATGAGTCATCATAGAGTTCCTAAGAATAGAAGCTGGTAAATATCGACTATTATCCAACGTACAAAAAGACTGAAGAGGGAAGCTCAATCACTTAAGATTTCTAACATCAAAAAGTGAATAAGAATCATGAATCACGCTCAAGACTTATGAATAGGATTACCCCAAAGCTTATATCATTCATCGCTTAAATCTAAGACATGCCAAAAGAAAGAAGGGACAGCTTTACATACCTGTTGACGACTAATCGCAAAACCGTTCGCTTTGTCGCCCCTTTAGCCTATTTAATATAAAAGTAACGTTATCGTCAGTAACTATACTTTCTAGTTCGTAAATCCGTAGCCCATCGCTTTATAGAACTTGTTCTTTAACATATACATTCTTGTTTAGGGGTTTTTCTCATTATTCAAGGACTTAACAAAAATCGGGCAGCATTCCCCCTATATATTCGCCTAACCCGAATTTCCAATTATCCTCCTGTCAACACAGAAATACCAACAACAACAATATACACATAAAATTCTCACAACTCAGCCCATAACAATTCTAAATCCATTTCAATCAACAATTTTACATAGTAACGATTTCACGTATTTTCTTACTTCCGATTTCGTCCAATTCAATTTTAATAATTTCATTACAGCATTATTAACACAACTACACCATAAAATAGGAAAATCTTACCACAATTTCCTCGGAGAAATTTGTACGCTCAATTGTTCCGATTTTGCAATTCCTTCTTCTCCAACTTAAAATCAAATGTTGCTATCACCTCCTTGGATTTGTATTGGACTTGAAATTGATACAAATATTAAAAGATCAATAATTATTTTCACCACCATGGCTGGCCGAGAGCAGCCATGGTTAATTTCCTTTTTTTTTCTTGAATTGTTTTGTGAAAATGTTGTAAAATGAAAGTCATTCACTACATGTTATGTATATATATGCTTGTTCCTAGGGGGACACGTGTCCCCCACCTTGGTGAGTCACAAATCCACTTTTGGATTTTTGTTTGATTTTTTTTCTTTTTTTTAAAATTTCGGGTGAGCCCACTAGCAATTAATCTTAATTAATTTAATTTAATTACACACTAATTCCTACTTAGTAATCTAATCACAATTAATTAATCCCTAATATCAAATAATATTTTTATACTAAATAAAATTTATAAACAATTTGTGTTTTAATTAAAGATTTCTATTCCGTGTCCGAAAATGATCTCGTCTTTAACTTGAGTCGATCCTCTTGCGAATAACTCGACGTATAAAATATATAAAACAAAATTACCGGGTATAACATCCTTCCCCCCTTTAGAACATTCGTCCTTGAATGTTAAACTTGTCCTGAACCTCCAGTACTTTCTCAGTGTTCTCTTATTTGATTATGCCCTTCTCATCTCTTTTCCGTTTGTCGATTCGCTATAATTTATTATAACGCATCCCATATCTCTACATAGTCATTCCTATAGTATCTCCTCCTTCTGTTGTTTCCCGAGGTAATAATTTCATGTCATTGCCTTGACCTTTTCTTACTTCGCAGTTCGTTGTCAGTTGTATTGCTCTTCCGCTGAAATCTTACCTTCTTCTTGTGCTTCTCCTATAGTCATCCCCTTAAGGTATCGTTTCTTTTATCTTACCACTAAATCTTTAAATAAGCTTTTTATAACGCGTAGACGTCCCTCGTCGGTTTATTAGACTTTAATATCCCTGGAGTGTTGCAAGCCTCCGGTAACCTGTAGACCCTTCGCAGGTTCTACGAGTAAAACGAAACTTTCCAGAAGGTAACATTTTTATATCCCATATATCCTTACTTTACTCCGCTGCGACAATCTGTATTCTGGAATCCGCAGCATCATGTGTCACTTTCTAACTTTCTTTTAAAGGTCTTTAACTATCATTTGCTTTTATTTCTTGATCTAGATCTTTAGGGTTGGCTATCAAATAACGCTAGGGTCTCCTCATATTATAATTTTACTGTCATCCAGTAACCGGTAACCCGCTTGTTCTGATTGTCTTGATTAGATCATTTCGTAATTTCCCTTACCCAAAATGGCAATACTTTAGGCGTATTATCTCGTGTCGTTTATCTATTTTTGCCTCAAACTCTGATATTTCCCATTTACTCAAACTTGCTCTTAGTCCTCCTATTACGCATCTTATAACAATCTTTACACGGGTATGTGTAGGTGCTTAAATCTGCCCAGAAAATACCTTAGCGTTACCACGCTAGTATTTATGCAGACCTTATATTCTTCTCTTATCTCTTTGAATTGATATCAAAGCACAATCATGGCTTTTTCCCTCAGTACTAATTATATCTTCGTAGTTTTGTCTCAAACCACCTTATACCTTTCGTTGATGTATCCAAAATATCGCAACCACATTGTTGTTACTGGATTCTTACTCTTCTTATCAAGTACTCACTTGACCTTGTTCCTAGTATACAAGTATTCGTAGGTTGCATAACTATTCCTGTACCATTCGTACAAAGTGCATCCAATCTTAGTCATAGTATTTCCTTCTCCTGGTATATTCTGCTCTACATATCTTATTGTACTAAAATTCACTTGTTGTCTATTTCGCCATACTCTTTCCCCTTCCTCTATTCACCATTTGGTTTTCTCATATCCTATTATAAGAGGGATTCGCTATCCCTTCTCCTTTACTGCCTATATGTCACATTATCATTAGCCAATAACTCTATTGTCAACATCTTAACCTCTAATCCAGTATAGCATTGCTATCCTTCAGAACATCCCTTAAGTTATTCGTTACCATTCTCTTGTCGTATTCTTTCCTTTTTATAAGTATCCACCTTCTGATGTCATATTATCTAAGGTCTTTGCCAATAATTCTCAGCACTGTCTCAAATACCATCTTGGTTTCTATCCGTTTGTTGCTGGCTTTACTCATTTCTATGGAAATCCTTATGGTGTTCACGTTACAGCCTGTTCGTAATCCATCCGATAGCGTAACACTTCTTAATCTTATTCACAATTCTCAACATGTTTTAATTACACTCCGTGAACTAGGCATACTTAACCCTTCACCCTTTCTGATCGATCATACCCTTAGTATCTCACAAGCTGTCTTACTAATACCTTCATAACTTGTCATAATTCTTCCTTCTCTGTACTTTTATCTCAATCATACTACTACTTCTTTTTCTATTTCTGGGAAAATTTTGGCAGAGTTTCTGTCACGACCCAACTAGGGGCCGTGACGAGTACCCGATACTTGTACCGAGCACCCCTTATCTATCATGTATAAACAGAGCCATATTTCTTTTTTTTTTGAACATTAATGAACATTAACATTAGCAGCGTCATTATGAACATAGACTAGTAAACTTCGTTAACACTTTATACAACAGCATTATCATGCCAAACATCATATATCTAGCTGTACCTGACTGACTGTACATAGCTGTCTACGAGCCTCTAGACATAGTATACTTATACATAGAAAGGGCCGAGTACTATCGTGCCCGAATGTACATATACAAAATAGTACCACTGAAGTGAAGCTCCGGAACAACTGGAGCACTGTAGAGTACTGCTGGTAAACTCCTAAAGATCAAGTCCACCTGTCTGCTGACCTGCGCGGCATGAAACGCAGCGTCCACAAGAAGGGACGTCAGTACGAATAGTGTACCGAGTATGTAAGACATGGAAGATAACACAAGCAATAACATAGTGTATGATGAATAACGTCATGGAGTCATAGGACATAGAAAATAGAACTATTATCATGTCATGTATTATCATATCGTATCGTATCGTATCATATCTTGTCTTGTCGTAGCATGTCGCGTTATAGTATATCGTGTCATAGCATGTTATGGCGTGTCGTGTCATAGCATAGCGTGTCATAGCATGTCTTACCATAGCATAGCATGTCATAGCGTATCATATCATAGCATAGCTTGTCATATCATGTCATGTCGTGGCATATCATAGCATATCATGTCGTAGCATAGCATGTCATAGCATATCGTATCATAGCATGTCTGGTCTTGACATAGTAGGTCATATCATAGCGCCGAACAATGTCGGCTCACCCACATAGCGCCGATATGTACCGGCTCACCCATATATCCCGCATCCGGGCACCCCGCGTCCGGGATGATAATCCAGCTGATCAGGTGGCAGCGAAACATATTTCCCTTCCCTTTCCCCTATGTATCCCTTTCCCCCCAGCCCAGGTTCATATACATAGCTTGTATACATATACATGTCTTATATACATTTACTTATCTTATATACATATACGTATTTCATATACTTATACATATCTTATATACATATACATGTTTTATATATATATATATATATCATATAAGCACACAAGGGAGCCCAAGGAAGAAAAAAAAATCATGTATTCATCGGAGCGACGTAAGGTCGGTGACCTCCGATTACATCATGGAATGCTAGTGATAACTCCGTCTCACCTTGAAGGAACAAGTATTTTAAGGCGAGACTATCAACGAAGAATAATATTACGGTAACCGTAGAATGAAATCGTGGGAATTATAGGTGACAGTCATAGGCGTTGGAGTCTTAGAAAATAAAGTTATAGCTAGGAAATATAAATACGATTCAAAAATTAGTTTATCACTTTCATTGTTTACATAAGATACTTAGCTTAGTCATAGAGTCGTTCCGGTCGTACTGATCGTAAGTACACTCTCTCGTCTAACATTGTCATTATCATTATCACCGTAGAAGCATTCTCGTTAGAGTGGTCATAGTACTTATCATTAGCGACGACATCGAGATCAAAGGCCCCCTTTGGATTCGCTTCAAATAAGTCAACCGAGACTATAGGAAAATCCGAGAGTAACGGGCCCACCTCGGGCCGGATGAGGTAGCGTATACGATTTACGTATGTTACGTGTCATAGCGTTACTTGTGAGGGTCTTAGGGTAATCGGGTCCCATTTATACAAGTTCTAAGGGCGTAGGAGGTTTTTCCAACAATTGGCACACTTTCTATTTCAATTCTATTGAACAAAAAGTGGAAAACTTTAGGTGCGGATTCCGGGGAACCGAGTTGTCCCCGAGGCTCGTACCCAACCTATTACAACTAAGACATGCCATAGAAAGAAGGGTGAAGCCTTACATACCTCTTTCCGCTCCTTTAGCTATTCCAAATTCACGTCACAATTTCGTCAAAATCTGCGAATTGGTCATTTTTACCAAAACTTCCATTAGTATACTTAGAGTCAAAACCCTAAGGAAACATTTTTGCTACCGAAATTTCGGCAGCATTTCCCCTGTAAATATACCATCCTCGACATTCAATTTAGTCAAATCCTCATCAAACACAATCCGGGAATTCAAACCCGGCCAAACTATTAACATAACTCAACAATCGCACTAGCAATTCACATATTTCCTTCAATATACATAATCTCCCAATTATCAATACTTCCAAAGTTATCAAACCTTTATTTGCGATATGAAATCTACGATGATTACAACTTCATTTTTATTATTGAATCCATGATAACAACAATCAAACACTACATAAAAATCAATTCGATTATCCAACACAACAACACTACATTCGGCCACCATTATCAATCAACACAACAACCAAAATACTAACTAGCACTTGCTTACCATTTCTTCATGCTTCAACACATATACACTACTATACATACAATATACACGGCCATACACACACCATATACCTCACGGCCACAACACAACATCAATATTCTCCAAACTCATTCAATTTCCATTTTCCACATATCATTCACAACAATAACAACCAAACACTAGTTAAAACAATTGAAGCATGGCTCCTACACATACATATATGTACACGGCCATATACTATATTTATCTCCTTCATGAATTTCATCCATTTTTGCATACTACAACACATATAACCCATGTATAACACATAAAACAAGGTTAGAATTTACCTTTGTTCTTCAACTTCTCACTTGCTTATCTCTTGGCAACTTATATGATTTTGAATCTTTCTTGCTCCAACAACAACTCTACCTTGTTAAGCACCCTCCACTTAGTAGGAAATGATTTTTGGAAGAATTTTATCAATTTTTCCTTGTGGATCTTACTATGGCCGAATCTTGCTTGCCTTTGTCCTTCAAGTTTTCCTTCTTGAACCTTCTTGAATTGTAGAGTAGTAAATTAGTCTTCTTTTGCAAGACTTGAACACATTTATACACACAAATGGGCACATGGCCGGTCATGTGCCCCCTATTTTCCACTAATTTCTTTAAATTGTTCAAGATTATCCTTTAAGGCTTCAAATTTGCATAGTCTCTTGACTTGGTCAACTTTTGCCCACATGTGCATGTCTTGCAATATAATATAATCTCATGTCCCCTTTTTATGGTCTAAATCAATTGGCCAACATGGCCTTTTTATGAAGGCCTTGTGAAATTACCATTTTGCCCTTAGACCTTTGCGTGATTACCTTGAGTCATTTCATGAATTTCTTCCTTCACCCTTAATATTTCTCAATAATTCCGTGCTAATAATACCCATAAACAATATTCATAGTCCATTCATATTTAAAATAACCTTGAGAAATAGTCACTTCCTTAACTCCCCGCGATTACCTCAAACTATCCGAACGTTCAAAATGCGGGCTATAACATCCTCCCTCCCTTTAGAACATTCGTCCTCGAATGTTAAACTGGCCTCATACATAGTATAGTACTTCGGGGAGGTCTCCTTTGTAGATGCCTCATGTCACTTAACATGTCCACCTTAGGAGCTTAGGTTGCCCTCTTTGCGATCTTCACAGTTGTAATTCCTCCTTCGTGGCGTCTGCCGCGTCTATCCCCTCACTAGACATGTTCCCGCACACCGCCTTATCATGAATTCCTTGCATTAGATAGTGTGGACTTAATATCGGTCTCACCCTGTGACATCTGTACTTTTCTCCTTCGTTCCCAAAGCTTTCTGTTGTCATGGCTCCCCCTTTCTTGTTAGTTTAGTCCGTCTCGGCCTATATGACTCGTATGGGGTTTCTAACCACTTTCCACACCCCAATTTACTTTGAGCTGCCTACTCTTACACTCGTCTCTTGTTTTCACATTTACGAAATTTTCAGCATATTTCCCAGGGGGTCACCCATCGTGGAATTACTCCCACCTGAGCACGCTTAACCTAGAAACTTTAATGCATTTCAGTGTCTCGGTGTTAGTATTTTTACTTCCGCTTCACCGTACTGCCTACATCACATAATGTGGGGCAGGTTGGGGTCTCGGCAATGTTCGAACGCACTCATAGCGCATATTTCTCTTTTAATGACTATTTTAGCCTTCGAGGTCACTAATGTTCACTTTTTACTCGTGTGTACGGTTTCTTTTGTCCTGAATTTTCCCGAATTCTTTATATGTTCCGCAATACACGGGACGGTGCAAGACAAAGAAAAATCCAATTCAATTTAACTCCCATATATTATAGAAAAGATGCCGGAAGTGTACCTGTGGCCGCGTCGGTGGAAGGTCCAGTATCCTGCCGCCCTGTCAATGCATATATGCGGCGTGAAGGACCGGCTGAGCTAGGCGTCCCTCCTCTGCCTCGGCCACGACTTGCTGGAGCCTGGAAGGCCTGTCCCGGAGGGCGCACGGACGGTGACGAATCCACAGCTGATCCGGCAGGCTGGACTCTGCTTCCCTCATTCCTTAGCGGACAATCTCGCATCAAATGGTCGGTCCGACCGCAAGCATAACATGCACCTGTGTCCCGGTAACACTGTCCCGAGTGTGGCCCGCCACACCGAGTACACCGTGGCGGGGGTGGCATCATCCTGCCAGAATCATCCCTATACTGGGATCCTGAAGCTCTAGTGCCCTGACCCGCTCCCGAATCATTAGAACGGTCAAATCTCCTATCCACAATTCGAGGAGGTGCACTGGCCGCCGGTTGGTCTGAGTACCTGAATTGCCCCTGTGCCTGTCCCCCTCTGTACTCGCTCCTAGTCCTGGAAAACCTGCCCCTTTTTCTGGGAACCCTATCCGGATAACGCTCCTCTCTCCGTGGCTGATATTGTTCCTCCAGATTTTGGGCGTGGGCCTGGATGCGGGTAATAGTCATCCCATCCTGGAGTGAAGCCGTCAAGCATTCCTTCACCAAATGTGGCCCTAGCCCACTCACAAATCGGTGTACATGATCTCCCCTATCAGCTATCATGGCTGGGGCATACCTGGCTAATGAGTTAAAACGGAGGCTGTATTCTCGAACGCTCATATTTCCCTGTCTCAGGTTCAAGAACATATCGGCTCGAGCCCGTCGAACCTCTGGCGGTAGGAAATGTCGTAGGAATGCCTCAGTGAACTCCTGCCAAACCGGAGGGGGTGCATTTGCTCCCCTCGATGATATCCAGTTACCGTACCACAAAACTGCCACATCCCGCAGCCTGTATGAAGCCAACTCCACGGACTCCGTATCCGAAGCATGTATAATTCTCAGAGTCCTCAGCATCTCGTCTATGAAACTCTGCGGGTCCTCCTCTGGTTTTGATCCATAGAACTCTGGCGGCTTCAGGGTAATAAAGTCTCGGGCCCTTGCGCTTACCGCCCTGTCTCCCGTGTCTATATCTTGCCGCTGAGCTTGTGCGGTAACTAACTGGGTCAATAACTGGATGGCCTCTGCCATCTGCTGGCCCGGAGCTGCTGGCGGTGGAACTGGGGGTGCGGGGGCTGGAGCTGGAACTCTTCCCTGCTCTGCTGGTGCAGGGGGAGCAGGAACGGTCTGAGGGGGAGCCTCATTATGAGATTCTTCTTCTTCTAGCTCCCGTTCAACTCTGCTGGCCGCCACTCTCTTGGCTTTCTCGGTCATCGTAGCCTTTTTCTTCGGCGGCATTACTGAAACCATAACATAGGATTAGGAAAGGAATGTGGAAGCCTGGTAGCATAGCTCTATCGCACGATCTTAGAATGCAAAGAAGGTCATATTTCCTAAATGCCCTGTAGCCTCCCGTCTATAAGTGTGGCGCGCTACACACCCATAAACAAGACTCTACTGGACACGACTCGTAGACAAACCCCTAGGACCGAACTGCTATGATACCACTTCTGTCACGACCCAACTAGGGGCCGTGACGAGTACCCGATACTTGTACCGAGCACCCCTTATCTATCATGTATAAACAGAGCCATATTTTTTTTTTTTTGAACATTAATGAACATTAACATTAGCAGCGTCATTATGAAAATAGACTAGTAAACTTCGTTAACACTTTATACAACAGCATTATCATGCCAAACATCATATATCTAGCTGTACCTGACTGACTGTACATAGCTGTCTACGAGCCTCTAGACATAGTATACTTATACATAGAAAGGGCCGAGTACTATCGTGCCCGAATGTACATATACAAAATAGTACCACTGAAGTGAAGCTCCGGAACAACTGGAGCACTGTAGAGTACTGCTGGTAAACTCCTAAAGATCAAGTCCACCTGTCTGCTGACCTGCGCGGCATGAAACGCAGCGTCCACAAGAAGGGACGTCAGTACGAATAGTGTACCGAGTATGTAAGACATGGAAGATAACACAAGCAATAACATAGTGTATGATGAATAACGTCATGGAGTCATAGGACATAGAAAATAGAACTATTATCATGTCATGTATTATCATATCGTATCGTATCGTATCATATCTTATC
Source organism: Lycium barbarum (assembly GCF_019175385.1). Taxonomy (NCBI): domain Eukaryota; kingdom Viridiplantae; phylum Streptophyta; class Magnoliopsida; order Solanales; family Solanaceae; genus Lycium; species Lycium barbarum. The sequence goes on along the minus strand of NC_083342.1, from coordinate 53,697,715 downwards.
TTGTCTTGTCGTAGCATGTCGCGTTATAGTATATCGTGTCATAGCATAGCATGTTATGGCGTGTCGTGTCATAGCATAGCGTGTCATAGCACGTCTTACCATAGCATAGCATGTCATAGCGTATCATATCATAGCATAGCTTGTCATATCATGTCATGTCGTGGCATATCATAGCATATCATGTCGTAGCATAGCATGTCATAGCATATCGTATCATAGCATGTCTGGTCTTGACATAGTAGGTCATATCATAGCGCCGAACAATGTCGGCTCACCCACATAGCGCCGATATGTACCGGCTCACCCATATATCCCGCGTCCGGGCACCCCGCGTCCGGGATGATAATCCAGCTGATCAGGTGGCAGCGAAACATATTTCCCTTCCCTTTCCCCTATGTATCCCTTTCCCCCCAGCCCAGGTTCATATACATAGCTTGTATACATATACATGTCTTATATACATTTACTTATCTTATATACATATACGTATTTCATATACTTATACATATCTTATATACATATACATGTTTTATATATATATATATATATATCATATAAGCACACAAGGGAGCCCAAGGAAGAAAAAAAAATCATGTATTCATCGGAGCGACGTAAGGTCGGTGACCTCCGATTACATCATGGAATGCTAGTGATAACTCCGTCTCACCTTGAAGGAACAAGTATTTTAAGGCGAGACTATCAACGAAGAATAATATTACGGTAACCGTAGAATGAAATCGTGGGAATTATAGGTGACAGTCATAGGCGTTGGAGTCTTAGAAAATAAAGTTATAGCTAGGAAATATAAATACGATTCAAAAATTAGTTTATCACTTTCATTGTTTACATAAGATACTTAGCTTAGTCATAGAGTCGTTCCGGTCGTACTGATCGTAAGTACACTCTCTCGTCTAACATTGTCATTATCATTATCACCGTAGAAGCATTCTCGTTAGAGTGGTCATAGTACTTATCATTAGCGACGACATCGAGATCAAAGGCCCCCTTTGGATTCGCTTCAAATAAGTCAACCGAGACTATAGGAAAATCCGAGAGTAACGGGCCCACCTCGGGCCGGATGAGGTAGCGTATACGATTTACGTATGTTACGTGTCATAGCGTTACTTGTGAGGGTCTTAGGGTAATCGGGTCCCATTTATACAAGTTCTAAGGGCGTAGGAGGTTTTTCCAACAATTGGCACACTTTCTATTTCAATTCTATTGAACAAAAAGTGGAAAACTTTAGGTGCGGATTCCGGGGAACCGAGTTGTCCCCGAGGCTCGTACCCAACCTATTACAACTAAGACATGCCATAGAAAGAAGGGTGAAGCCTTACATACCTCTTTCCGCTCCTTTAGCTATTCCAAATTCACGTCACAATTTCGTCAAAATCTGCGAATTGGTCATTTTTACCAAAACTTCCATTAGTATACTTAGAGTCAAAACCCTAAGGAAACATTTTTGCTACCGAAATTTCGGCAGCATTTCCCCTGTAAATATACCATCCTCGACATTCAATTTAGTCAAATCCTCATCAAACACAATCCGGGAATTCAAACCCGGCCAAACTATTAACATAACTCAACAATCGCACTAGCAATTCACATATTTCCTTCAATATACATAATCTCCCAATTATCAATACTTCCAAAGTTATCAAACCTTTATTTGCGATATGAAATCTACGATGATTACAACTTCATTTTTATTATTGAATCCATGATAACAACAATCAAACACTACATAAAAATCAATTCGATTATCCAACACAACAACACTACATTCGGCCACCATTATCAATCAACACAACAACCAAAATACTAACTAGCACTTGCTTACCATTTCTTCATGCTTCAACACATATACACTACTATACATACAATATACACGGCCATACACACACCATATACCTCACGGCCACAACACAACATCAATATTCTCCAAACTCATTCAATTTCCATTTTCCACATATCATTCACAACAATAACAACCAAACACTAGTTAAAACAATTGAAGCATGGCTCCTACACATACATATATGTACACGGCCATATACTATATTTATCTCCTTCATGAATTTCATCCATTTTTGCATACTACAACACATATAACCCATGTATAACACATAAAACAAGGTTAGAATTTACCTTTGTTCTTCAACTTCTCACTTGCTTATCTCTTGGCAACTTATATGATTTTGAATCTTTCTTGCTCCAACAACAACTCTACCTTGTTAAGCACCCTCCACTTAGTAGGAAATGATTTTTGGAAGAATTTTATCAATTTTTCCTTGTGGATCTTACTATGGCCGAATCTAGCTTGCCTTTGTCCTTCAAGTTTTCCTTCTTGAACCTTCTTGAATTGTAGAGTAGTAAATTAGTCTTCTTTTGCAAGACTTGAACACATTTATACACACAAATGGGCACATGGCCGGTCATGTGCCCTATTTTCCACTAATTTCTTTAAATTGTTCAAGATTATCCTTTAAGGCTTCAAATTTGCATAGTCTCTTGACTTGGTCAACTTTTGCCCACATGTGCATGTCTTGCAATATAATATAATCTCATGTCCCCTTTTTATGGTCTAAATCAATTGGCCAACATGGCCTTTTCATGAAGGCCTTGTGAAATTACCATTTTGCCCTTAGACCTTTGCGTGATTACCTTGAGTCATTTCATGAATTTCTTCCTTCACCCTTAATATTTCTCAATAATTCCGTGCTAATAATACCCATAAACAATATTCATAGTCCATTCATATTTAAAATAACCTTGAGAAATAGTCACTTCCTTAACTCCCCGCGATTACCTCAAACTATCCGAACGTTCAAAATGCGGGCTATAACAGTTTCCTCTGTACTTCTTACTATCCCAGAACCTGCACGCAGGAAATACCAACAATGCCTCATAGGGCCAACATATATACACATATATCCTATCGTATCATAGCCACACAGGGCTCGCAAATTTCTAGTAAAAGTATAATGGTGTCAGGACTTACCTCACATATCGCACCTTGAGACGTACCTGATCCTTTAACGACCTGTCCTGTTATACCTTCCTATCTACCTTCTCTTTCAGCCTTCAACTTTACATTTCAATCATATTTCAATATTCTTACCTTATCCGACATGCCTCTGTCGCACCATTGCTTACCTGCGTACTCTGTAGCTTCCAATATCATCGGTCGCTTTCTTCTGTCGATGTCGTTCTTCAGCTGAAATCAAAGGTTAGTATAAGGGATTTCATTTCCTATGACTGGGCTCTATCGCACGATCTTAGATATGAAAGATAATTGAACCCTAAACGAAGAATAGCTGTACTAAAGATTCAAAGATGATGTTGTGGGTTGGCAATACTGCAACATTCAAGGACGAATGTTTCTAAGGGGCGAAGGATGTTACACCCCATATCTTCAAAGAGCACTTATCAAATTTGAAACATAAGTACATTGAGTTAGGGTTAAGTAAAACCACTTTGTAATATAAGGAGCAAGCATTATTAATAATATTTAATAAGTGAAGGATGTATATAAGATATACCGAAAGGTTTTATAAGGAAATGAGTGGAAGAAATGAAGTAGTACGACTTCGGAGAAAGGATGGATACTATTTTGTGTGAAACGTTTGGTCCAACTTGGGGGACGCATATCTCTTAGCATATGAAGTGTTTTAAGGTGAAACAAAAGCCGAAAATGAATTTCGTCGAGTCTAGTTTCCAATGCAACAAACCGCTCGTCGATATGACGTCAGAGTAGAGGATTATAGACGTTACAAGTTCAGTTGACAGAGTAGAAACGCGTGCTACAGCACTGCTACAGGGTAAGAACCCAACCCGAATTTGAACCCGACCCGAATTTGACCCTTATAAAAAGGGTAAGAACCCCTTTTTTTTCACCAGACTCTGCTGGAAAATTCCAGATATTGAAGAGAGAGAGAGTGAGGAAAACAAAAGTGAGCAATTTTCAAGTATCGGAGTAGTGGTTCAGGGCCGGGTAACGCATGATTGTGATTCTAGTATTGTTTTGCGGTGGATTTTAGCGTGGATATTGAGGATATTGCTGTCTTAACAAGAAAAAAATGTATGAATATTTCTGTTTTTGTATTATTTAAAGCTTATTTACGGAGATAATGTCGCTAAACAATCGTGTAGTAAGTTTGTTTGTTCTGGAAGTTCGAAAAGAGCGTGTGGGCTGTTTTATGGTACATATTGGTGTTGGAAATGATGTTATGGATCTTGGTATTGTTATTGTTGTTGTTGGTTGTTGAATTGAGAATTCGGGCTAGGCATATAAACAGGGGAGGTGCTGCCCGATTTTCGGCACAATATAGAATAGTATAATTTGAAACTTGGTACAAGTGTGCGATAAAGAGGCTAACGTTAGTATAAATCCTCTTAAATGAAGTCTTGCGAGCTCGGACGCATAAGCGTAGCCACTAGGAGTTTGAACAGGTATGTTAAGGCTCGTCCTTTTCTTTCAAAGGCATTATTCCTATGGTATGATTCCATAAGTGTTTTCATAACCTCCTTGATTTCAAAGTTAGAAATTTATGACTCTTAAAGCTTCTTATGATGTTAAGAACGAGAATGTTTTTATGAGGATTACATTGAGGATGATTTTATGCTTAAAGGTCTCAAATATGATTTCAACGATGATATGAAAACGTTAAGCGATTTCATGATTTTCTCGATTTATTTCATTGTTGTTGATCTCACCTTATAAATTGTTCCTCCAAGGTGGGATAGAGCGATAGTTTTCATTTGAAATCCTATGCATTCCATGAGTATAATATATGCATATAGCTATTTTGTGACATTATAGAGAGCTCTATTATTTCATTTTGATTATGCACTGCACTCATTTTCATTCTTCATGTATATGTGTTATATCCCGTGTTTTCGCACATTTAGAAAATTAGAAATAATCTTGAATTGTATGAAATAAAGTCATAATTGATTACATCTAGCACATGAGTTATTTGTGAAAGAATATTAATGTGAAAGTGTCGAGGAAGGCTAAGGGCAAAACGTGGAATTTTGGAAATTAGTTTCGGGAATTACAAAAATAAAATTTGTAGCCAATTGGACTTGTAAAATAAAAAACAAATGAGGCCCAAATCAAGGGGGGGGTGGCCGGCCAACATGGCCTTGGCCCAAACCCATTTAAGTAGTCATGTTCTTGGACATGTGACAAACAAGACAAAAGGGGATAAGTCTTCATCTCTTCAAGAAAATTCAAGAAAAAATCAAACAAGCAAAAGAGAGAGCAAAGAGTAGAGGGTTCGGCCATGTCAATGATTTTTCACCCCTCAAAAATCTTGTTCTAAAAATTGTTGTCTTGTGATTTTCCTACTAAACTAAGTGCCCTCTTCAACTTGGTGTAGTTGTCTTGGAGGAAGAAGCACTTGGATCCTCAATTTGATCACCTATTCAAGTGAAGAAGACTAGGGAAAAAGGTAAGAAATTATCCCTTGTTCTTGTGTTATGAAGTCATGTTTATGTTGTAGTATGTAGAAATGAATTGATTGTATGGGAATATGGAAGTTTGCAAAGTGGGTAGGAGATATAGTATATGGCCGTGTGTGTATATATGTTGTATAATTATGGTGAGTCTAAATTATGTCATATTCTAGTTGTGATTGTGGTAAAATGCATATTGGGAATGAAAGTTGAATGAAATTGATAGAAGTGGTTAGCGGGGTGTTTGGCCGTGTGGTTTGGAGTGTGTGGAATGGAAATGGATTAAGTTTGTTCAATGTGTTATTATGATACTTGCAATGTATATGGAGATAAAATGATATAAGTTTGTATCGAAATGGAATATTGAAGCTTATGTTGTTTTAGTACGATTTTGCGACATTATGAAAATGAAGTTATTAGGTTGCTAATTATGACAAGTATTGATGAACTTGGAAGAAGGAAACATGTTATGAATACGTATGCCAAAGATTAGGAGTTTTGGATAAATTATGACTTTGGCGGAAAGTTTGTATATTATGTATATCGTGTGTATAATTTGAGGAAAACGATATGAAATGCTTCTAAACTATGTTGTGGTGATCTAGGTTGATAATGAATGTGAAATCGTTGAGATTAGTTTGAAAGTTAAGGTTAAAGTAAAGGTTATGGCATTATGTCGGCAAGTGGAACTAGTTGTGCCATATTGTGTTTCTAGTGTTTGTTGTTGATGTTGATGTTGTTGTTTGGGTTGTTGTTGATGATTGTGAGCCGAGTTGAATTCTCGGGGGTGCTATATGTATAGGGGAAGTGCTGCCGAAATTTCGGTAGACAAATATGAGTTGAATTGAATTCGTAGCATCTATAGCTTACAATTGTTAAATGTGACCATTTGCAGATTTTCGACGAAACGGAGAGTGAGCTTGGATAGGCTTAAAAAGCTCAAAAGGTATGTAAAGCTACCCCGATCCTTCTTTTGGCATGCCTAAGTGTATTAGGATCGGATTCGGGCCTCGAAAGACTTTCTGCCCCTCGGAATCCGCAAGTGAAAATATCACTTTTTCTTTCAATAAGATTAAACTCCTTTGGTACGCTTTCTTAGAAATTATGCAAACTTTTTCTAAACTACTTGGAAAGCTATAGAACGTCCGTAGAACCTTTGTAGGCGACCCCATAAGTTTAAAATATGTGATTTGAGCCCACCGCCTTGCTTGTCCCGAGGTGGGCCCACTATTTCCGGTTTTGCCCTTAATGTACTTAAGTCTTCTTTTCGAATAGTTCTTAAAAGAAACGTTTTGACAACCATTCTAATTACCTAACAAACGTTGTTTTAAATATTCCATTAAGTCTGATAAATTGTTTTGATACTCGAAACTCGTTTATTATGATCCCTTCCGACTTCATTAGATCGGTTCGTCTTTGATATGCCTCATCGAGTCTATGGAAACATTTATGATATTTTAATTGCATTTGTCTCTCACTACTCCACTCGTGGATGCCCCAATGTTTCCCACACTTAGCCCGGGCCAGGATATGTTGTCAAGCGTGATCCTTTGCATTGTTCGCCGTGCCTCGATGTGAGGGGGGCAGGTATACGCGTACATGGGTTTGTGGAGTATGCTGTGCCATGTACGCTTGTTCTGATATGATTTGCTATGGCCATCTGATATGACATATTATGTTACGGGGTTATGCCCTTATTCTAATTCTTCTGTGTTGTGGCACCAGCTTCGGGAGGGTGGCCACGTTCTGTCTGCCGAGTCCCTTGGCAGGGGCCGGATTGGATATGACATATGTTTCTGTACACAATCCGCATGTTTTGAAAATATATATCTGATACTTTGTATTTTCTGTTTACTTTCTGTACGTTCTATACCAGTTATGATTTTGTTTCTGCAACTCAGGCCTTACATATTCAGTACATATTTCGTATTGACCCCCTTTCCTCGGGGGCTGCGTTTTCATGTCGCGCAGGTACCGACGACAGGTTTGCTGATCCGTCCGCTTAGGATCTCATTCTACTGTTTTTGGAGCGCTCTTTTATTCAGAGCCATCTTTTGGTATAGTCTGTCACTTCTATATATGTATATTCTCGTTCATGGGTACGGCGGGGCCCTGTCCCGTCATATGATTCTGTCGGTCTGTTAGAGGTCTGTGGACATGTTTGTGGGTTGGGATCTTTCTGTACAGCTGTGTGTATATGTTGTGTTTGGGCGATCCCATTCGCCGCCGCGGCCGGTCCGCATATATTTAAATGTTACTCTGTTGGCCCTGTGTGGCCTTTGTTGGTATTTTCTGCGTGCAGGGTATATGGGATAGTCCGTAAAACAAAGGAAACTCTGCCGAAATTTTTTGGAGATTATCTAAATTGGAACTAAAGCCTTGTCGGCTTCTGCTATATACTAGAATGTGATTGAGTGCCCAGATCGGGCACTAGTCACGGCCTACGGGGTTGGGTCGTGACAAAAGTGGTATCAGAGCGGTTCGTCCTCGGAATGTCTACAGACCGTGTCTAGTTGAGTGTTGTTTATCGGTGTGTTGTGCACCACACCTATAAACAAGAGGCTACAGGGCATTTAGGATACTACCCTTCTTTCTGTCTTAGATCGTGCGATAGAGCTGTGTTATCAGGATGATTCCTCCCTAACGAATTGTTACATTTGCAGTTATGCCTCCAAAAAAGGCGACAGCGGCCCAAAAGGCCAAGGCAGCGGCCGCGGGAGAGACTAGACGGGCCCAGAGGGTTACCAGGGCCCATGCACATATTGCTCCTGATATTTTGCCCCCGGCAGAGGGCTCTTCCCCACCGCCACACGTAGAGGAGATTGGAGCAGCAACAGTTGCAGGTCGAGGGGCGGCTCCACCGCCAGCTCCCGAGATTCCAGTACCTGAGCCTCCAGCTCCACGGCCAGGGACTGAGGATCAGTCTATGAGAGAGGCAGTCCAGCTATTGACCAGACTTGTGGCGGGACAGGTTCAGGGGCACGGATTGGGAGGTGACCGAGCATATAGGCGTGACAGTTCGAGGGCTCGTTAGTTCTTGACTTGTGGCCCTCCAGAGTTCTTCGGGACAAAGCCCGAGGAGGATCCTGAGGAGTTTATCAGGAAGATGCGGCGCACCTTACATTTGATTAAGGCTTCTGCGATAGAGTCAGTCGAGTTGGATTCGTATCGGTTGTATGATGTAGCAGCTAATTGGTACGAGTCTTGGGAGTTGGCCAGAGGTGACGGCGCTCCCCCAACAGTCTGGGATGAGTTTTCTGAGGATTTTCTTAGCCATTTTCTGCCTCCGGAGTTACGGCGGGCCAGAGCTGACAGATTCTTATTGCTGAGACAGAGGGGCCGCAACGTCCGAGAGTACAGTATGGAGTTCTGAATACGTTTCTGTTTGACATACCTCTGTACGATTGACTCTGATTACGAATCTGTCTGACACGCCTCTGTGTGTCTGATTCTGGAAATGAATCCGTCTGATACATCTCTGTACGTCTGATTTTTATCACGCGTCTGTTTGATACATCTCCGTATGTCTGATTCTGATTACGACTCTGTCTGATACATTTCTGTACGTCTGATTCTGATTTCGAATCTGGCTGATACCTCTTTGTACGTCTGACTCCGATCTCAGATTTGTCTGACATACTTCCGTACATCTGGCTTCGACTATGAATCTGTCCGATACATTTCTGTATGTCTGCTTCTGACTACGAATCCGTCTGATAAATCTCTGCACGTCTGATTCTGATCTCAGATCCGCCTGATACACTCCCGCATATCTGACTTTGTCTACGAATCCGTCCGCCACAGTTTAGTACGTTTGCCTCCGATTATGAATCTGTTCAATACGCTTTTATGCGTCTGATTCCAGTTATGAATCCGTTTGGTGTGAAGTGTTTGGTATGACGTGGAATCACGATGATATGGTAAGGAATCGAGGAGTGCAACAAGAAATAGTATTGACTATGATGTCTGGAAAGTATTCGTCTGTTACGAGAATATAGTTTATGGTCCGATGATTATGTGGGGTATGAGAAAATATATCATGAAGGCATTTGAATCAGTGATGTAAAGAATTACTCCATCATATGGGTAAAGAATCCATATCGGAAAATCAACAAAGGACAAGTATAAAAAGAACCCCCCCGAAGGAGTATGACGCCCCATGAGGTCAATTTAACATTCGAGGACGAATGTTTTAAAGGGGGGGAGGATGTTACATCCGGCATTTTTGCATATTCGAAAAATTTGAGATAACTTGAGTTGTAATGAATAAAGCTATATTTGGACCTTGCTTGGTATGAATGTGTCGGCTATGAATACATTGGTGTGGAATTACGAAAGGAGGCCAAGGGCAAAATTGGAATTTTGGAAAACTTGCCTCATGAAATACAAAATCTAGCCAATTGGACTAAAAAAAAATTAAGAAATTGAGGCCCAACAAGGGAAGGCCCAACCGACCATGTACACTTAGCCCAAGCCCATGGGATTAAATTTCCATGTGATGATATATTCATCCATATCCTAAGAACATTCAAGAGAAAACAAGAAAAACCAAGAGGAAAAAAAGAAAGAAAAAATTCTTGGAGCCTAATCTTGGATTCAAAAATTCATTCCTTGTGAAATAACTACTAAGTGCAAAGTCCTCTACAACTTGGTACAATTAGTTTGGCAAGAGGACAACTTTTGTAACAAGTGAAGAACTTGGAGGAAAGGTAAGAATTTTATGCTTTTGACATGTTATGAGAGGTGTATGTATGTTGTAGTAAGTTGAAATGAATGAAAAACATGGAAATTTTGTGTGTTGTGATTTATGCATGTTGGCCGAATGCATTACATATATTACATGTCTTTGATGATTTGAATTCATGTTGTAATTTAGTTGTAGTATGGTGGAAATTGTATTAGAAATGAAAGTGGAATGAATTAGTGAAAGTTGGAGAATATAGTATGTGGCCGTGTGGTACTATGTTAGTTATGGAATATGAATTTAATCTTGTTAGTATGTAAGTGTGTTATGGTGAAATGAATGGAAAGATAATAGTCTTTGTTGTCATGGAAAAATGGTTACTAAGTTGTTGAAGGAAATTATGCAACCTTGTTATGGTTTATGTAAAAATGGAAATGAAAGTATCAAGAGGCAAATTATGATTAATGTTGATGAATTTGGCAGATGGAAATGTGTTATGAACTTGTATGTTGAAGGTTAGGAAAATTGGATAAATTGTGGTTTGATGGAAAGTTTGTATGTTTGTATATCTTATGTATATCTTGTGAAAATGATATGATATGCCCCCGAATCGTGTTGTAATGACTTTGATGGGTGATGAATATGAAAATAATAAGATTGGTTTGAAAGTGTAAGGTCGGAACGGAAAGTTGGCAAATTGTGCCCTATTATGTATTTTGAGCTACTTGTCGTTATTATGAATTATGATAATTGTTGATGTTGTTGATATTGTTGTTGGGTTGTTGTTGGTTGTTTGGAGCCGAGTTGAATCTCGGGGAGGCTATATGTATAGGGGAGGTGCTGCCCAAATTCTTATAGACAAGTATTGGCTAAGGTTAGAAATGTTAAGTCTCATGAATAGTAACTGGTAAATGTGACCATTTGCAGTTTTTGAGCGAAACAGGAATCGAGTTTGGACGAGCGTAGGACGCAACCAAGGTATGTAAAGCCTACCCCTTCCTTCGTAGGCATGTTCTGAACATAATAGGCTCGGCCGCGAGCCTTAAATACGACTTCGTTCCCCGGAATCCGAGATGGAAACCCGCTCCAATTCCTTCAGCGAGACTGAACCACTTTTCTTATAATTTGTCCCTAAAGTGAACTTTTGTATGAAACCTTCTTAAACGAAGTCAGAATACTCCCAAATGATTATGGATGACCTCTTAAGGTCTATTATCAGTAATTTACGCATGTCGCCTCGAGTTGGTCCGAGGTGGGCCCACGGAGCCCCGATACCTATTGTATGATCTAAATTGTCTCATTTCTGTCCGATTTTCACAAGTAACATCTGGACTATCATTCTGATCACGATATGACTACTTTTCATATAAATCTTACAAAATGGCTTTGATATCTGGAAATCCGATTCTGGTAAAAAAAATCTATCGTGCCTTCCCAAGCAGGATATAGGCGCATATTATGAATGCTATCTGAATACTCTGATTTGACTCGCCATTTGGCCTACTTCAGTTTGATTGAGTCGGTATAACGATCTGTATGTATGTGGTTCCTCATTAATCTGTTCGTGAATGTCTCAATGCTTCCTTTCACCGGATCCCGGGCCGGTTTATATCGTGCGGAAGGGCCGCCGAGTCCCTTGTCGGGGGCCGGGTCCCATGTATGAATTCCGAAGTATGATGTGTCCGGTTCCGGGGTACTGTGGTATGTGTCGTTCCCGGTTACCATGTATATGTTACGAAGTATGATGTGTCCGGTTTCCCGGCGTGTGATCTGTCCCCGGGGTTACCGTGGTTATGATATGATGTGTTATGTGACGAAGATGTTCGAAGATATGAAATCTTCTGAAATATGATATGTTGTGGCGCCAGAGGCAGGAGTGGCGACCACGTTCCTGTGCTCTATTATGATTCTGTCTGTCTGATTGGATTCTGATTCCGCCTGGCCGTATGGATTGTGATTCTGCCCGTCCGTCTGGACCATAATTCTGTCCGTCCATTTGATCTATGGTTCTGTCCGTTATACTTCTGCGCTTCCGGTTCATGGTATGATTATGTTTGTTATGTTTCTGCTTTACATACTCGGTACATTTTTCGTACTGACCCCCGGTTCTTCGGGGGCTGCGCTACATGCCCGCAGGTACAGACGCACCTGAAGATACGCCGCCAGTCTAGGGCTCAGATACTGCTATTTTGAAGAGCTCCTTTGGTCCGGAGTGTGTACTTTTGGTATATACCTTCTGTCTTCTGTATATTATGTATGTATGGCAACTCCGGGTACGGCGGGGCCCTGTCCCGTCATATGACTCTGTAAGTCTGTTATAGGCCTGTAGATATGTTTGTGGGTTAGGGTCTTTCTGTACGGATGTGTGTGTATGTTGTGTTTGGGGCGACCCCATTCGCCGCGGCGGCCGGTCCGCATATGTTTATATGTGGCTTTGTTGGCCGGTGTGGCCTTTGTTGGTATTTTCTGTGCGCAGGGTTGTTTTGGATAGTCTATAAAACAAAGGAAACTCTGCCAAAATTTTTCTGGAAATTATCTAAATTTGAAATATAGCCTTTACGGCTTTTGCTTTATACTTGAACGCGTTTGATAACAGTTCAGATAGCATTGGATATATGTGTTTGGGTGCCCAGATCGGGTACTTGTCACGGCCTACGGGGTTGGGTCGTGACACACACGATCCAAACCACATAACTCCCTAACTTCATAACTCCTTTCCTCCCATCACAAACCAACGATTTCCTACCAAAAACCCATCATCTTCCATTTTCTAGACTCCATAAATACACAACTCATTCTCACAAAACTCGAAATCTCTCTACCCTAGGTCGAAAATTGGTTGTTATTGAAGTTGTTCTCTCAAAGTCCTTCAAGTTATCATCTATTTGTTCATGATTAAAAAGTTATGATTGACACTCTCCACTCTTATTTTACTCCATTGAGTATGCACTTGGTGGTAAGTGTTGATTAGGCTAGGGGTTTGTGCAAAATAAGTGTTTACTTATCTTGGTTAATGATCTTGTGTGGGGATGAAAGTGTTTAATCCTTTGAATTCTCTTGGGAAGTTGTTAATAAGACCCAAATGGGTTGGAGGCCATACCTTGGAATTCAAAGAATTTGAGGTTTTGGTTTGCCCACCAATAGGATGACTCGTGAGCAATTAATGAAAAATTGGTAGAAAATTGGGTGAAGTCTGAGTAACCTAATCCCCAAAACAATGTGAAACCGAGATGTGTAATAAAATCCAGAAATCAAAACATGTTCTATGTCTTTGATGCGAAAAAATATCACACTTTACGGACCGTATTTCAGTTTATGGTCCGTCTTTAAGAATTTCACTGAGGGACAGAAAGGTCTCCAAGAAAATGAACAGTTTACAATCTCAGTTTACGGATCGTATTTTGAGTTTACAGTCACAAACAAAACACAGTTTTTGTGCACAGTTAGTTTGTTCTTATTTTTGATCGGATGTTCCATGGTAGCTAATATGATGTTTCTTTTGCAGGAATGGTTCAGAAAAAGAGTGCAAGGAAAGCGGGGGCCAAAAGCACAGGCACAAGGAAGAAAGTGCGCTCGGATTCGAAGTTGATAGATGAACCCTCCAATTCGGAAGGGGAAAAATCAGGATCTGGGTGCGCAGAAGTTATACCGCCACCAAAGGTCAGGGGGGGGCCTATGCAAGGCACATCGGCAAGGCCATCACAGCCCCCACCTATGATCCCGTCCAAGTCTACATCGGAAGCCTCCCAGTCTGAAGAGGGGGATTCTGACGCGGAAGTATCAAGCAGGGGGGCAGCCCACCAAATAGATCGCGAGAGTGAATCAGTGGGGCCAAGTGCTGGTAATGCTCAGGATGATGGCACGCCATCAGAGGGTCGTAAACTAGCCGTCCGGACCAAATGACTGGAGGAAGAAAAACTTCGATTCTCGGTCAAAGGGTCAAAGAAATTGTATGACTAATGGATGGTTGGGACAGAAACTGGGGGACAGCCGCAGAGAAAAATATTTGAGGAGCGGCGACTGATTTTCGATGGTATTTTGGCTCATCCACAGCTGGACGATACCATCAAAATGTACAAGTTGGATGTTTTCACTCATGAACCAGGTGACTATGCCCCGTACGTTGTGAGGGAATTCTATGCCTCATATGGGGCTGTATTGATGTCGATGAAGAAGCCTAGTCATGCTTGGCATGAAATACCCATTTTGGAGAATGTGACAGTCCGGAACTCACTTGCCGATATTTCCTCCAAAGCCGTCAACAAAGTTCTATTTGGAAATGATTTTGTGGCGCCTATCGATCTGAGCTTATTCCTATAAATAAAATAAAGGAAAGACAAGAAATCTGTGAGAGAATGGACTGCTGCTATTATCACATCTGAGCCACAGAAGCAAAAATGGACAAATGATGGGCGAGTCAAGATTGCTAAAAGTTGCTTGTCCACGGAAGCTAAGTTTTGGTGGATGTTGCATAGGTACAGGATCACTCCAACCCAGGCGGATAATACCCTCTCAACCAGTCAGGTAGTCACTATTGCCTCATTGATGTCAAAGTATCTGATGAATATTGGAGAGCTAATTGCTGAGGAGCTACATGTGCGGGCACACAAGCCCAACCAGAACATGGTGTTTTCGTGTCTTATCACCAAATTGTGTAGATGGGCGAGGATATTTCAGCTTCCGAAATGGGACGGCACCATCACAGTTGCCCGTATGGGAGATTGGAGGAAGAATAAGGTAAAGGGAAAGAAGGACCAAGAGGCAGATCAGTCCGGTGATGACGACGACACTCAATTAGAGTTGAGTCCGAGCCATGCTTATGGGACTGACTCAGTAGAGTCCGAGATTGGTGGTGCTGCTACGGAAACTGATGCTCCCACGATAGGTGTCCCAGATACCGTAGATGCACCGGTTTTTGCAGCCGAGATAGGTGTTTCTGAGATGAGGCCTCCACCACCACCTCCAGCCACACAGGCCCTCCTTCGGGGTCTGCCACTGCCGCTGAGATAACCGAGCCTGCCGATCCAGAGCTGGAGTTGCTTCACTTCAGCCATGTTAATTACAGCCAAATTACAGTCAAGGCAGTGAGGGCTGAAAGGCAAGTAGGAAAAATCTTGCAACAATTTAAGCCGAAAGTGGTAAAAATAGTGCAGCAGTTGGTTAAAGAGGCAACCACAAAGATCCGTGCAGAGTTCGAGAAAACGCACGAATTGTATCAGGCTAGACTGGATAGTTTTGAGTCAAAATTATTGACTCGCGAGCTGACCACACCCGGTGGGGAGTCTGTCTCATTAAGGGGTGAGTTAGATAAGTTGAAGAAGGAGCTGGAGGCACTCAAAGCGCAAGGTATATGTTATATCCCACATTTTATGCAATCGGATAATTCAAGACAATCGCGGGAAAACAACAAGCAAGGCAATATTTTATTCTGTTTGGCACATGAGTTGCTTATGAAAATTTTTGAAGTGGAAATAATGAGAAAGGTTAAGGGCATAAAGGGAAGATGCAATATGACTCGTGGAAATATGGAGGAAGACGAAGGGAAAATTTGGGAGTTGGAAAATTTGTTTTCATGAACTACAAGACCTAGCCCAAAACATAAGTGGGCTTGGAAATTTTTAGGAAAAAAAGTAAAGGCCCAACCGGCCATACTTGGGACCAAGCCCATGTGGGATAAAAAATTTATGAATTAAAAGGATGAAAAACTCATAATTATCTCATAAGACTCTAGAAAGGTCAAGAAAAACAAGAACAAAAGAAAGAAGGAGAAAGCTCAAGGCCATTCGGCCATAGCAAGAATTTCCAAGGAAAATTGACAAAAATTCTTTCAAAAATCATTTTCTACCAAGTAAAGGGTGCTTAACAAGGTGGAGTTGTTGTTGGAGCAAGAAAGATTCATAATCATTCAAGTTACCAAGTTGTAGTCAAGTGAGGAATTGAAGAAGAAAGGTGAATTCTAATCTTGTTTTATGTGTTATACATGGTTTATATGTGTTGTAGTATGCTAAAATAGATGAAATTCATGAAGGAGAGAAATATAGTATATGGCCGTGCATATATGTATATGTGTAGGCATCATATCTCAATTATTTTGTCTAGTGTTTGGTTGTTGTTGTTGTGAATACTATATTGATAATGGAAGTTGAGTGAGTTTGGAGAGATTGTAGTGGTGTATGCGTGTTGGAGCCGTGTGTGTGTGCATGGCATATGTGGCCGTGTATATGGCATATGTAACCATGTATGTGTGTTGAATTGTTGAGGAATAATGAGCAAGTTGTAATTAATATCTTAGTTGTTGTGTTGTAGATTTTATATCGCAACTAGAGACTTGATAAGTTTGCTGAAGTCTTGGTAATTGGGAGGTTGTGTGAATTGAAAAAAATAATGTTCTTGCATGGATAGCATGTAGTGATATTGGTATGATGTCGTTGGAATGTATAATATAAGGTTGTTATTGTGTTCATTGAAGTCGGAAGGTTTTGAAGAAAGTGGTAAATTGAGATCATGTGTATTGAATGAAATATGTGAATCGCTAGTGTAGTTGTTGAATTATGTTAATAGTTTGGCCGGGTTTGAATTCCCGGATTGTGGTTGATGAGGATTTGGCTATGTTGAATGTCGAGGATGGTGTATTTACAGAGGAAATGCTGCCGAAATTTCGGTAGCCAAGTGTTTCCTTAAGATTCTAACTCTAAGTATCCTAATAAGAGTTTTGGTAAACATGACCAAATTGCAGATTTTGACGAGATTGCAACGTGAATTTGGAGTAGCAAAAGGAGCGGAAAGAGGTATGTAAGGCTTCACCCTTCTTTCTATCGCATGTCTTAGATGTAATAAGTCAGGTACGAGCCTCGGGGACAACCCAAGTCCCCGGAATCCGCACCTAAAGTTTTCCACTTGTTGTTCAATAGAATTGAACTAGAAAGTGTGCAAATGATGGAAAGACCACTTAAACCCTTAGAACTTGCATAAGTGGGACCCGATTACCCTAGAACCCTCACAAGTAATGACATGACACGTAACATATGTAAATCATATACGCCACCCCATCTGGCCCGAGGTGGGCCCGTTACTCTCAGATTTTCCTTACAGTCTTGCTTGACTTACTTGAAGTGAATCCAAAGGGAACCTTTGATCCCGATTTCGTTACCAAATGATAAGTACTATGACTCCTCTAACGAGGGCACTTCCATGACGATAATGATAACAATGATGTTAGATAAGAGGATATGCCTATGATACGTACTACCGGAACGACTCTATGACTAAGATGACTAAGCTAGGTATCTTGTGTAAACATGAAAATGATAAACTAATTTTTGAATCCTATTTATATTTCCTAGCTATGACTTTATTTTCTAAAGATTTAAAAGTCTATGAACTGTCATCTATGATGCCCACGATTTCATTCTACGTTTACTTTAATATTATTCTCCGTTGATAGTCTCACCTTAAAATACTCGTTCCTTCAAGGTGAGACAAAGCGATCATGAGTATTCTATAATGTAATCGGAGGTTACCGACTTTATGTCACTCCGATAGACGTAACTTTCTTTGGACTCCCGTGCATGCTGGTTATATGTACAATGTGTATGGACATGTATATGTATATAGGACAAGTATTTGTATATAAGACATGTATATGTATAATAGAGAAGTAAATGTACACGTATATGTATATGGGGAAAGGGGAAGGGCCACTGTTATATCACCACCTGATTCAGCTGGATTTCATCCTCGACGCGGGATGCCCGGACGCGGGATAAGGGAGAGTCGTACGCGGCGTCTGTATATATATGATGTATGATATATATGATATGATGTGTTGGGACACCGTTGGGGAGGGGGATTGGGAGAGCCGATGTATTCGGCGTCTGTAAATGTGAGTAAAAGATACCGTTTACTGAATTGTACTGTTTTCTGTATACGAGAATAAGGGACACCGTGTTCTGAAAAAGGGGCAATGCTATGACATGATACGCTATGCCAAGATATACTATGATATGAGATGCTACGACATGACGTGATACGACACGCTATGATAGAGCAGCACATAATATGATAAAATATGACACGATATAAATCCTATTTTCTGTGTCTACGAGAAAGAAATGTCTCAAAGAGAAAAGGACAAGCCTACATGATAGCCGGCCTGAAACAGAGGCCTTCCCACGTACAGGTTACTTTCCTGCCCCGTTATATGTCCTATCACTCCATGATATTGTTAATCGTAATCTCTGTTACTGTTTATATTATCTTTTATGCCTTACATACTCGGTACACTATTCGTACTTACGCCCCTTCTTGTGGACGCTGCGTTTCATGCCGCGCAGGTCAGCAGACAGGTGGACGTGATCCTTAGAAGCTCTACCAGCCACACTTGACAGCGCTCCAGTTGTTTTGGAGCCTCACTCCAGCGGTACTATTTTGTGTATGTACATTCGGGCACGACAGTACTCGGCCCTTTCTATGTACAAGTGTACTATGTCTAGAGGCTCGTAGACAGATATGCACAGTCAGCTATGTACAGTTAGATGTGTTGTATTTTGAATTGTTCGCGTCCCGGTATAACGCGATAGCAGAAAGCTTACTACTTATGGTTATGGTGACGCTGCTAATGTTAATGTTCAGAAAGGAAAAAAAAATATGGCTCTGTTTACACGGCTTGCCATGAGGTCAAGGTAATATGATAGATAAGGGGTGCTCGGTACAAGTATCAGGTACTCATCACGGCCCCTAGTCGGGTCGTGACAGAAGTGGTATCAGAGCAGTTCGGTCCTAGGGGTTTGTCTACGAGCCGTGTCCAGTAGAGTCTTGTTTGTGGGTGTGTAGCGCGCCACACTTATACACAGGAGGCTACAGGGCATTTAGGAAATATGACCTTCTTTGTATTCTATGATCGTGCGGTAGAGCTATGCTACCAGGTTTCCATACTCCTTTCTTAATCCTAAGTTATGGTTTCAGTAATGCCGCCGAAGAAGAAAGCTAGGGCAGCCCAGAAGGGCGAGACAGTGGCTGGAAGGAGAGTTGAACGGGAGCTAGAAGAAGGAGAATCTCATAATGAAGCTCCCCCTCAAACCTTTCCTGCTCCCCCTGCACCAGCAGAGCAGGAAAGAGTCCCAGCTCCAGCCCCCGCACCTCCAGTCCCACCGCCGGTAGCTCCGGGCCAGCAGATAGCAGAGGTCATCCAGCTATTGACCCAGTTAGTTGCCGCGCAGGCTCAGCGGCAAGATGTAGACCTGGGAGACAGGGCGGTAAGCGCAAGGGCTCGTGACTTTATTACCCTGAAGCCACCAGAGTTTTATGGATCAAAACCAAGGGAAGACCCGCAGAGTTTCATAGACGAGATGCTGAGGACTCTGAGGATTATACATGCTTCGGATACGGAGTCCGTAGAGTTGGCTTCATACAGGCTGCGGGATGTGGCAGTTCTGTGGTACAGCAGCTGGATATCTTCGAGGGGAGCAAATGCACCCCCTCCGGTTTGGCAGGAGTTTACAGAGGCATTTCTACGACATTTCTTACCGCCAGAGGTTCGACGAGCTCGAGCTGATATGTTCTTGAACCTGAGACAGGGAAATATGAGCATTCGAGAATACAGCCTCCGTTTTAATTCGTTAGCCAGGTATGCCCCAGCCATGATAGCGGATAGGGGAGATCATGTACACCGATTTGTGAGCGGGCTAGGGCCACACTTGGTTAAGGAGTGCTTGACGACTTCACTCCAGGATGGGATGACTATTACCCGCATCCAGGCCCACGCCCAAAATCTGGAAGAACAGTACCAGTCACGGAGAGAGGAGCGTTATTCAGATAGGGGTCCCAGAAAAAGGGGCAGATCTTCTGGGGCTAGAAGCGAGTATAGAGGGGGGCAGGCACAAGAGCAGTCTAGGTATTCAGGCCAATCAGTGGCCAGTGCACCACCTCGATTTGCAGATAGAATATTTGACCGCTCCGCCTATTCGGGACCAGATCAGGGTACTAGAGCTTTAGGATCCCTGTACAGAGCTGATTTTAGAAGGACGGGGCTGCCCCCACCACGATGTGCTCGGTGTGGCATGCCCCACTCTGGGCAGTGCTACCTAGACACCGGTGGTTGTTTTGCCTGTGGTTGAACTGACCATTTTGTACGTGACTGCCCACTAAAGGATGAAGGAGGCCGAACTCTGCCAGCCGGATCAGCAATCGGTTCATCGTCGACCATGCGCCCTCGTGGACAGACTTCCCAGGCTCCAGCGGGCCGCGGCCGAGGTAGAGGAGGGGAACCTAGTTCAGCCGGTCCTCCGAACCGCTTATATGCACTGACAGGACGACAGGACCCTGAACCTTCCGCCGACGCGGCCACAGGTACACTTCCGGCATCTTTTCTATAATATATGGATGTTAAATTGAACTGGATTTTACTTTATCTTGCACCGTCCCGTGTGTTGCGGAATATATAAGAAATTCGGGAAAATTTAGGATAAGGGTAGCCATGCACACAAGAAAAAGGGTGAATAGTACTGACCACGAAGGCTAAAATAGTCATTAAAAGAGAAATATGTGCTATGAGCGCGTTCGAACATTGTCGAGACCCCAACTTTCCCTATATTATGTGATATAGGTAGTACGGGGAAGCGGAGGTAAAAATACTAACACCGAGACACTGAAATGCATTAAAGTTTCAAGGTTAAGCGTGCTCAGGTGGGAGTAATTCCATGATGGGTGACTCCCTGGGAAATATCCTGAAAATTTCATAAATACGGAAATAAGAGACGAGTGTAAAAGTAGGTAGCCCAGAGTAAATTGGGGTGTGGAAAGTGGTTAGAAACCCCGTACGAGTCATATAGGCCGAGACGGACTAAACTAACAAAAAGGGGAAGCCATGACAACAGAAAGCTTTGAGGATGACGGAGAAAAGTACAGGTGTCACAGGGTGAGACCGATATTGAGTCCACACTAGCTAAGGCAAGAAATCCATGATATGACAATATACGGGAACATGTCTAGTGCGGGGATAGACGCAGCGGACGCCACGAAGAAGGAATTTCAACCGTAAAGATCGTAAAAATGGCAACCTAAGCTTCTAAGATGAATATGCTAAGCTACATGAGGTATTTACAAAGGAGACCTCCCCGAAATATTATACTACGCTATGAGGCAAGTTTAACATTCGAGGACGAATGTTCTAAAGGGGGGGAGGATGTTATATCCCGCATTTTATGCAATCGGATAATTCAAGACAATCGCGGGAAAACAACAAGCAAGGCAATATTTTATTTTGTTTGGCACATGAGTTGTTTATGAAAATTTTTGAAGTGGAAATAATGAGAAAGGTTAAGGGAATAAAGGGAAGATGCAATATGACTCGTGAAAATATGGAGGAAGACGAAGGGCAAATTTGGGAGTTGCAAAATTTGTTTTCATGAACTACAAGACCTAGCCCAAAACATAAGTGGGCTTGGAAATTTTTAGGAAAATAATTAAAGGCCCAACCGGCCATACTTGGGACCAAGCCCATGTGGGATAAAAATTTTATGAATTAAAAGGATGAAAAACTCATAATTATCTCATAAGACTCTAGAAAGTTCAAGAAAAACAAGAACAAAAGAAAGAAGGAGAAAGCTCAAGGCCATTCGGCCATAGCATTAATTTCCAAGGAAAATTGACAAAAATTCTTTCAAAAATCATTTTCTACCAAGTAAAGGGTGATTAACAAGGTGGAGTTGTTGTTGGAGCAAGAAAGATTCATAATCATTCAAGTTACCAAGTTGTAGTCAAGTGAGGAATTGAAGAAGAAAGGTGAATTCTAATCTTGTTTTATGTGTTATACATGATTTATATGTGTTGTAGTATGCTAAAATAGATGAAATTCATGAAGGAGAGAAATATAGTATATGGCCGTGCATATATGTATATGTGTAGGCATCATATCTCAATTATTTTGTCTAGTGTTTGGTTGTTGTTGTTGTGAATACTATATTGATAATGGAAGTTGAGTGAGTTTGGAGAGATTGTAGTGGTGTATGCGTGTTGGAGCCGTGTGTGTGTGCATGGCATATGTGGCCGTGTATATGGCATATGTAACCATGTATGTGTGTTGAATTGTTGAGGAATAATGAGAAAGTTGTAATTAATATCTTAGTTGTTGTGTTGTAGATTTTATATCGCAACTAGAGACTTGATAAGTTTGATGAAGTCTTGGTAATTGGGAGGTTGTGTGAATTGAAAAAAATTAATGTTCTTGCATGGATAGCACGTAGTGATATTGGTATGATGTCGTTGGAATGTATAATATAAGGTTGTTATTGTGTTCATTGAAGTCGGAAGGTTTTGAAGAAAGTGGTAAATTGAGATCATGTGTATTGAATGAAATATGTGAATCGCTAGTGTAGTTGTTGAATTATGTTAATAGTTTGGCCGAGTTTGAATTCCCGGATTGTGGTTGATGAGGATTTGGCTATGTTGAATGTCGAGGATGGTGTATTTACAGAGGAAATGCTGCCGAAATTTCGGTAGCCAAGTGTTTCCTTAAAATTCTAACTCTAAGTATCCTAATAAGAGTTTTGGTAAACATGACCGAATTGCAGATTTTGACGAGATTGCAACGTGAATTTGGAGTAGCAAAAGGAGCGGAAATGTTATAGCCCGTACTTCGTACATTCGGAAAATTCAAGATAATGGAGAGAAGTTAAGAACAAGACTACGTTTCAAAAAAAATTTTAATATACAAGTTGTTGAAAATATTATTTATGGTTATTACTAGTATGAGAATATTGAGAGAGGTTAAGGGCAAAAAGAGAAATGCGCAAAATGACCAATGGAAATAATATGGAAGCTTAGGGGAAAAATGGTAATTTCACGAGGAGTTCAAGAAAATTCTTGAAATTTTTTGTTGACCGTGTGACATGTCCTTAAATGTCCACATTTTATTTAATGGAGGGCTAATTATATGTATGTGTAGACAAAACTTGCAAGAGAAGGCAAATGAGTCATCTTTTATGACTTAAGGAAAACGCTAGAAAATTTAAGAAGATTGGAGAAACATAAAGGGGCATGTGACCGGCCATGTGCCCCTCTACATATATATATATGTGTGTGATGGTCAAGTGAAGACAATAATTCATCATTTAACTCTTGAAAATTCAAGAGAAGGATGGAGAGAAAAAGGAGAGGGAGACCGGCCAAGAGGGGGCTGGCCGAACCAGCCCCTAGATGTGATCATGGAAAAATTGTTCCCTTCATGCTTTCATACTAATTGGAAGGTTCTCTACGACATGGAGTAGTTGTTGGGAGAAGAAAATCATTCGTTGCGGCCAAACATAAGCTAGCCGAGTGGAGAACAAGTGGAAGAGGTAAGACCTAATCTTGATTTTCATGAGTTATGTGCGGCTTGTGGATGTTGTGGAATGTGGAAATGAATGAAGTTTTTGAAAATATGATGTTATGTGTGTTGTCCGTGTATGTGTGTGATTAACAATGTGTATGTAGAGTTGTGTTGGGGTGATGAATTAGTTTGTATTCAACATGCTTGTGTGCCTTGTAGTGTGTAGAATTGAATGGAAGTCATGAAAAATATGTGGGTTAGGAGTGGCCGTATGGGCTGATTTGGTATGACAAGGAAAGAGTTGATTTTACTTAGTGTTCTAGTTGTTGTTGTTGTTGTTATGAATTATGTGACGATTGAAATGGATGAAACTTATGAAGTTGCGTGTGTGTGCTTGGTGTAGTGGCCGAATAGTGGCCATTTGTGTAGAAGAGATGAACAAACTTTATTTAGTACTTTGCTTGTGGTTGTGTAAAATTTATGGTAAAGAATGAAGGTTTAATGACGTATGTTGAAGTTGTAATGGTTGCGGGCTGTTTTGAAAATTTATATGACTTTAACATAGACTCTTATGAAAATGATGTTGGTAATGTGTGAAAGGTATGGTTACTGTTGAAATGTAAAGGGATGGATGAAAATGCGCGAAAATATGTAAGAAATGGTTATGGTCAAATAATAGACGTTTTGGTAAGTTAATGTAAATTGATGTCATTTGACATTCTAGTAGTCGTCGTTACGGATTATGCGATGAAGAATGAAGGTTGTTGTTGAAGTTAGCATACATGAATGATGATGACATGCATGGTTGTTGTTGAATTAGAAGGTTTCGGGCAAAGTAATATGTAGATTGAGTCGTTGAAAGATTATGTGAATTGAATTGAATTGAATCGAATTGAATTAAATGTTGGAATGTTGCTAGAATGAATTGCTAATATTGTTGTTGGTTTGGCTGAGTTCCATTATCGGATTGTTGTTGCTAAATTTGGCCGAGTTAGAATCTCGGGGGTGGTGTATTTACAGGGGAGATGCTGCCGAAATTTTGGCAGAATATAAATGAATGTGCTTGAAAGGTCAAGGCAAGTATACGACAAAGGATCTAATGAATGTGTGAACTCCTTTGACTGTAGATTAACAAGTTGGACGAATAAGCGTAGCTAGTAAGGCGCGGCGCAGGTATGTTAAGGCTAAGCCCTTTCTTTCTATGGCATGAATCCTATGATGTAGTCTCATAAATGTTCCCCATAACGTCCTTGTTTTCAAAAACTAGAAGTTATGAATTCAAAACATGATTTCCTTTCCAAAAGTTATAAATGTTTTCCAAAATATACATTTTTCTCCAAAAATCCAAGTTTTATGATTTTGAAAGTTTTTATAACTAAAACAACGACTACGAAGTTATGATGACAATAATGAAGCCAGACATGAGAAAGTGTCTATGACGAATATGCCAAGGATATGTTCTTACCATGAATACGACGATATGAAATGTTAAGCTACTTTTGGATAATGACTAGTTTAAAGGTTTTAAAGTACACGAAGTAATATGTTATGATCCTGTTTTATGTTTTCCCGAGATAATGTTCTTCATTGATAGTCTCGCCTTATAATTGTTCCTTCAAGGTATGACATGACGACCATGATGATTCCATAATACAATCGGAGGTTACCGACCTTACGTCACTCCGATAGACACATGACTTTCCTTGGGCTCTCATGCATGCTATATATGTATATGGGAGGGGGGAAGGGATACATTTATATGGGGACATGGGAAAGGGAAACATGTTTCATCGCCACCTGGTCAGCTGGCATTATCATCCCGGACGCGGGATATATGGGCGAGCCGACATATTTCGGCGCAATGTGGGAGACCCGACTTGTTCGGCGCAATGATATAATATGACCAAATAAGCATGCATGGTTTCCGCCCTAAGTGGCATTCATATGTACAGGTATCACAGTCAGCCTATGATATGCTATATGTCTCCTTATGATATGATATGATATGATATGACTCGATGTGATCTGACATGATATGATATGACTCGATATGATCGGACATGATATGATATGATATGATATGACACAACATGATATGACATGATATGTACCCTATGAGATGCCATATGATTCCTTGTGACTATCCCCACTGGTACCTTTTATTCTGTTGTCGTTCATGCCTTACATACTCATTACAATGTTCGCACTGACCCCTCTTCTTCGGGGGCTGCGTTTCATGCCGCGCAGGTACACCCAGATGAGCCGAAGTCATTATAGAAGATGTTCCAGTGAAGTTGGTAAACTCCATTTGGCCCTAGAGTGTAGCCGAGTCAGCGTGCTATGCCATGATGTCTTGTTCGAAGTTAGAGACTTTGCAGACAGAGTCATGAGTATAGAGTGTCAGCTTGGTAGACGGCTTCACCCGTCACATTGTTATTACGTTTCATGTCGTGGGTCCCATATGATGATAGACATTACTTATGAAAATAAAATAAAATTGGAGAGCATACTATGCATTTATTTCTTAATTGGTACAATAGTTTATCTATGTAATAAGAGTCAGCGGGTTCGCTCTGCTCCAGATATGGGGTCGGGTGCCCATCACACCCTAGTAAAGTCGGGGTGTGACAAAGTGGTATCAGAGAAAGTCGGTCTAAGGGTTGTCTGCAAAGTCGTGTCCGGTAGAGTCCTGTTTATGGGTGTGAAGCCGGCCACATTTATAAACAGGAGGCTGCGGGGCATCTAGGAAATGTTGACCTTATTTATGTCTTAGATCGTGCAATAGAGCCAAGTCATAGGAAATAAGATTCCTGATACTAATCGTTGATTTTCGCAGACGTCCAGTAGCGACGGGAAAAGGCGAATGACGATATGGCAAGTCACAGAGGTAAGTCTGGATATCTGTTCTGTTACCTGAACTGGAAGTACTGGATGGCGGGGATGTGCCATATGGTCGTACGTTCTGTAAGGCATTGATGACATTGGCCGCATACAAATTTTGAATAATAGGAACGGTAAAGGAGGTTCTGCCAGAACGGGTACGCCCCACAGGAATAAGTATGGAAAAGAGATACGATAAATAGGCAATAAGTGAAATGCGTTGGTTCCGAAAGGTTATGGATTTGGGCGTGGCGACGAAGGTGAGGTCGCTCCCATTGGGAATCTGGAAGTCCAGGATAGGAGTTAGCCATAAGGTGAGTGTTGGAAACCAAGAAGGGCAAAATAGTAATTACACAAGAAAGGACGTGTCGGGAGGGTGTCCCGGGATTTGTAAGACTTCGACTAGTCTCAAATTATGTAATAAAGGTCATGCGTGGAAGTGGACGCGAAAATATCTGCATTAAGGCACCGGATTCCAGCAAAGTTTCAAGGTTAAGCGTGCTCAGGTGGGAGCAATTCCATGATGGGTGACCCCCTGGGAAGTTGATGAGAAATTTTATGAATTGAGACATGAGAGACAAATGAAAAGCTAGGGTAGTCTAAGAAAAAATTAGAGTGTATGGGATGATTAGAGACCATAAGAAATCACAGTGAAAGAAAAGTAAGAAAAGGTAGTGAGGGATTACCCGAGAGAAACTATCGACAAGACACGACACTACTTGGGCCAAGAATTTAAAGGATAGGTGTGAGAAGGGATAGAGTGTGGTAATATGGATCAAAAGGGAAAAATGTGGAGTCTGAGGACCGATTCCAATAAGTAGGGCTAAAGGAATAGTTCACGAGCTTTAGAACCCATATGAAGAAATAGCAGGAGAACGAAGGTACTCGAAGACGGTTAGTATATAAGGAGCCCCCCAAAGGGGGGGAGACCGTATTATATTAGTCCTAAAAAGGAATTGCAACACTATTAAGTGTCAGAAAAGGAAATCTATTAGCTTGGAATCAGAGTTTAAAATATGTCGGCGTGTCGCAAGAATACTTGGGAGAAGAGTAGAAGCGAAATAACAATGAGTATATTAAGAGATAGACCTGAGGATAAAGAAATAGCCTACGGCTACATTGAATTGTTAAGTAAGGATTGCGTACTAAGACATGGCTTCTGTTAAGGTACGGTGACGAGACAATAATAGAAAAGGAAGTACCCGGAAGGAAAAAGGATAACGAGGTGACACAGTGAGTTAGAAAAACCTATGACATGGAATAAGGACTCATGTAAGGATCCAGGAGTTTGATAGTGAGGAAAGTAGGATAACAGATATGGAGTGGACATGGAGAAAAGGGAAACTATAAAGGAACCCCCTCCTGAAGTACTACAAGACCCCACAAGGTCAGTTGAACATTTGAGGACGAATGTTCTAAAGGGGGGGGGGGGAGGATGTTATAGCCCGTACTTCGTACATTCGGAAAATTCAATATGATGGAGAGAAGTTAAGAACAAGACTATGTTTCAAAAATTATTTTAATATACAAGTTGTAGAAAATATTATTTATGGTTATTAATAGTATGGGAATATTGAGAGAGGTTAAGGGCAAAAAGAGAAATGCGCAAAATGACCAATGGAAATAATGTGGAAGCTTAGGGGCAAAATGGTAATTTCACGAGGAGTTCAAGAAAATTCTTGAAATTTTATGTTGACCGTGTGACATGTCCTTCAATGTCCACATTTTATTTAATGGAGGGCTAATTATATATATGTGTAGACAAAACTTGCAAGAGAAGGCAAATCAGTCATCTTTTATGACTTAAGAAAAACTCTAGAAAATTTAAGAAGATTGGAGAAAAATAAAGGGGCATGTGACCGGCCATGTGCCCCTCAACATATATATATATATATATGTGTGATGGTGAAGTGAAGACAATAATTCATCATTTAACTCTAGAAAATTCAAGAGAAGGATGGAGAGAAAAAGGGGAGGGAGACCGGCCAAGAGGGGGCTGGCCGAACCAGCCCCTAGATGTGATCATGGAAAAATTGTTCCCTTCATGCTTTCATACTAATTGGAAGGTCCTCTACGACATGGAGTAGTTGTTGGGAGAAGAAAATCATTCGTTGCGGCCAAACATAAGCTAGCCGAGTGGAGAACAAGTGGAAGAGGTAAGACCTAATCTTGATTTTCATGAGTTATGTGTGGCTTGTGGATGTTGTGGAATGTGGAAATGAATGAAGTTTTTGAAAATATGATGTTATGTGTGTTGGCCGTGTATGTGTGTGATTAACAATGTGTATGTAGAGTTGTGTTGGGGTGATGAATTAGTTTGTATTCAACATGCTTGTGTGCCTTGTAGTGTGTAGAATTGAATGGAAGTCATGAAAAATATGTGGGTTAGGTGTGGCCGTATGGGCTGATTTGGTATGACAAGGAAAGAGTTGATTTTACTTAGTGTTCTAGTTGTTGTTGTTGTTGTTGTTCTGAATTATGTGACGATTGAAATGGATGAAACTTATGAAGTTGCGTGTGTGTGCTTGGTGTAGTGGCCGAATAGTGGCCATTTGTGTAGAAGAGATGAACAAACTTTATTTAGTACTTTGCTTGTGGTTGTGTAAAATTTATGGCAAAGAATGAAGGTTTAATGACGTATGTTGAAGTTGTAATGGTTGCGGGCTGTTTTGAAAATTTATATGACTTTAACATAGACTCTTATGAAAATGATGTTGGTAATGTGTGAAAGGTATGGTTACTGTTGAAATGTAACGGGATGGATGAAAATGCGCGAAAATATGTAAGAAATGGTTATGGTCAAATAATAGACGTTTTGGTAAGTTAATGTAAATTGATGTCATTTGACATTCTAGTAGTCGTCGTTACGGATTATGCGATGAAGAATGAAGGTTGTTGTTGAAGTTAGCATACATGAATGATGATGACATGCATGGTTGTTGTTGAATTGGAAGGTTTCGGGCAAAGTAATATGTAGATTGAGTCGTTGAAAGATTATGTGAATTGAATTGAATTGAATTGAATCGAATTGAATTAAATGTTGGAATGTTGCTAGAATGAATTGCTAATATTGTTGTTGGTTTGGCCGAGTTCCATTATCGGATTGTTGTTGCTAAATTTGGCCGAGTTAGAATCTCGGGGGTGGTGTATTTACAGGGGAGATGCTGCCAAAATTTCGGCAGAATATAAATGAATGTGCTTGAAAGGTCAAGGCAAGTATACGACAAAGGATCTAATGAATGTGTGAACTCCTTTGACTGTAGATTAACAAGTTGGACGAATAAGAGTAGCTAGTATGGCGCGGCGCAGGTATGTTAAGGCTAAGCCCTTTCTTTCTATGGCATGAATCCTATGATGTAGTCTCATAAATGTTCCCCATAACATCCTTGTTTTCAAAAGCTAGAAGTTATGAATTCAAAACATGATTTCCGTTGCAAAAGTTATAAATGTTTTCCAAAATATATATTTTTCTCCAAAAATCCAAGTTTTATGATTTTGAAAGTTTTTATAACTAAAACAACGACTACGAAGTTATGATGACAATAATGAAGCCAAACATGAGAAAGTGTCTATGACGAATATGCCAAGGATATGTTGTTACCATGAATACGATGATATGAAATGTTAAGCTACTTTTGGATAATGACTAGTTTAAAGGTTTTAAAGTACACGAAGTAATATGTTATGATCCTGTTTTATTTTTTCCCGAGATAATGTTCTTCATTGATAGTCTCGCCTTATAATTGTTCCTTCAAGGCGTGACATGACGACCATGATGATTCTATAATACAATCGGAGGTTACCGACCTTACGTCACTCCGATAGACACATGACTTTCCTTGGGCTCTCATGCATGCTATATATGTATATGGGAGGGGGGAAGGGATACATGTATATGAGGACATGGGAAAGGGAAACATGTTTCATCGCCACCTGGTCAGCTGGCATTATCATCCCGGACGCGGGATATATGGGCGAGCCGACATATTTCAGCGCAATGTGGGCGAGCCGACTTGTTCGGCGCAATGATATAATATGACCAAATAAGCATGCATGGTTTCCGCCCTAAGTGGCATTCATATGTAGAGGTATCTTAGTCAGCCTATGATATGCTATATGTCTCCTTCTGATATGATATGATATGACTCGATGTGATCTGAGATGATATGATATGATATGATATGATATGACTCAATATGATCGGACATGATATGATATGATATGATATGACACGATATGATATGACATGATATGTACCCTATGAGATGCCATATGATTCCTTGTGACTATCCCCACTGGTACCTCTTATTGTGTTGTCGTTCATGCCTTACATACTCAGTACAATGTTCGTACTGACCCCTCTTCTTCGGGGGCTGCGTTTCAGGCCGCGCAGGTACACCCAGATGAGCCGAAGTCATTATAGAAGATGTTCCAGCGAAGTTGGTAAACTCCATTTGGCCCTGGAGTGTAGCCGAGTCAGCGTGCTATACCATGATGTCTTGTTCGAAGTTAGAGACTTTGCAGACAGAGTCATGAGTATAGAGTGTCAGCTTGGTAGACGGCTTCACCCGTCACAATGTTATTCTGTTTCATGTCGCGGGTCTCATATGATGATAGACATTACTTATGAAAAAAAAAATGGAGAGCTTACTATGCATTTATTTCTTAATTGGTACAAGAGTTTATCTATGTAATAAGAGTCAGCGGGTTCGCTCGGCTCCAGATATGGGGTCGGGTGCCCATCACACCCTAGTAAAGTCGGGGTGTGACAACGTGGTATCAGAACAGGTCGGTCTAAGGGTTGTCTGCAAAGTCGTGTTCGGAAGAGTCCTGTTTATGGGTGTGAAGCCGGCCACATTTATAAACAGGAGGCTGCGGGGCATCTAGGAAATGTTGTCCTTCTTTCTGTCTTAGATCGTGCGATAGAGCCAAGTCATAGGAAATAAGATTCCTGATACTAATCGTTGATTTTCGCAGACGTGCAGTAGCGACGGGAAAAGGCGAATGATGATATGGCAAGTCACAGAGGTAAGTCTGGATATCTGTTCTGTTACCTGAACTGGAAGTACTGGATGGCGGGGATGTGCCATATAGTCGTACGTTCTGTAAGGCATTGATGACATTGGCCGCATACAAATTTTGAATAATAGGAACGGTAAAGGAGGTTATGCCAGAACGGGTACGCCCCACAGGAATAAGTATGGAAAAGAGATACGATAAATAGGCAATAAGTGAAATGCGTTGGTTCCGAAAGGTTATGGATTTGGGCGTGGCGACGAAGGTGAGGTCGCTCCCATTGGGAATCTGGAAGTCCAGGATAGGAGTTAGCCATAAGGTGAGTGTTGGAAACCAAGAAGGGCAAAATAGTAATTACACAAGAAAGGACGTGTCGGGAGGGTGTCCCGGGATTTGTAAGACTTCGACTAGTCTCAAATTATGTAATAAAGGTCATGCGTGGAAGTGGACGCGAAAATATCTGCATTAAGGCACCGGATTCCAGCAAAGTTTCAAGGTTAAGCGTTCTCAGGTGGGAGCAATTCGATGATGGGTGACCCCCTGGGAAGTTGATGAGAAATTTTATGAATTGAGACATGAGAGACAAATGAAAAGCTAGGGTAGTCTAAGGAAAAATTAGTGTTTATGGGATGATTAGAGACCATAAGAAATCACAGTGAAAGAAAAGTAAGAAAAGGTAGTGAGGGAAAACCCGAGAGAAACTATCGACAAGACACGAGACTACTTGGGCCAAGAATTTAAAGGATAGGTGTGAGAAGGGATAGAGTGTGGTAATATGGATCAAAAGGGAAAAATGTGGAGTCTGAGAACCGATTCCAATAAGTAGGGCTAAAGGAATAGTTCACGAGCTTTATAACCCATATGAAGAAATAGCAAGAGAAGGAAGGTACTCGAAGACGGTTCGTATATAAGGAGCCCCCTAAAGGGGGGGGGGGGGGGGAGACCGTATTATATTAGACCTAAAAAGGAATTGCAACACTATTAAGTGTCAGAAAAGGAAATCTATTAGCTGGGAATCAGAGTTTAAAATATGTCGGCGTGTCGCAAGAATACTTGGGAGAAGAGTAGAAGCGAAATAACAATGAGTATATTAAGAGATAGACCTGAGGATAAAGAAATAGCCTACGGCCACATTGAATCGTTAAGTAAGGATTGCGTACTAATACATGGCTTCTGTTAAGGTACGGTGACGAGACAATAATATAAAAGGAAGTACCCGGAAGGAAAAAGGATAACGAGGTGACACAGTGAGATAGAAAAACCTATGACATGGAATAAGGACTCATGTAAGGATCCAGGAGTTTGATAGTGAGGAAAGTAGGATAACAGATATGGATTGGACATGGAGAAAAGGGAAACTATAAAGGAACCCCCTCCTTACATGAGTCCTTATTCATACTTTCATACTAATTGGAAGGTCCTCTACGACATGGAGTAGTTGTTGGGAGAAGAAAATCATTCGTTGCGGCCAGATATAAGCTAGCCGAGTGGAGAACAAGTGGAAGAGGTAAGACCTAATCTTGATTTTCATGAGTTATGTGTGGCTTGGGGATGTTGTGGAATGTGGAAATGAATGAAGTTTTTGAAAATATGATGTTATGTGTGTTGGCCGTGTATGTGTGTGATTAACAATGTGTATGTAGAGTTGTGTTGGGGTGATGAATTAGTTTGTATTCAACATGCTTGTGTGCCTTGTAGTGTGTAGAATTGAATGGAAGTCATGAAAAATATGTGGGTTAGGTGTGGCCGTATGGGCTGATTTGGTATGACAAGGAAAGAGTTGATTTTACTTAGTGTTCTAGTTGTTGTTGTTGTTGTTATGAATTATGTGACGATTGAAATGGATGAAACTTATGAAGTTGCGTGTGTGTGCTTGGTGTAGTGGCCGAATAGTGGCCATTTGTGTAGAAGAGATGAACAAACTTTATTTAGTACTTTGCTTGTGGTTGTGTAAAATTTATGGCAAAGAATGAAGGTTTAATGACGTATGTTGAAGTTGTAATGGTTGCGGGCTGTTTTGAAAATTTATATGACTTTAACATAGACTCTTATGAAAATGATGTTGGTAATGTGTGAAAGGTATGGTTACTGTTGAAATGTAAAGGGATGGATGAAAATGCGCGAAAATATGTAAGAAATGGTTATGGTCAAATAATAGACGTTTTGGTAAGTTAATGTAAATTGATGTCATTTGACATTCTAGTAGTCGTCGTTACGGATTATGCGATGAAGAATGAAGGTTGTTGTTGAAGTTAGCATACATGAATGATGATGACATGCATGGTTGTTGTTGAATTGGAAGGTTTCGGGCAAAGTAATATGTAGATTGAGTCGTTGAAAGATTATGTGAATTGAATTGAATTGAATTGAATCGAATTGAATTAAATGTTGGAATGTTGCTAGAATGAATTGCTAATATTGTTGTTGGTTTGGCCGAGTTCCATTCTCGGATTGTTGTTGCTAAATTTGGCCGAGTTAGAATCTCGGGGGTGGTGTATTTACAGGGGAGATGCTGCCGAAATTTCGGCAGAATATAAATGAATGTGCTTGAAAGGTCAAGGCAAGTATACGACAAAGGATCTAATGAATGTGTGAACTCCTTTGACTGTAGATTAACAAGTTGGACGAATAAGCGTAGCTAGTAAGGCGCGGCGCAGGTATGTTAAGGCTAAGCCCTTTCTTTCTATGGCATGAATCCTATGATGTAGTCTCGTAAATGTTCCCCATAACGTCCTTGTTTTCAAAAGCTAGAAGTTATGAATTCAAAACATGATTTCCTTTCCAAAAGTTATAAATGTTTTCCAAAATATACATTTTTCTCCAAAAATCCAAGTTTTATGATTTTGAATGTTTTTATAACTAAAACAACGACTACGAAGTTATGATGACAATAATGAAGCCAGACATGAGAAAGTGTCTATGACGAATATGCCAAGGATATGTTCTTACCATGAATACGACGATATGAATTGTTAAGCTACTTTTGGATAATGACTAGTTTAAAGGTTTTAAAGTACACGAAGTAATATGTTATGATCCTGTTTTATGTTTTCCCGAGATAATGTTCTTCATCGATAGTCTCGTCTTATAATTGTTCCTTCAAGGCATGACATGACAACCATGATGATTCCATAATACAATCGGAGGTTACCGACCTTACGTCACTCCGATAGACACATGACTTTCCTTGGGCTCTCATACATGCTATATATGTATATGGGAGGGGGGAAGGGATACATGTATATGGGGACATGGGAAAGGGAAACATGTTTCATCGCCACCTGGTCAGCTGGCATTATCATCCCGGACGCGGGATATATGGGCGAGCCGACATATTTCGGCGCAATGTGGGCGAGCCGACTTGTTCGGCGCAATGATATAATATGACCAAATAAGCATGCATGGTTTCCGCCCTAAGTGGCATTCATATGTACAGGTATCTAAGTCAGCTTATGATATGCTATATGTCTCCTTATGATATGATATGATATGATATGACTCGATATGATCTGACATGATATGATATGATATGATATGACTCGATATGATCGGACATGATATGATATGATATGACACGATATGATATGACATGATATGTACCCTATGAGATGCCATATGATTCCTTGTGACTATCCCCACTGGTACCTCTTATTGTGTTGTCGTTCATGCCTTACATACTCAGTACAATGTTCGTACTGACCCCTCTTCTTCGGGGGCTGCGTTTCATGCCGCGCAGGTACACCCAGATGAGCCGAAGTCATTATAGAAGATGTTCCAGCGAAGTTGGTAAACTCCATTTGGCCCTGGAGTGTAGCCGAGTCAGCGTGCTATGCCATGATGTCTTGTTCGAAGTTAGAGACTTTGCAGACAGAGTCATGAGTATAGAGTGTCAGCTTGGTAGACGGCTTCACCCGTCACAATGTTATTACGTTTCATGTCGCGGGTGCCATATGATGATAGACATTACTTATGAAAAAAAATAAAAATTGGAGAGCTTACTATGCATTTATTTCTTAATTGGTACAAGAGTTTATCTATGTAATAAGAGTCAGCGGGTTCGCTCGGCTCCAGATATGGGGTCGGGTGCCCATCACACCCTAGTAAAGTCGGGGTGTGACAGGAAAGAGGTATGTAAGGCTTCACCCGTCTTTCTATGGCATGTCTTAGATGTAATAAGTCGGGTACGAGCCTCGGGGACAACCCTAGTCCCCAGAATCCGCACCTAAAGGTTTTCACTTTTTGTTCAATAGAATTGAACTAGAAAGTGTGCAAATGATGGAAAGACCTCTTAAACCCTTAGAACTTGCATAAGTGGGACCCAATTACCCTTGAACCCTCACAAGTAATGACATGACACGTAACATATGTAAATCATATACGCCACCCCATCCGGCCCGAGGTGGGCCCGTTACTCTCAGATTTTCCTTACAGTCTTGCTTGACTTACTTGAAGTGAATCCAAAGGGAACCTTTGATCCCGATTTCGTTACCAAATGATAAGTACTATGACTCCTCTAACGAGGGCACTTCCATGACGATAATGATAACAATGATGTTGGATAAGAGGATATGCATATGATACATACTACCGGAACGACTCTATGACTAAGATGACTAAGATAAGTATCTTATGTAAACATGAAAATGATAAACTAATTTTTGAATCCTATTTATATTTCCTAGCTATGACTTTATTTTCTAAAGATTTCAAAGTCTATGAACTGTCATCTATGATGCCCACGATTTCATTCTACGTTTACTTTAATATTATTCTCCGTTGATAGTCTCACCTTAAAATACTCGTTCCTTCAAGGTGAGACAAAGCGATCACGAGTATTCTATAATGTAATCAGAGGTTACCGACTTTATGTCACTCCGATAGACGTAACTTTCTTTGGACTCCCGTGCATGCTGGTTATATGATACAGGGATATGTGTATGGACATGTATATGTATATAGGACAAGTATTTGTATATAACACATGTATATGTATAATAGAGAAGTAAATGTACACGTATATGTATATGGGGAAAGGGGAAGGGCCACTGTTATATCACCACCTGATTCAGCTGGATTTCATCCTGGACGCGGGATGCCCGGACGCGGGATATGGGAGAGCCGTACGCGGCGTCTGTATATATATGATGTATGATATATATGATATGATGTGTTAGGACACCGTTGGGGAGGGGGGTTGGGAGAGCCGATGTATTCGGCGTCTGTAAATGTGAGTAAAAGATACCGTTTACTGAATTGTACTATTTTCTGTATACGAGAATGAAGGACACCGGGTTCTGAAAAAGGGGCAATGCTATGACATGATACGCTATGCCAAGATATACTATGATATGAGATGCTACGACATGACGTGATACGACACGCTATGATAGAGCAGCACATAATATGATAAAATATGACACGATATAAATCCTATTTTCTGTGTCTACGAGAAAGAAATGTCTCAAAGAGAAAAGGACAAGCCTACATGATAGCCGGCCTGAAACAGAGGCCTTCCCACGTACAGGTTACTTTCCTGCCCCGTTATATGTCCTATGACTCCATGATATTGTTAATCGTACTCTCTGTTACTGTTTATATTATCTTTTATGCCTTACATACTCGGTACACTATTCGTACTGACGTCCCTTCTTGTGGACGCTGCGTTTCATGCCGCGCAGGTCAGCAGACAGGTGGACGTGATCCTTAGAAGCTCTACCAGCCACACTTGACAGCGCTCCAGTTGTTTCAGAGCCTCACTCCAGCGGTACTATTTTGTGTATGTACATT
Organism: Lycium barbarum; assembly: GCF_019175385.1. Taxonomy (NCBI): domain Eukaryota; kingdom Viridiplantae; phylum Streptophyta; class Magnoliopsida; order Solanales; family Solanaceae; genus Lycium; species Lycium barbarum. The sequence continues at coordinate 53,660,582 of NC_083342.1, read as the reverse complement.
CGGGCACAACAGTACTCGGCCCTTTCTATGTACAAGTGTACTATGTCTAGAGGCTCGTAGACAGATATGCACAGTCAGCTATGTACAGTTAGATGTGTTGTATTTTGAATTGTTCGCGTCCCGGTATAACGCGATAGCGGAAAGCTTACTACTTATGTTTATGGTGACTCTGTTAATGTTAATGTTCAGAAAGGAAAAAAAAATGGCTCTGTTTACACGGCTTGCCATGAGGTAAAGGTAATATGATAGATTAGGGGTGCTCAGTACAAGTATCGGGTACTCGTCACGGCCCCTAGTTGGGTCGTGATAGTATGTTGGCCGCACCAGTGCCAGCACAACGTGCCATTTTGCCTCATACGTTTAAAGTGCTGGATCTGATGGATTCTGAGGAGGAGGCGGAGGATGCTGAACCCTGTGTGCGAGATACAGGCAAGAGGGTCCGTGAGACATCGGAGGCCCCAGAGGAGTTGACCAAGAGATCAAAGAAAACAGAGGAAAAGGAAATGCAGCAGGCAATTTTTGAGTCATTAGTCAAGCCGCAGCGCCGACCAGGAGAGTCCACTATTTAGCCGCCGGATGCAGCGGGCCAGTCGTGAGTTTCGCCCAGTACATAGGGCGCCAAGGTACTACATCTGTCCCTCATTCTTATAAGTGATGCACTGAGACAGTGCTTAATTTTTTTATTGGGGGTGGGAGTGTTGGCACTAATGTAGTGTAGATATATGTTTAGGAACCCCCTCGGCTTTTCTTTGCCAGAGTTCTTTTCTTGAAGGGTGTTGTTTTTGTTGAAACTGGCATGTTTAGGATGTTTCTTAGGTTGAATAGAGTAGTTGTGACTTATTTGGTGTTACTCTGTAACTGATGGCATGTTGTTATGGTTGTTGAAAATTTTGGACCCCTTGAAATCTTGAAAAATGAATACTTAGAACAGTAATTGGTTGACATGATTGATTCTTTATATGACATTATGATTATTGGGGTATTGTGTGTGATAAATGACTACTTAGGAGGTCACAAGTGTAAAAATAATTGTCCTTATGCCAATGTGTGTGTGAGCTGTTAGTTTGGTTCTATTTATGCATGTATAATCTAGAACTTGCCCGGTTGGTCTTGTATGAAATCCGAAAGTTTGTTTGGTTGTGAGATGATCTTAGGCTTTGTTTGTGTAAATAGTCACTTTGCCTAAATAAGCTTTACCAAAATTCCAAAATATCCCTAGTTTCCCTCTGAGCCTTTTGACCTTTTTCTTGGCTAGCCAATTATGAAACCTTACCCTTTTGAACAATTAATCCATCTTCGCACCTGTTCCCTCCTTGATGCTACTAGATAGATGAGGCAAAATGCCTAATTTGGGGGTGAATTAAATGTGGAGTAGATGTTAAAAACATAAGTTGGGGGTGGTGGAGTTTGCTAGTGGGAATTCGATGTGGTAGTTGCATATAAAAAAATTAAACAAAAAAACAAAAAAAAAACAAAAAATTGTAACACAAAAAGTTTTGCAAGTTGGATAGGAATAAAACCACATCGAGGTCGAAAACTTAAAAGAAAATAAAAGGGGTTGAAAAAAAAAGGGGTGAATTAAGGTAAAGAGATGTTGTAGTGTTCAAGGAAGGGGAAGTCACTAATATCCAAAAAGTATCCTCCCCGTCCCTAAGCCTACATTACAAGCCGAAACAAGTCCTAATATGATCACAACCGAACAAGCCTAGGATGAAAACAAAGAAAATAAGGGCAAGCCTATGGTATTTGCATGTGTAGTTATGAATTTCTTTGTGAGTGTGAGTGTTTTTCTTTTCTCTTTCGTGTTCGTCCCATTCTTGTTATATATATGTGTGTTGGGACATTCTTTATTCTATGTAAGGGCGTAAGGATGAGAATTGAGCAAAATAAAGTGATCACCTAAAGTAGCATTTGTGTGTATTGAAGCTTCATTGTTAGTCATAGCGTTCTTGAGTAATGTATCTTGCTTTGAAATAGAAAATTGGGGTGGTCCTTTGAAGAAAAACATGCATGCCGTAGTTCAGAGTCAAAACCAATGTAGACATTGTTATTCTATGATATCTAGGTGTTAGATTGAGTCATTGTTGTTATACCCCGTATTTTTATACGTCGAACTATTCGCAAGGAATCGACGCGAGTTAAGAACGGAACTCTAATTTCGTTTAAATTTCTAAATTAGAATTAAGTGTTATAAATTTTATTTAGTGTAAAAATATTATTATTGGAGATTAGGAATTAATAAATTGTGCTTCGATTATTAAGTGGAAATTAGTAATTAATTAAATTAACTAAAGTTGATTAGTAATGTGGGCCCCACCCGAATTAATTAAATAAAAAAAATGGAATCATCAAATACATGCCACATTAAGGGGGCACGTGGAAAGCTTAGGGGAGACATATAAATACATATTGTGATGAACAATTCATGCATTACAAATCATTTCAACCTTAAGAGATTAAAAGTTAGAAGGAGAAACAAAAGTGAAGCTCTCGGCCGTGGTGTTTGGCCGAGACTTGGTGAAGAAAAATTTGAAGTTTCAAGGTGAGGTGATGATCAAGGTGTTGTGAAGATTCAAGTAATTAGCAAGATTAAGAGGGCAAGTGTATTAAGGTAAACATTTGATCTTCTTTTTCAACACGTTTAGGAGGATTTTAACTTGTTTAACTTGATAAAGGTATGTTGAATAAGAAAGATTGTAAATGTTGTTGTTGAAGTTCAAAGTTGAACCCTGTGATAGGATTATATGCAGTAAGGATGTTAAATTGATTTTAGGGTTATATTATGGTTGTTGCTATCATAGATTACATAGTAATAGAATGAAAAGAATTAGAAATTTAAGGTGAAGTTGCGTTGATATTAACATGTTGTTGTTCTTGTTCAATTAAAGGAATTGGAAATATTATTGTACCTATATATTGTTGTTGGTATTTCTGTGTCAACAGGAGAGCAATTGGAAATTTGGGATAGGTGAACATATAGGGGAAGTGCTGCCGTATTTTCGCTAAATTTTTAGATAATAGAAAACCCTAAACGAAAATATGTATAAACTGAAACGAAGGTCCTATAGAAGATTGGGCTATAGACTTGCGAACTGGAAAATGTAGTTACTAACGATAACATTACTTTTATATAAATAGGCGAAATCAGCGACGAAACGGAAAGGGTTCACGATTAGTCGCTGACAGGTATGTAAAGCTGTCCCTTCTTTCTTTTGGCATGTCTTAGGCTTAAGTAATGACTGATATGGATTTTGGGGTAATTCCATTCATAAGCTTTGAGTGATATTTATGATTCTTATTCACTCCTTGATATTACAATTCTCAAGTGACTGAGCCTTCCCCTTCAGTTTCTGTACGTTGGATAACTGTCGATACACAAGCTCCTATTCTCAGGAACTCTGTAATAACTACTATCCAGACTTCTATAAATTGTTTCATATGATCTTGATACATGTCTATGATTCCTAAGCCCCTTGATATATTCTATAATGATATCCGAGGGATACTTGATATGATTGTCGCTATTGATACTCAGGCGTTAATCTTTCTTCTTATTCTGTTGAGTCTTGATAATGATTTAAATTGAATGTGGTTTCTCACTACTCTGCTCGTGCATGCCTCAATATATCTTTCACTGAGTCCCGGGCCGGGTTTTTTATCGTGTACAGTTTCACTGCATTGTTCACCGAGCCCCTCACTAGAGGGCCGGGTACGGTATATATACATATGATGATATGATGATATGATGACATGTTATGGCGGCCAGGAGGGCATGTGATGATTTTATTCACCGAGTCCCTCACTAGAGGGCCGGGTACAGCATATATGTATATGATATATGATATTGACATGCATGATTTATGTTTCAAAGGCAAGTGTTTTGGTATTCTGAACATTATACGTGTTCCTGTACTCCTTATTTCAGTTATGACCCTTTTACTGTATTTCATGCTTTACATGCTCAGTACATATTCCGTACTGACCCCCTTTCTTCGGGGGGGCTGCGTTTCATGCCCGCAGGTGCAGATACTCGCTCTGGTGTTCCGCCAGCTTAGGATTCCCTTTCTGCTATGTTGGAGAGCTCCGTCGTTTCGGAGCCTAGATTTTGGTACAGATCCCTTTTTGATATATATATATATATATATATATATATATATATATATATATATATATATATATATATATATGTATATGTTGGTTAAGGGTACGGCGGGGCCCTGTCCCGTCATATTTCACTGTTGAAACTCTTAGAGATCTGTAGACATGTATGTGGGTTGTATTCAGATGTGATCAGTTGTGCGTATGATCAGTATACGTGTTCTATCGTGGTAGCAGCCTTGCCGGCTTGCATATATTGTTATGTTGTAGTAGTAGCCTTGTCGGCTCGCCTGTGTTATTGTTTCATAGTGGCAGCCTTGTCGGCTCGCGTATATATATATAGTTCGGACGTCCCCACATGTTATGACAGCCTAGTCAGCTTATGTACTGCGTTATCTGTTGATAGTTGTGACTCCTCAGGAGACAGGTTGCCGGACATAGATATACATTTATGCAACAGCTCCGAGACTATGTTTTGGTCTATATAAGTTCCATATTATGTTTTGTCGTGGACCGATCAAATATCTAACAGGTGTGTATACAAGTGTCCAGCTCGGCACTAGTCACGGCCTACTGGGTTGGGTCGTGACAAAAGTGGTATCAGAGCAGTTCATCCTCGAAGTGTCTACAGACCGTGTCTAGTAGAGTCTTTTTTATCGGTGTGTTGTGCACCACATCTATAAAAAGGAAGCTACAGGACATTTAGGATGTCATCTTTCCTTCTTATCGTAGATCATGCGATAGAGCTATATTATCAGGAAAAATCCTTTTCTAACAGACTATTATGTTTACAGCTATGCCTCCGAAGAAAGCGACAGCTGCCCAGAAGGGCAAATCAGTAGCAGGGGATACTAGCCAGACTCGGAGAGTTACTAAGGCTCGTGTCCAGATTATGCCTGAGGTTGTGCTCCAGTCCGCGAGTTTTGCTACACCGCCACTTCCAGAGGAACCTAGGGTAGCGACAGCTCCGGGCCAGGGGGCGGCTCCACCGCCAATTCCCGAGGTCCTAGCACCTGAGCCTCCAGCTCCTCAGCCAGGGGCGGAGGATAGAGCTATGAGGGATGCAGTTCAGTTACTCACAAAATTAGTGGCAGGACAGGCTCGCAGGCATGGACTAGGGGTTGACCAGACAGATAGATATGATAGTTTGAGGGCCCGTGACTTCCTAAGTTGTAATCCTTCAGAGTTTTTCGGGTCAAAGCCCGAGGATGACCCGCAGGAGTTCGTTCAGCAGATGCAGCGTACGCTGAGGTTAATTAAGGCTTCTGAGACCGAGTCTGTTGAGTTAGCTTCGTATCGACTGCGGGATGTAGCCGTCAATTGGTATGAGTCGTGGGAGTTGTCTAGGGGCGCGGATGCTCCTCCAGCAGTATGAGATGAGTTTGTGGAGGCCTTCCTTGCCCACTTTCTTCCTCCAGAGATGCGGCGAGCTGGAGTTGATAGATTCTTACGGTTGAGGCAGAATGGCAGGAGCGTTCGGGATTATAGTCTCGAGTTTGATTCGTTGGCCAGATATGCGCTTATTATAGTAGCTGATATGACCGATAGGATGCATTGATATGTGATGGGGTTGGATCGTTATTTGGTTGATAGCTGTATGGTAATGGCTTCTCAGCCAGGTATGGATATTGCTCGGGTACAGGCGTATGCACAAGGGATGGAGGATCGACACAGGGGGCGTCAGTCCGATAGAGATTATGACAGAGGCCAGCATAAGAGAGCTAGATCAGCTGGCTATCCGGGTGAGTTTCGGGGTAGGCAGCCTCAGCAGCAGTATAGTAGATATGCCTCTCATCCAGCACGTAGTGCACCCCCACAGTTCACTGGTAGGAGATTTGATAGTACAGGGTATTCAGGAGCTGGTCAGAGCTCCAGGGCTTCAGGTTCACAGGCGCCCAGGGGTTCGAGTCAGTTGAGGCCACCCTTGCCTTGGTGTTCTCGGTGTGGTAGGCCCCATTCTGGGGAGTGTCGTCTCGCTACTGGTGCTTGTTTTTCTTGTGGCCATCAAGGCCATATTATAAGAGAGTGTCCGTATGGGGGTAATCCAGGTGATGCAGTTCAGCCTGTTGGGTCAGTTGCTGGTTCATCTTCTTCTGTGGCTATGCGCCCTATGGGGCAGGGTATTCATACACCAGTAGGCCGTGGCAGAGGCCGTGGCGGAGCTTCTAGTTCTAGCAGTCCCTCGAACCGCATATATGTTTTGGCTAGGCATCACCAAATGGGGTTACAGGTATACTATCGATTTTCTCCCAAGATGTATATGCATTGATAGACCCAGGCTCCACATTATCGTATATTTCTCCATTTGTTGCTAGTAGAATCGGGATAAAACCTGAATTGATAGAACCATTTGAGGTAGCTGCACCAGTAGGAGATTCTGTTATAGTAAGACAAGTATATAGCGATTGTTCGGTGATCATATATAGTCGTTCTACCAAGGCAGATTTGATAGAGCTAGATATGAATGAGTTTGATGTTATTATGGGTATGGATTGGTTAGCTTCTTGTTATGATAACGTTGATTGTAGAGGCAAGATAGTCCGATTTCAGTTTCCGGGAGAGCCAATTATAGAGTGGATGGGAAATACAGCATTGCTGAGCGGTAAGTTTATTTCATACCTCAAGGCAAAGAAGATGGTCAGAAAGGGTTATATTTATCATCTGGTTCGAGTGCACGACCTGAAGGCAGAGGCGCCAACTCTTCAGTCAGTGCCAATAGTTAGCGAGTTTCCCAATGTATTTCCAGATGAACTTCTAGGCCTTCCTCCTGAGCGTGAGATAGAGTTCACTATAGACGTATTACCAGACACTCAGCCCATATCCATCCCTCCTTACAGAATGGCACCGGCAGAACTGAAGGAACTGAAGGAGCAACTGAGAGATTTATTAGAAAAGGGCTTCATCAGGCCCAGTACATCACCTTGGGGAGCACCGATATTATTTGTAAGAAAGAAAGATGGGTCGCTGCGGATGTGTACTAATTATAGGCAGCTGAATAAAGTGACAATAAAGAACAGGTATCCCCTCCCCAGGATCGATGATTTATTTGACCAGTTGCAGGGTGCTAGGTGTTTCTCGAAGATAGACTTGCGGTCAGGTTACCACCAGGTGCGGGTAAAGGAGGCAGACATTCCGAAGACTGCATTCAGGACCCGACACGGGCATTACGAGTTTAGAGTGATGTCCTTTGGGTTGACCAATGCTCCAGCAGTATTTATGGATCTGATGAACCGAGTGTTCAAGCCATTCCTTGACTTGTTCGTGATTGTATTCATTGATGACATTCTGGTCCATTCACGATCAGAAGAAGAGCATGAAGATCATTTGAGGACGGTACTTAGGGTGCTCCAACACCAAAAACTGTATGCTAAGTTCTCTAAATGTGAATTCTGGTTGACTTCAGTAGCATTCCTGGGGCATATTATTGGAGCTGACGGTATTCGGGTGGATACACAGAAGATTGAGGCGGTGAAGACTTGGCCTAGACGTACGACACCTACTGAAGTACGCAGTTTTCTTGGGCTAGCAGGGTATTACAGGAGGTTCGTAGAGAAGTTTGCCTCAATTTCAACGCCTTTAACAAGGTTAACCCAGAAGGAAGCTAAGTTCCAGTGAACCGATGCTTGTGACCGGAGCTTCCAGATGCTGAACGATAAGTTGACTACGGCCCCAGTTCTAACTCTTCCAGAGGGACCAGATGGCTATGTCATTTATTGTGATGCTTCCGGTGTTGGGTTAGGTTGTGTGTTGATGCAGCATGGCAAAGTTATACCCTATGCCTCCCGACAGCTCAGAAAGCACGAAAGAAATTATCCCACCCATGATCTGGAGTTAGCAGCGGTGATTCATGCTTTAAAAATATGGATACATTATTTGTATAATGTGCATGTTGACATTTATACAGATCATAAGAGTCTCCAGTACATCCTTAAGCAGAAGGAGCTGAATTTGCGGCAGAGACGGTGGCTAGAGTTGCTGAAGGACTATGATGTTGACATTCTATACCACCCAGGGAAAGCAAATGTTGTAGCAGATGCACTCAGCCGTAAATCTATAGGTAGTTTGGCAGATGTACAACCAGAGCAGAAGGAGATAGTCCGTGAGATTTGCCAGTTAGATAATTTGGGAGTCTGTTTGGCTGATTCTGATAATGGCAGGGTTTCTGTTCGGAGAGTTGCTGAGTACTCTATCATAGAAGAGATAAAGAGACACCAGTACGAGGACCCTATTCTTGTACATCATAGAGATGCAGCTTTTCAAAAGGAATAGACCCCATTCGAGGCTGCACCTGACGGAGTGCTACGATACAAAGGTAGATTATGTGTACCTGAGGTTGCAGGGTTATGACAACAGGTGATGGCAGAGGCACACTATGCCTGTTATTCTGTTCATCCAGGGTCAACGAAGATGTATCATGACCTCAGATGCTTGTATTGGTGGGATGGCATAAAGAAGGATATACCAGGGTTTGTTGCTCAGTTTCCGAATTGTCAAAAGGTTAAAATCGAGCACCAGAAGCCTGGAGGACTATTACAGGAGATGGAGATTCCGACCTGGAAATGGGAGGTAATCAATATGGACTTCGTCACAGGTTTACCTCGCACTCCGCGAAAATATGACTCTATCTGGGTCATCGTTGATAGGTTGACAAAATCAGCACACTTTCTTCCAGTCAGGACTACATATTCAGCTGAGGATTATGCCAGGTTGTACCTTCAGGAGATAGTGAGACTTCACGGGGTTTCCACAGCTATTATCTCCGATAGAGGAGCCCAGTTTACAGCTAACTTCTGGAGATCCTTCCAGGAGGGATTGGGGACACAAGTGAGTCTCAGTACAGCATTTCACCCTCAGACTGACGGACAGGCCGAGCGTACCATTCAGACACTACAAGATATGTTACGGGCCTGTGTTACTAATTTCCGGGGTAGCTGGGAGGATCATTTGCCACTTATTTAGTTTTCCTATAATAACAGCTACCATTCGAGTATCCAGATGGCACCGTATGAGGCCTTGTATGGGAGGAAGTACAGATCACCTATTGGTTGGTTTGATGTTGGTGAGACTAAGTTGATAGGCCCAGTTATGGTTCAGCAGGCTGTTGATAAAGTAAAGCTTATTCAGGAGAGATTACTGGCAGCCCAGAGTCGGTAGAAATCATATATAGATAATCGACGTCGACACTTAAAATTTCAGGTTGGTGACTGGGTGTTCTTGAAGGTGTCACCAATGAAGGGTGTTATGACATTCGCCAGGAAAGGGAAGTTAAGCCCGAGATACATTGGGCCTTATCAGATTATCCGTAAGGTAGGCCGAGTTGCTTACGAGTTAGACCTACCAGCTGATTTGGAAGCAGTACATCCGGTCTTCCACGTATCATTGCTTCAAAAATATATAGGCGATCCTTCCAGAGTATTCCCGTAGATGATATCCAGGTGATAGAGGGGTTATCCTATGAGGAGCAGCCTATAGCCATACTTGATCGACAAATCAGGAGGTTGCGAACCAAGGACGCGGCTTCCGTCAAAGTGTTATGGCGAAACAACAACAGGGAAGATATGACCTGGGAAGCCGAGGAGGAGATGAAGAACAAGTACCCTTACTTGTTCCCTACGCCTACAGGTAACTTAAACTTCTCACTAGGTTATATTGATTGCCTGATAAAACTATATGTTATGACGATAAAGGGAACCCTTCCAAAACTCTTATAGGACCCGACGGGATTAATTCAACATTTGAGGATGAATGTTCTAAAGGGGGGAAGGATGTTATATCCCGTATTTTTATACGTCGAACTATTCGTAAGGAATCGACGCGAGTTAAGAACGGAACTCTAATTTCGTTTAAATTTCTAAATTAGAATTAAGTGTTATAAATTTTATTTAGTGTAAAAATATTATTATTGGAGATTAGGAATTAATAAATTGTGCTTAGATTATTAAGTGGAAATTAGTAATTAATTAAATTAACTAAAGTTGATTAGTAATGTGGGCCCCACCCGAATTAATTAAATAAATAAAATGGAATCATCAAATACATGCCACATTAAGGGGGCATGTGGAAAGCTTAGGGGAGACATATAAATACATATTGTGATGAACAATTAATGCATTACAAATCATTTCAACCTTAAGAGATTAAAAGTTAGAAGGAGAAACAAAAGTGAAGCTCTCGGCCGTGGTTTTTGGCCGAGACTTGGTGAAGAAAAATTTGAAGTTTCAAGGTGAGGTGATGATCAAGGTGTTGTGAAGATTCAAGTAATTAGCAAGATTAAGAGGGAAAGTGTATTAAGGTAAAAATTTGATCTTTTTCTACACGTTTAGGAGGATTTTAACTTGTTTAACTTGATAAAGGTATGTTGAATATGAAAGATTGTAAATGTTGTTGTTGAAGTTCAAAGTTGAACCCTGTGATAGGATTATATGCAGTAAGGATGTTAAATTGATTTTAGGGTTATATTATGGTTGTTGCTATCATAGATTACATAGCAAAAGAATGAAAAGAAATAGAAAGTTAAGGTGAAGTTGCGTTGATATGAACATGTTGTTGTTCTTGTTGAATTGAAGGAATTGGAAATATTATTGTACCTATATAATGTTGTTGGTATTTCTGTGTCAACAGGAGAGCAAAGAGAAATTTGGGATAGGTGAACATATAGGGAAGTGCTGTCGAATTTTCGCTAAATTTTTAGATAATAGAAAACCCTAAACAAAAATATGTATAAACTGAAACGAAGGTCCTATAGAAGATTGGGCTATAGACTTGCGAACTGGAAAATGTAGTTACTAACGATAACGTTACTTTTATATAAATAGGCGAAAACAGCGACGAAACGAAAAGGGTTCACGATTAGTCGCTGACATGTATGTAAAGCTGTCCCTTCTTTCTTTTGGCATGTCTTAGGTTTAAGTAATGACTGATATGGATTTTGGGGAAATTCCATTCATAAGCTTTGAGTGATATTTATGATTCTTATTCACTCCTTGATATTACAATTCTCAAGTGATTGAGCCTTCCCCTTCAGTTTTTGTACATTGGATAAATGTCGATACACAAGCTCCTATTCTCAGGAACTCTGTAATAACTACTGTCCAGACTTCTATAAATTGTTTCAGATGATCTGGATACATGTCTATGATTCCTAAGCCCCTTGATATATTCAATAATGATATCCGAGGGATACTTGATATGATTGTCGCTATTGATACTCAGGCGTTAATCTTTCTTCTTATTCTGTTGAGTCTTGATAATGATTTAAATTGCATATGGTTGTTATATCCCGTATTTTATACATTCGGGTATTTCAAGGTGGTCCTGGTAAGTTAAGGGAAAGACTATTTTCCAAAATTATTTTAACGTATAAGTTGTGTATTAGTACGGAAATAACGAGAAAGGCTAAGGGTAAAAAGGAAAATTCACAAAGTGGTCCATGGTAATATTGTGGAAGGCTAGGGGCAAAACGAGAATTTCACAACAATTCAAGAAAGTTCTTGAATAGACCATTGTGGTCGTGTGGCTTATGGGAGTGGGTCCCACCCATGGCCATGTGTTCATATTTTTATTTGTAGGAGCAAGTATATATAGAGAGAGAGAGGTGGACAAAATAAGACATATTATCCTTCCAAATCAAGAAACCTCAAGAACGAAAAAAAAAAAGATGAAGGGGCATTCGGCCATTGCTCCCAAAATTGAGCCATGGAAAAATTGATCAAGAAAAATTATTTTCTTCTAGTATTTCCACCAAATGGAAGGTCCTCATTAACATGAAGGAGTTGTTGGAGCAAGCAAAACCTTTATTTGTGTAATTCATAAGCCCTAGCCGAGTGAAGAGATGTGTGGAGAAAAGTATGTGTTCAATCTTCTTTTACATGTGTTATGGATGATTTATGAATGTTGTAGCATGTAGAAATGGACGAAATTCATGAAATATGTATGTGTATGGTGTGGCCGAATGGAGGTGGTGTTGTGTAGAAGTGATGAATTAATTTTATTTAGTGTATTGATTGTTGTTGTTGTGGATTCCATAATAAAAATGAAGGTTTGATGATTTGAAATGAAGTTGTAATTGTTGTGGGAGTGTTGAAGAAGTTAATTTGACATTAGTGTGGTTTCTTATAATTATGAGAATGGAGTTGTTAATGTATAGATTGTTGTTGTAGTTTATGAATTTGTAAGGAAAGAAAATATGTTGTTATTGTTCTTGTTGAATTTGGAAGGTTTCGGGTTAAGTGGTATGTTGGTTGGGTTGTTTTGAATATTATGTGAATTGTTTGAAGTATTCTTGAATTTTGCTTGTAAGGTCTTGGGCAAGTACTTGAATGTGAGATCATTGGTATTGGCTTGATTACATGTGATTGAATTGAATATAAATGAAATGTCGTTGAATTGTGCGACGAAGGTTGTTAATGTTAGAATATATTTTGGATTGATTGTTGAAGTTGTTAGTATGATTGTTGGTATTATTGTTGATAATTTGGCCGAGTTGAATTCTCGGATTGTTGTCGATAAATTGGCCGAGTTATATTCTCGGGGATGGTGTATTTGCAGGGGAAATGCTGCCGAAATTTCAGCAGATCATAGGTGAATTTATTTTAGAAGCTAAGGCAAGTGTATGACAATGAATCTAATGATTATGTAAATCTTCTTGAATGTAGACTAGCAAGCTTGGATAAATAAGCGTAGCTAATAGGACGTGGGACAGGTATGTAAGGCTTACCCTTTCTTTCTTTCTTTTGGCATGTCCAAGAGCCAAATAAGGTATGGTATGCACCTCGGGGTTACTCTATTCTTGGATTCCGAGTCTGTTTATGATTCTTATGTACTTTTGATATGTTTTTAAAAGAGTTCTATAAGCTATTTCATATGGTTTTGATGCGTATCTATGATGTCCGAAGTTCAATTTGATATGTTTCTGAATGGCATTCGAGAGAATATTGGAGATGACTAATGTCTTGATTTTCAAAGGATAGCACGTTTGCTTATTCCGTTGAGTCTTTGATATATTTGATACGTACATATGGTTCCAAAAGCTCTGTTTGATTTGATCCATAACGATATTCGAAAGGTACCTAACGTGATTGTTGCTTTGATTTTCCAAAACATGGCTTCTGAAACGTTCGTAGAAGATTCTGTACTAAAACGTCCATAACTTTTGCATAATAACTCGGATTGACTTGAAACGTGTTTATGATCCTTCAAATGTCGGTAAGTGTACGTATCTATCGAGTCCTGATTTATGATCATATGGTTTCGCCCTACCCAGTTCGTGCAAGCCTCAGTATGTCTTTCACTGCGTCCCGGGCCAGGTTCTGTTATAGTGCGCCTCCTCTGCATTGTTCACCCCGTCCCTAATGGGAGAGCCGGGATCTATTATATGTATATTTGTATATGATGATATGATGATATGGGGATGGCGGCCAGGATGGCATGTGATGATACTATTCACCGCGTCTCTCCCTAAAGGGCCGGGATCTATTATGTGCATATATGATGCCGGCATATATGATGACCCCATTCACCGCGTTCCTCACTAAAGGGCCAGAATCTGTTATATGTGTATATGATATATGATGTCAGTATACATGATGACTCCATCCACCGCGTCCCTCACTAGACGGTCGGGATCTGTTATATGTATATGTATATGATGACATATGATGTCGGCACGCATGATCTGTGTTTGGAAAGTAAGTATTTTGGTACTCTGGATGATTTACTCATTTTCTGTACTTCTTCTGACATATGACATCGGTATGCATGGTTTACGTTCGGAAAATAAGCACCTTGGTATTGTAGCTAATGTACTTACTTTTTGTACCGTTGTTCCGGTTATGTTTCTGTTTTCTGTATTCCATGCCTTACATGCTCAGTACATATTCTGTACTGACCCCCTTTCTTCGGGGGCTGCGTTTCATGCCGCGCAGGTACACCCAGATGAATAGAAGTTATTATAGAAGATGTTCCAGCGGAATTGGCAAGCTTCATTTGCCATGGAGTGTTGCCGGGTCAGAGTATTATGCTATGATGTCTTGTTCGAAGTTAGAGACTTTGCAGACAAAGTCGTGGGTATAGAATGTCGGTATTGTAAGCGGCTCCACCAGCCGATGTGTCATTCTGTGTTATGTGATAAATTCCATATGTCTACAGATTTTGTTTGATCTGAGAACAACGAAAAAGAAAGATTCTGAAAGCTTTACTATGTATTTCATTCTATTTGATTTAAGAGTCCAAAGAGATTATGTATGTAATAAGAGTCAGCGGGTTCGTTCGGCTCCGAATATGGGGTCGGGTGCCCATCACACCGTAGTCTGGTTAGGGTGTGACGAAGTGGTATCAGAGCAGGTTGTCCTAGGGGTTGTCTGCAAAGTCGTGTCCAGTAGAGTCCTGTTTATGGGTGTGAAACCAGCCACATTTATAAACAAGAGGCTGGAGGGCATCTAGGGATTGTTGACCTTCTTTCTGTCTTAGATCGTGCGATAGAGCCAAGTCATAGGAAATGAAATTCCTTATATAAGCCTTACAAACGACGGAAGGGGGTAAGTGATGATATGGAAAGTTATAGAAGTAAGCCTTGATATATTTGTTCTGTTACCTGAAACTGGAAGCTCTGGATGGCTGGAATGTGTCATACAACCGTATGTTCTGTGAGGTATTGTCGATATTTGCTGCGTACATATATTCAATAGTAAGAATTGTAAAAGAGATTCTGCCAGAATTGTTCAAACTAAGGTCATTTAGTTGGGTACGCCCAACGGGAGGAAGCGTGGAAAGGAAATATTATAAATAGACCATAAGTGGGATGTGATATTTTAGAGGAGCTACGGATTTGGGCATGGCGTGAAAGATAATTGTGAGAAAGACGATTAGCAGTCCAAAGGATTAAGATGGGTAGTATTCGAGGTTTAGTAAGAACAAGGTCTGCTGGAGGATTCAGAGAAAGTTGACAATCATTTTTGCTGTAGATTATTATGTAAGGATGGTGAGTGGAAATCCGAACAGACTGATACCCGAAGTATTCATAAGTAACGGCGACGAAGGTATATTCGCTACTATCGGGAATCTGGAATCTAGGACGAAAGGTAGTTATGCACATAAGTGAAAGGTGAATATTGAGGATCGAAAAAGGGTAAAATAGTAATTGTAAAGGAGAAAGACGTGTTACGCGGGTGTCTCGGAATCTGTAAGACTTCAATTTTCTCTAGATCATGTAATAAAGGTCATGCGACGAAGCGGACACGATTATATCAGCATTAAGGCATCGGATTCCATCGAAGTTTTAAGGTTAAGCGTGCTAAGGTGGGAGAAATCTTAGGATGGGTGACCCCCCTGGGAAGTGTGCAAGAAATTCTATAAATTTAGACTTAAGAGACAAATGAGAAGTTAGAGTAGCCTAAGGGAAACTAGGGTATATGCGATGGTTGGAGACCATAAGAGGTCGCGTAGGATGAGGCAGACTAGACTGGTAAAGAGATAGAAAGTGCATCCCAGCTGTGAAATTTTGATAGGCTTGAATATGTACTGAGCATGTAAGGCATGGAATACAGAAAACAGAAACATAACCGGAACAACGGTACAAAAAGTAAGTACATTAGCCAGAATACCAAGGTGCTTATTTTCCGAACGTAAATCATGCATACCGATGTCATAAGTCAGAAGAAGTACAGAAAATGAGTAAATCATCTAGAGTAGCAAAATACTTACTTTCCAAACACAGATCATGCGTGCCGACATCATATGTCATCATATACATATACATATAACAGATCCCGGCCCTCTAGTTAGGCACGCGGTGGATGGAGTCATCGTGTATACTGACATCATATATCATATACACATATAACAGATCCCGGCCCTTTAGTGACGGACGCGGTGAATGGGGTCATCATATATGTCGGCATCATATATGGACATAACAGATCCCGGCCCTTTAGGGAGAGACTCGGTGAATAGTATCATCACATGCCATCCTGGCCGCCATCCCCATATCATCATATCATCATATACAGATATACATATAACAGATCCCGGCTCTCCCATGAGGGACGCGGTGAACAATGCAGAGGAGGCGCACGATAACAGAACCTGGCCCGGGACGCAGTGAAAGACATACTGAGGCTTGCACGAACTGGGTAGGGTAGATACGTACACTTACCGTCATTTGAAGGATCATAAACACGTTTTTCCGACACTTTCACCTTTTTCCGACATTTTAATCTCCTTGTCTTCCATTTACTCACACTCTTTCTTTTCCGAATATCGTTGTATTAGAATTTCCAATCTTAACCTGTAGTAAAAATAATAGCAGCTTACCTTGTAACACTTGTACCATTTATTTTTGCTGTCACTCGGACTTCGGTACCCTTACTTGATTAATGCCTTCTTTACCGTAGCGCCGGTAGCTGGGACTCACATGTCCACCGATACAATCACATATGAGATATCATACGCACTCATATATATAATTACTATCAACTAGCCCACAAAATACTTCCAAACGCTATTCAAGCCTATCCTAATTCCAGAGCTGGGATGCACTTTCTATCTCTTCACCAGTCTAGTCTGCCTCGTCCTACGCGACCTCTTATGGTCTCCAACCATCCCATATACCCTAGTTTCCCTTAGGCTACTCTAACTTCTCATTTGTCTCTTAAGTCTAAATTTATAGAATTTCTTGCACACTTCCCAGAGGGGTCACCCATCCTACGATTTCTCCCACCTTAGCACGCTTAACCTCAAAACATCGATGGAATCCGATGCCTTAATGCGGATATAATCGCGTCCGCTTCCTCGCATGACCTTTATTACATGATCTAGAGAAAATGGAAGTCTTACAGATTCCGAAACACCCGCGTAACACATCTTTCTCCTTTACAATTACTATTTTACCCTTTTTCGATCCTCAATATTCACCTTTCACTTATGTGCATAACTACCTTTCGTCCTAGATTCCAGATTCCCGATAGTAGCGAATATACCTTCGTCGCCATTACTTATGAATACTTCGGGTATCAGCCTGTTCGGATTTTTCCACTCACCATCCTTACATAATAATCTACAGCAAAAAAGATTGTCAACTTTCTCTGAATCCTCCAGCAGACCTTGTTCTTACTAAACCTCGAATATTACCCATCCTAATCCTTTGGACTGTTAATCGTCTTTCTCACAATTATCTTTCACGCCATGCCCAAATCCGTAGCTCCTCAATAATATCACATCCCACTTGTGGTCTATTTACAATATTTCCTTTCCACGCTTCCTCCCGTTGGGCGTACCCAACTAAATGACCTGAGTTTGAACAATTCTGGCAGAATCTCTTTTACAATTCTTACTATTCAATATCTGTACGCAGCAAATATCGACAATACCTCACAGAACATACGGTTGTATGACACATTCCAGCCATCCAGAGCTTCCAGTTTCAGGTAACAGAACAAATATATCAAGGCTTACTTCTATAACTTTCCATATCATCACTTACCCCCTTCCGTCGTTTGTAAGGCTTATATAAGGAATTTCATTTCCTATGACTTGGCTCTATCGCACGATCTAAGACAGAAAGAAGGTCAACAATCCCTAGATTCCCTCCAGCCTCCTGTTTATAAATGTGGCCGGTTTCACACCCATAAACAGGACTCTACTGGACACGACTTTGCAGACAACCCCTAGGACAACCTGCTCTGATACCACTTCGTCACACCCTAACCAGACTACGGTGTGATGGGTACCCGACCCCATATTCGGAGCCGAACGAACCCGCTGACTCTTATTACATACATAATCTCTTTGGACTCTTAAATCAAATAGAATGAAATACATAGTAAAGCTTTCAGAATCTTTCTTTTTCGTTGTTCTCAAATCAAACAAAATCTGTAAACATATGAAATTTATCACATAACACAGAATGACACATCGGCTGGTGGAGCCGCTTACAATACCGACATTCTATACCCAGGACTTTGTCTGCAAAGTCTCTAACTTCGAACAAGACATCATAGTATAATACTCTGACCCGGCAACACTCCATGGCAAATGAAGCTTGCCAATTCCGCTGGAACATCTTCTATAATAGCTTCTATTCATCTGGGTGTACCTGCGCGACATGAAACGCAGCCCCCGAAGAAAGGGGGTCAGTACGGAATATGTACTGAGCATGTAAGGCATGGAATACAGAAAACAGAAACATAACCAGAACAACGGTACAAAAAGTAAGTACATTAGCCAGAATACCAAGGTGCTTATTTTCCGAACGTAAATCATGCATACCGATGTCATAAGTCAGAAGAAGTACAGAAAATGAGTAAATCATCTAGAGTAGCAAAATACTTACTTTCCAAACACAGATCATGCGTGCCGACATCATATGTCATCATATACATATACATATAACAGATCCCGGCCCTCTAGTTAGGCACGCGGTGGATGGAGTCATCGTGTATACTGACATCATATATCATATACACATATAACAGATCCCGGCCCTTTAGTGACCGACGCGGTGAATGGGGTCATCATATATGCCGGCATCATATATGCACATAACAGATCCCGACCCTTTAGGGAGAGACGCGGTGAATAGTATCATCACATGCCATCCTGGCCGCCATCCCCATATCATCATATCATCATATACAGATATACATATAACAGATCCCGGCTCTCCCATGAGGGACGCGGTGAACAATGCAGAGGAGGCGCACGATAACAGAACCTGGCCCGGGACGCAGTGAAAGACATACTAAGGCTTGCACGAACTGGGTAGGGCGAAACCATATGCACATAAATCAGGACTCGATAGATACGTACACTTACCGACATTTGAAGGATCATAAACACGTTTCAAGTCAATCCGAGTTAGTATGCAAAAGTTATGGACGTTTTAGTACAGAACCTTCTACGAACGTTTCAGAAGCCATTTTTTGGAAAATCAAAGCAACAATCACGTTAGGTACCTTTCGAATATCGTTATGGATCAAATCAAACAGAGCTTTTGGAACCATATGTACGTATCAAATATATCAAAGACTCAACGAAATAATCAAACTTGCTATCCTTTGAAAATCAAGACATTAGTCATCTGCAATATTCTCTCGAATGCCATTCAGAAACATGTCAAATAGAACTTCGGACATCATAGATACGCATTAAAACCATATGAAATAGCTTATAGAACTCTTTTAAAAACATATCAAAAGTACATAAAAATCATAAACAGACTCGGAATCCAAGAATAGAGTAACCCCGAGGTGCATATCATACCTTATTTGGCTCTAGGACATGCCAAAAGAAAGAAAGAAAGAAAGGGTAAGCCTTACATACCTGTCCCACGTCCTATTAGCTGCGCTTATTTATCCAAGCTTGCTAGTCTACATTCAAGAAGATTTACATAATCATTAGATTCATTTTCATACACTTGCCTTAGCTTCTCAAATAAATTCACCTATGATCTGCCGAAATTTCGGCAGCATTTCCCCTGTAAATACACCATCCCCGAGAATCTAACCCGGCCAATTTATCGACAACAATCCGAGAATTCAACTCGGCCAAATTATCAACAATAATACCAACAATCATACTAACAACTTCAACAATCAATCCAAAATATATTCTAACATTAACAACCTTCGTCGCACAATTCAACGGCATTTCATTTATATTCAATTCAATCACATGTAATCAAGGCAATACCAATGATCTCACATTCAAGTACTTGCCCAAGACCTTACAAGCAAAATTCAAGAATACTTCAAACAATTCACATAATATTCAAAACAACCCAACCAACATAACACTTCACCCGAAACCTTCCAAATTCAACAGGGGAAATGCTGCCGAAATTTTGGCAGATCATAGGTGAATTTATTTGAGAAGCTAAGGCAAGTGTATGGCAATGAATCTAATGATTATGTAAATTTTCTTGAATGTAGACTAGCAAGCTTGGATAAATAAGCGTAGCTAATAGGACGTGGGACAGGTATGTAAGGCTTACCCTTTTTTTCTTTCTTTTGGCATGTCCAAGAGCCAAATAAGGTATGATATGCACCTCGGGGTTACTCTATTCTTGGATTCCGAGTCTGTTTATGATTCTTATGTACTTTTGATATGTTTTTAAAATAGTAATATAAGCTATTTCATATGGGTTTGATGCGTATCTATGATGTCCGAAGTTCTATTTGATTTGTTTCTGAATGGCATTCGAGAGAATATTGGAGATGACTAATGTCTTGATTTTCAAAGGATAGCACGTTTGATTATTCCGTTGAGTCTTTGATATATTTGATACGTATATATGGTTCCAAAAGCTCTGTTTGATTTGATCCATAACGATATTCGAAAGGTACCTAACGTGATTGTTGCTTTGATTTTCCAAAAAATGGCTTCTGAAACGTTCGTAGAAGGTTCTGTACTAAAACGTCCATAACTTTTGCATACTAACTCGGATTGACTTGAAACGTGTTTATGATCCTTCAAATGTCGGTAAGTGTACGTATCTATCGAGTCCTGATTTATGTGCATATGGTTTCGCCCTACCCAGTTCGTGCAAGCCTTAGTATGTCTTTCACTGCGTCCCGGGCCAGGTTCTGTTATCGTGCGCCTCCTCTGCATTGTTCACCGCGTCCCTCATGGGAGAGCCGGGATCTGTTATATGTATATCTGTATATGATGATATGATGATATGGGGATGGCGGCCAGGATGGCATGTGATGATACTATTCACCGCGTCTCTCCCTAAAGGGCCGGGATCTGTTATGTGCATATATGATGCCGGCATATATGATGACCCCATTCACCGCGTCCCTCACTAAAGGGCCGGAATCTGTTATATGTGTATATGATATATGATGTCAGTATACATGATGACTCCATCCACGGCGTCCCTCATTAGAGGGCCGGGATCTGTTATATGTATATGTATATGATGACATATGATGTCGGCACGCATGATCTGTGTTTGCAAAGTAAGTATTTTGTTACTCGGGATTATTTACTCATTTTCTGTACTTCTTCTGACTTATGACATCAGTATGCATGATTTACGATCGGAAAATAAGCACCTTGGTAATCTGGCTAATGTACTTACTTTTTGTACCGTTTTTCCGGTTATGTTTCTGTTTTCTGTATTCCATGCCTTACATGCTTAGTACATATTCCGTACTGACCCCCTTTCTTCGGGGGCTGCGTTTCATGCCGCGCAGGTACACCCAGATGAATAGAAGCTATTATAGAAGATGTTCCAGCGGAGTTGGCAAGCTCCATTTGCCCTGGAGTGTTGCCGGGTCAGAGTATTATGCTATGATGTCTTGTTCGAAGTTAGAGACTTTGCAGACAGAGTTGTGGGTAGAGAATGTCGGTATTGTAAGCGGCTCCACCAGCCGATGTGTCATTCTGTGTTATGTGATAAATTTCATATGTTTACAGATTTTGTTTGATTTGAGAACAACGAAAAAGAAAGATTCTGAAAGCTTTACTATGTATTTCATTCTATTTGATTTAAGAGTCCAAAGAGATTATGTATGTAATAAGAGTCAGCGGGTTCGCTCGGCTCCAAATATGGGGTCGGGTGCCCATCACACTTTAGTAAGGCTTGGGTGTGATGAAGTGGTATCAGAGCAGGTTGTCCTAGGGGTTGTCTGCAAAGTTGTGTCCAGTAGAGTCCTGTTTATGGGTGTGAAGCCGGCCACATTTATAAACAGGAGGCTACAGGGCATCTAGGGATTGTTGACCTTCTTTCTGTCTTAGATCGTGCGATAGAGCCAAGTCATAGGAAATGAAATTCCTTATATAAGCCTTACAAACGATGGAAGGGGGTAAGTGATGATATGGAGAGTTATAGAAGTAAGCCTTGATATATTTGTTCTGTTACCTGAAACTGGAAGCTCTGGATGGCTGGAATGTGTCATACAACCGTATGTTCTGTGAGGTATTGTCGATATTTGCTGCGTACAGATATTGAATAGTAAGAATTGTAAAAGAGATTTTGCCAGAATTGTTCAAAATCAGGTTATTTAGTTGGGTACGCCCAACGAGAGGAAGCGTGGATAGGAAATACTGTAAATCGACCATAAGTGGGATGTGATATTTTAGAGGAGCTACAGATTTGGGCATGGCGTGAAAGATAATTGTGAGAAAGACGATTAGCAGTCCAAAGGATTAAGATGGGTAATATTCGAGGTTTAGTAAGAACAAGGTCTGCTTAAGGATTCAAAGAAAGTTGACAATCATTTTTGCTGTAGATTATTATGTAAGGATGGTGAGTGGAAATCCAAACAGACTGATACCCGAAGTATTCATAAGTAACGGCGACGAAGGTATATTCGCTACTATCGGGAATCTGGGAATCTAGGACGAAAGGTAGTTATGCACATAAGTGAAAGGTGAATATTGAGGATCGAAAAAGGGTAAAATAGTAATTGTAAAGGAGAAAGGCGTGTTACGCGGGTGTCTCGGAATCGGTAAGACTTCAATTTGCTCTAGATCATGTAATAAAGGTCATGCGAGGAAGCGCACGCGATTATATCAGCATTAAGGCATCGGATTCCATCGAAGTTTTGAGGTTAAGCGTGCTAAGGTGGGAGAAATCTTATGTTAGACCCCGTATTTTATACGTCGAGTTATTCGCGAAGGAATCGACGTGAGATAGTGTCACACCCTAACCCTATTAGGGTGTGATGGGCACTCGACCCCACATACAGAGCCGAGCGAACCCGCAGACCCTGATTACACACCAAATTTTTTTTTGAATTCTGAAAGTCAATTACAAATAAAATACATGTTGAGCTTTCAAAATTTTCTGCTTACTATTTCCAGAATTTAACAAATCTGTAATTATATAAAATTCACTATATAACACAAAATGACAAATCGGCTGATGGAGCCGCTTACAGTCTGACTATCATTACCCACGACGTTGTCTGCAAAGTCTCTAATACTGATCAGAAATCACAGCATACATACTCTGACTCGGCAGCACTCCTGGAGGAAATGGAGCCCGCCAATCCACTGGATCATCTTCAGCTAACCTCGTCTATCCATCTGTGGGTACCTGCGCGGCATGAAACGCAGCACCCGAAGAACAGGGGGTCAGTACGAAATATGTACTGAGTATGTAAGGCATGTGTACAGGAAACGGAACCATAACTGAAACAGATAGCACAACATATAAATAGCTTATCCAGATTACCAAACACTTACTATTTTTCTTCCCCAGACCCGAATCATACCTACTCATCTCGTATGCTAGACGGATTACAGAACGTACAAATTGCTCAAATGATATCATATATCAGACGGAATACAGAATATACGGAAAGTCGGAATGCTTACTCTCCAACACAAGTCATGCATATCGGAATCGGATGTCATATCACATACGCGGTGACCCCGGGGACATATACCACGCCGGGACAAATACCATATCATACATACGGTAACCTCGGGGACAAATATCACGCTGAGGGACCGGTCACCTCCTATCATATACATGGTAACCTCGGGGACAGATAACACGCCGAGGAACCGGTCACATCCTATCATATACATGGTAACCTCGGGGACAGATAACACGCCGAGGAACCGGTGAACAATGCCAAGGGATGCGCACGATAACATAGGAACGTGGTCGCCACTCCTACCTTTGGCGCCACAACACATCATATTTCAGAAAATTTGCTCCGATCTCCGTCACACATCATAACATAACCACGGTACCCGGGGGCGGACAGACAACACGGCACCCCGAGCCCGGACACATCATACTTCATAATATATCCTCGGTAACCGAGGACGGACATATAACACAATACCCCGGAACCGGACACATCACACTTCGGAATTCATATATGGAACCCGGCCCTCAACAGAGGACTCGGCGAACCATCCGCACGATACATACCGGCCCGGGACTCGGTGAAGGAAATCATAACATATGCACGAGCAGAATAGTGAGAAACCGAATGCACATAATTCAGACTCAATAGATTAATCAAACATATTCTCAGAATATCCATAACAGATTACTTATTACCGAATACTTATGTCAAATTACTTTTATCAGAATATTTCTATCAAAGTACTTATATCGCTTTTACTCAATCAGGATACATATTCCAAATTACTTGTAGCATAATCTCTCATATCAGAACACTTATACCAAATACTCTCATCAGGATATTTATATCAGAATGTTCATAGTAGAATACTTATAATAGAACACTTACATCAGAAATCTTGTCTCAGAATGCTTATGTCGAATACTTATTTCAGAAGACTCATATCATAATACTTTATCCGGATACTTATATCAAAATACTTACATCAGATTACTTATATCAAAATATTTGTATCGGAATACTTTTATCAAAATGCTTGTATCAAAACTCACATCAAAATACTTATATCAAGGGGTGAGCAAAAATCATAAACTCGTATCAAGAACTGAGTTAGAAACATAATCAGACTTAGAATCATAGAACAGAGTTACCCCAAAGCAACATATCACATCATACCTTAATTGGCTCTAGGACATGCCAAAAGAAGGAAAGGATAAGCCTTACATACCTGTGCCGCGACCAACTAGTTACGCTTGTTCATCCAACTTGTCAATCTACATTCAAAAGGATTCATCCATTCATTAGATTCGTTGTCACATACTTGCCTTAACCTTTCAAACACGTTTACTTATGTTCTGCCAGAATTTCGGCAGCATCTCCCCTGTAAATGTACCAACCCCGAGAATATGGCTCGGCCCAATTCAACAACAACCCAACCAGCAACCAAGCTATAGCATCAATAATCAATTCAAGAATACATTTTAACATTGATGACTCCTACACAATTCAACATCATAACCTTATATTTAATTCAACTACTTACATTCAAACCAACATCAACGTTCATACATTCAATTACTAATCCGAACCCATTCAAAACGATATTCAAAACCCTTTAAATAGTTCACACAATATTTCAAACAACCCAAACAACACTCCAACTTACCCGAATTCGTCCCCAAACCCGAGAACAACACTAAACACATTCTTTCGTTCCAAATTCACACATTACGTCACAATACATACATTTACAACTTCATTTCATAAATTCAAGAAACCACATCAAGACTACATTACAGTCATATTAGCCTCCAAATCAGCCCACACAATTATAATCTTAACTTGGATTATTAAAACTTCATTTTCCATCATGGAACTCACAACGATGACAACCAAAATACTAACGACGATTTATTCATTCTCAACTACACAAAAGGGGGACCATACGGCCAACACCATACCCACACACTACATGCACAATTCCATGTATTTCCATCATTTTCCATGCATTCTAACCATCAACATACTACATAAAATTGACATAATCTTTTCAAATAACACCACATACACGGCTACATAATACACACGGCCACAACTTCAACATAGGTAATTCCATGTATTTCATTCATTTCTTCACATGACAACATGCTCAAAACATCCATAATATATGCAAAGAAGATTGGACCTTACCCTTTTTCTCCACTTCCTCTTCTCGGCTAGAACTTTATTTTTGCGAAACTAATACTTCTCTTGTTCCAACGACTACTCCACCTCGACAAGGGCCTTCCAATTAGTGGGAAAACATGAAAAGAATAATTTTTCCATGGTCAAGGGTGAGG
The DNA here is from genome assembly GCF_019175385.1 of Lycium barbarum. Classification (NCBI taxonomy): domain Eukaryota; kingdom Viridiplantae; phylum Streptophyta; class Magnoliopsida; order Solanales; family Solanaceae; genus Lycium; species Lycium barbarum. Next base: position 53,634,820 of record NC_083342.1, on the reverse strand, counting down.
GGCAAGTTCGGCCAGCCCCTTCATGGCCAAACCCCCATGGTTTCTCTTCCCTCTTTAATTTTTTTTTCTTTCTTTGTTTCCACACTCTTATGAAGATTATGACCACACATATATATATATATATAGTTCTATAGGTCATGTGAGGGGCACATGTTTCCCCCTCTCTAGATTTTTCTTTTCTTTTTCTTCTTCTTTTATTTTCTAGATTTTTCTTCAAATTTAAAAAGATGACTTAATTCTTTTTCTTTTGTCCTTTTTTTTCCGGCCACATGGCCTCTTTTAAGAGATCTCTTGAACATTTGTGAAATGACCATTTTGCCCCTAGCCTTTTCCAATTTTTCCATGGGCCATTTTGCAAATTTTCCTTTTTCGCCCTTGACCTTATCAACATTTCCATACTAATAATAATCATAAATAATATTTTCAACAACTCGTATATTAAAATAATTTTTGAAACATAGTCTCGTTCTTAACTTCTCTCCATTGCCTTGAATTTTCCGAACGTACGAAGTACGGGCTATAACAGATAGAAACCTCGGATTTTTAATTTCTAAACTAGAACTAATCGGTTATAAATTTTACTTACTATAAAAATGTTATTGGAGATTAGGAATTACTTAATTGTGGTGTTAAGTAAAAATTTGTGACAATAATGAGTCAACAAGAGCATCAACGTTCAAGTTAAAAGGATGACTCAAAGTCATCTAAAATAAGGCTAATGGAAGACATACAAATGTGCAAATAAATGTTGATTCATCCACTACATTTTCAATATATTGTGGACAATTAAATTGGAAGAAATATGCATGTTACATTCGGCCATAGGACTGAAATTTGGAGGAGAAAAAGTTAGTCATGCAATTGAATAATGAAGCATCCACTACTTTATGAAAGTATACATTATTTTGTGAAGACATAACATGGTGGATGGATCATTTCACATTAAAAATTGATCATTCATCTTGGTATGATTACAAAGGACAAAGGGTGGTGTATGAATCATTCAACACACATACAATTGTCTTGTAAACAATTGAAAAGAAAGAAGAAAGGAGACAAAGGGGGGTGTTCGGCCAAGGAGTCTAGCCGAAAGTTGAGGGGAAAATTAGAAAATTTTAAGTGTAAAGTTAATGGAATGACTCATGCCATAAGTGGAGCATGTGACAACTTGTAGGCATCAAAGTTGAACCAAATATTGACCAAGAAATCAGCCATCACAATTCATTTCAACTACACAACACAAAGAAAGAAAAACCTAAACCTAGTGAGAGAAAGCATTCGGCCACCTTGGCTGATTTTGAGCTCTTTGAGTCTTGATCCAAAAATTATTTTCCAAGGTGTTTCAACCCTTTAGAAGGTCCCTAGAACGTGAAGATAGTCTTTGGAGCAACAAGAACCATTTTCATCTCAATTCACAAACTCTAGCCAAGTTGAGAAGTCAAGTTGTCAAGGTAAGATCTAATTTTCTTTTGCTTGTATTAAGGGTGATGTAGATGTGTGAATATAAGTTGTATGCATGAAATAAGGTGTGTTGATGTTGGAACATGGTAATAACCATGAGGTTATATGTCACGACCCAGCCCCGTGGGCCGCGACTGGCACCCTACCTGGGTACCCAGACCGAATCACACGTTCATTTTCAAATCCAAACTTATTTCATAATTTTTCGAAATCATATCGAACATAATTTATATCGAGTATGTCTTAAGCGGTCGTGCCAAATCAAAATATCATATCAAATACAAACTGAGCGGCGGAATGGACATCGCCGGTCAAAAGTGCAAATATAAGCATAAGGGCCATTTGGGGCCGGCATAACAAACAGACCGCCTTAAGACCAGAAAACGGAATCAGACAAACATACATAGGACCCTCGCCCAACATATATGACTACAGGCCTCTACGAACTCAAAACAAAGACATATGGCGAGACAGGGCCCCGCCGTACCCAAATAGTCAAATATACCAAATATATACAAAGCAAAAAGAGTCTGTACCAAAAGTGGATTTCGGATCAAATAGGAGAACTCCGGAATAGCAAGAAGTGAAGCCTACTGCGGAGGATCACCGATATCTGCACCTGCGGGCATAAAACGCAGCCCCCGAAGAAAGGGGGTCAGTACGAAATATGTACTGAGTATGTAAAGCACGGAGTACAGAAATATGGATCAAAACCGAAAGTAAATCAAATGTCAAAGTGGAGTACAAATGGGTAGATCAAAATCTATATTGAAATCATATACTTATACATAATGCAATAAATCATGCAAACGCTTAGGAACGTGGTCGCCACTCCGACGCTGGCGCCACACACAGCATAACACCAGAAGGTTTCAAATCTCCGTACATCCCCGAACACAAGCATACTCATAGGTGAGCGTATCGCATCACAAGCCATATCACAGCATAACTCCAAACGGAACCCGGCCCTATGGCGAAGCCTCGGGAACCGTAACACAGCATACGGCCGAATTGTCATAAGGCGCACGAGTCAAAACCGGCCCGGGAACCGGTGAACGAAGTCATAATAAGGCACGAGCGGAGTCGTGAGCAAACCAATGCAATTCGTACTTCAGAATAGTTTTCCAAAACGAAGTAAACCCATAAGTCATATCATAATGCAAAATAGTCGGGTACTTAGCCGATATAAAGTTTCATTTCACAAAACATTTCCAAATAGTACGTATAGCTCAAAACGTAACTTAGCGTATTATAATGTTCAAAATACATCTCATAGGAGGGAATTTCACAATCGAAAGTATCGTATCCAACTTTATTCACAAAGATAGCCCAATAAGGCAAATAGGGCGTTTCAGGGTAGCGGGCCCACCTCGAGTCAAAGTGAGGTGGCGAACTTATCTTTACGAACATTTATATGCCAAAGGTCATACATGGTCGTTTCTAGGTTACCCGACCACATTTCGATAGGTTTCGGACGAGCGGTGGCATTCTAGCCAAAATAGAGCCCTTAGGCTTCAATCGAATTGAATGAATCGTAACTTTTCTGTGGATCGGGTTCCGAGGAGCAGAAATGCTCCGGAAGTTCTCATATTCGTCTAACACACTAAGATATGCCAAATGAAGGAGTGGGAAGCTTTACATACCTCACAGACGTCGTAAGCTCTCCCGAAAGTCCAGTCCCGTTTCGTCAAAAATCTGCAAATGGTCAAAGTTACCAATTGAGATTCTTAGGCTTAAAAATGCCTTTAACTCCAATTTTGCCTACCGAAATTTCGGCAGCGTTTCCCCTATAAATCTAACATCCCCGAGGCTTAGCTCGGCTCAAAATACATCAATCACAACAGCCCACACGTCAACAAACAACACAAACAACAATCAAGCCATTCTAGCTTTAAAGTTCTACTTTATTACCTAAGTTGGCAACTTTCATTCAAACTTCCAAAATTCCAATTCTATATCTACCTATTAGTATTCATTCCCACATTCAAACTTATACAACCACATTCTAATTACAATTCAAATCATACACGAACTTGCACCAAAATCAATTATTTCCCTAAGTCTTTAAAACATCCAAAAATGCACTACGAACATTCTAACTCGCATTGTTTCATTCCGAATTCGCCAACATCGTTATAGATTCATATTTAAAGTCTATAGCACCTAAAATATACATTGCTATACATAAAGATACCAAGGATATACACTTTCCGATAATATCCGAATTCGTTTTCCACCGCCAATTTACTTCAACAATCAATCATTTACAACATAAGGGTCACAACAACACATTATACCAACTTAAACAAGATCAATTCAAATCATTTTGTCTCTCTATGGCTCACGGCCAACAACCAACTTACACACACACCCATAGCTTTCTATTTAAATCAAAATTACGGGATTCCCATCTATTCTCAATCCTTAACACATTCATATCAATTCTATAACATAAAAGGGGCAAAATTCTTACCTTTCCTTGAAACCCCTACTTGTCGCAAACGTCGTTCTTACGCCAAACTAATTATACTCCGATGAAGAGGGCCTTGAGTACTTCACAAATATGTGAAAACTTGGATTTTTGGATCACTAATCAAACTTGGAAATTTTTCTTTCTCTCTTCTTTGTGGGTTCGGCCGAAACCCCTTTGGGGTGGTTCTTGAAATTTTTTGTTGGTTTTTTAAAGATAAGTCTAAGTGTTGGCATGGATATATATCCTTTTAAGGGTCATGTGCTATGCACATGACCTCAACTTAATGGGTTTGGGCTTGCCAAGGCCGGCCACCCTTCCAAAACCTTGGGCTTTATTTTGTATTGAATTTTCTTGGCCCAATTCGAGAAAAGTCCCGTTTTGTAATTCCCGAAACTAATTTCCGAAATTCCAAATTTATTCTCGGCCTTTCCCGAGGTCTTGACATTAATAATTCCATAACCAACATAATCATATTCACTAAAATCAAATTATGTCCTTATAACACACAAGTCGTAATTATTTCTCGATTTCCAATTATATGAAAACACGGGATATAACATTCTCCCCCTCTTAAGAACATTCGTCCCCGAATGTTAAATTAATCTTATAAGGTCTTATGATCAAGGCAGGAGTGTCCCTTTTTAATAATGACATACATAATTCATTTTATCAATCAACACAACAAACTGAAAAAGAAATTAGATTACCTGTGGATGTCGGAAACAAGCGGGGATATTTCTTCTTCATCTCGTCCTCCGCCTCCCAAGTCATCTCCTCCCGATTATTGTTGCGCCACAGGACTTTGACGGAGGGCACTTCTTTAGTGCGTAGTCTCCGCACCTGTCGATCCAGAATAGATAAAGGCTGCTCGTCATAAGATAACTGCTCTGTCACCTGAATGTCATCTACTGGGAATATCCTGGCAGGATCACCAATACATTTCCGCAACATAGACACATGAAACACCGGGTGTACGGCCTCAAAGTCGGATGGTAAGTCTAGCTCATAGGCGACCTCGCCTATCTTTCGCATGATCTGATACGGTCCAATGTACCGGGGGCTCAACTTACCCTTTTTACCGAATCTCATGACACCCTTCATGGGCGACACCTTCAGGAATACCCAGTCGCCAATCCGGAACTCTAACGGTCGACGTCGTCTATCTGCATAAGCTTTCTGTCGACTCTGAGCAGCCAATAATCGTTCTCGAATAAGCTTTACCTTATCTACAGCCTCCTAGATCACATCTGGCCCAATCAACTTAGTCTCGCCCACGTCAAACCAGCCAATAGGAGACCTGCATCTCCTGCCATAAAGGGCCTCGTACGGAGCCATCTGAATGCTGGAGTGATAACTGTTATTATAGGCAAACTCAATAAACGGCAAATGATCATCCCAGCTGCCCCTGAAATCAATAACGCAGGCCCGAAACATATCTTCGAGCGTCTGAATAGTGCGCTCGGCCTGCCCGTCGGACTGAGGGTGAAAAGCTGTACTGAGGCTCACCTGAGTCCCTAATCCCTCCTGAAATGACCTCCAGAAATTAGCTGTAAACTGGGTACCTCGGTCAGTAATAATAGATATAGGGACTCCGTGAAGTCTGACTATCTCTCTGATATACAATCTGGCATAGTCCTCAGCCGAATAAGTAGTCCGAACCGGAAGGAAATGGGCTGATTTCGTCAGCCTGTCAACAACAACCCAGATAGAGTCGTACCTGCGTGGAGTGCGCGGTAATCCAACAACGAAATCCATATTAATCATCTCCCATTTCTAGGCTGGAATTTCCATCTCCTGTAATAATCCACCGGGCTTCTGATGCTCGATCTTAACTTGCTGGCAGTTCGGGCACTGACTAACAAACTCAGCAATATCTTTCTTCATGCCGTCCCACCAATACAAACACCTGAGGTCCCGATACATTTTAGTGGAACCAGGATGAACCGAATACCGTGCATTATGGGCCTCGCCCATAATCTGCCGCCGTAAGCCCGCAACGTCCGGTACACAAAATCTGCCGTCATATAATAATACTCCGTCAGGCGAGATCTCAAACTGAGTCTTTGATTTACTAAGGGCCACATCTCTGTACTGAATCAAAAGAGGATCCTCAAACTGGCGCTGCTTTACCTCCTGAATAATAGATGACTCAGCAACTGGACGAACAGAGATCCCAGAATCTCCAGAATCCACCAAACGAATCCCGAGGCTGGCCAGCTGATGAATATCGCGAACCAAATCCCTCTTATCAGATGGAACATCAGCCAGACTGCCTACGGACTTGCGGCTAAGCGCATCAGCTACCACGTTGGCTTTCCCTGGGTGGTACAGAATATCGACGTCGTAATCCTTTAGTAACTCAAGCCATCTCCGCTGCCGCAAATTTAGTTCCTTCTGCCTAAAAATATACTGGAGACTCTTATGGTCCGTATAGATATCAACATGGACCCCATATAAATAATGCCGCCAAATCTTCAAAGCATGAATCACCGCGGCCAACTCAAGATCATGAGTGGGATAGGTTTTCTCGTGCGGTCTGAGCTGCCGGGAAGCATAGGCTATGACTCGACCGTGCTGCATCAATACACATCCTATCCCAATACCAGAGGCGTCACAATAGACAACATACCCATCAGATCCCTCTGGAAGAGCCAGAACTGGTGCTGTAATCAATCTCTCCTTCAGCATCTGAAAGCTGCGCTCGCAGGCATCCGACCACTGGAATTTTGCTGCTTTCTGGGTAAGCCTCGTCAGTGGTGCTGAAATAGAAGAGAAATCCTCCACGAACCTGCGGTAATACCCAGCCAATCCAAGAAAACTACGCACCTCTGTCGGTGTAGTAGGCCTGGGCCAATTCTGCACAGCCTCAATCTTCTGCGTGTCGACCCGAATACCATCTGCGCCGACAATATGGCCCAAGAATGCCACAGAAGTCAACCAGAACTCACACTTAGAGAATTTAGCATATAACTTCTGCTGGCGGAGGATGCCAAGTACCGTCCTCAAATGATCTGAATGCTCCTCGGCTGATCGCGAGTAAATCAGGATATCATCAATAAACACAATAACAAACATATCCAGGAAAGGCCGAAATACCCGGTTCATCAGATCCATAAATACTGCTGGAGCATTAGTCAGCCCGAAAGACATAACTCTGAACTCATAATGCCCGTACCGAGTCCTGAAAGCAGTCTTCGGGATATCTGACTCCCGTACTCGCACCTGATGGTAACCAGAACGCAGATCTATCTTTGAAAAATGTCTAGCACCCTGCAGCTGGTCAAACAAATCATCAATCCGGGGGAGGGGATATTTATTCTTAACAGTCACCTTATTCAGCTGCCGGTAGTCGATATACATCCGCAATGACCCATCTTTCTTTCTGACAAATAGTACCGGCGCTCCCCAGGGTGATGTGCTGGGTCTAATAAAGCCCTTATCCAGCAAATCTTTCAGCTGCTCCTTCAACTCCTTCAACTCAGCTGGTGCCATTCTGTACGGAGGAATAGATATAGGCTGCGTATCCGGCATCAACTCAATAGTAAAATCAATCTCCCGCTCAGGCGGAAGGCCAGGAAGCTCGTCAGGAAAAACATCTGGAAACTCGCTGACGATCGGAACAGACTGAAGGGTAGGTACCTCCGCGGCAGTATCGTGCACACGAACCAAATGATAGATATACCCCTTCTGGATCATCTTCTTAGCCTTGAGGTATGAAATAAACTTACCCCTCGGCGATGCTGTAGATCCGAACCACTCTATGACTGGTTCCCCTGGAAACTGAAAACGGACTACCTTTTTCTGGCAGTCGACATTAGCATAACAGGAAGACAACCAGTCCATGCCCATAATGACGTCAAACTCAAGCATGTCTAACTCTATCAAATCAGCCTTAGTGCTACGATCGTAAATGGTCACAGAACAATCCTTATAAATCTGTCTCGCTATAATAAAATCCCCAACTGGCGTAGCTACTTCAAATGGTTCTATAGGCTCAGACACTATCCCAATCTTACTAGCAACGAGCGGGGAAATATATGATAAAGTAGAGCCAGGGTCAATCAATGCATACACAGATCTGGAGAAAACCAGCAATGTACCTGTGACGACGTTTGGCGAAGCCTCCTGATCCTGGCGGCTGGCCAAAGCATATATGCGGTTCGAGGGACCGCTAGAACCTGAAGTGCCACCGCGGCCTCGACCGCGTCCTGCCGGTGCTGAAATACCTCGCCCTCCAGGGCGTGCAACTGATGGAGCAGAAGAAGGACCGGCGGCTGACCCTGTCTGCTGAGCAGCACTACCAGAACCGCTAGCCAATGGACAATCTCTAATAAAGTGGCCCTGACCACCACACGAAAAGCAAGCTCCAGTCGCTCGGTAACACTCCCCGGGATGAGACTTCCCGCAATGAGGACATCGGGGTCTGGGTGGTCTGGCCTGGCTGGGACCCCTGGGTACCTGTGAACCTGCCACTCTGGAGCTCTGACCGGCCCCAGACGGTCCTGTACTATCGAATCTCCGGCTGCCTGACTGAGTACCCCGGCCGGAGGGAGGAAAATACCTGTCTGACGGCTGCTGCTGAGGCTGTCCGCATCGAGAATCTCCAGCATAACCTGCGGACCTAGCCCTCTTGGGCGGCCTCCTATCTCGATCTCTACCAGAATGATCAGACCTGTGACGATCCTCCATACCCATCGTGTAGGCCTGAAGTCGGGCAATGTCCATATCTGTCTGCAATGACACTGCCATGCAGCCGTCAATCAAATACCGATCCAATCCCATGACATATCTGTGCATCCGATCGGTCATGTCTGCTACCACGGCCGGTGCATATCGGGCCAGAGAATCAAACTCAAGGTTATACTCGCGAACACTCCGACCCCTCTGCTGCAGACGTAAGAATCGATCAGCCCGTGCCCGCCGTAACTCTGGTGGCAAAAAGTGGCGGGTGAATGCTGTCACAAACTGATCCCAAGTGGCTGGAGGGGCACCCTCTCCTCTAGACAGCTCCCAAGTCTCGTACCAGTGGGTAGCCACATCTCGAAGCCTGTGCGAAGCCAGCTCAACTGACTCGGTCTCTGAAGACCTGACCAAGTCCAGTGAGCGTCGCATCCCCCGAATGAAGTCGTGGGGGTCCTCGTCGGGCTTAGACCCGGAGAACTCTGGAGGGCCACATAGCAAAAACTCCCGAACTCTCAGGCTGTCCCGCCTGTCATCATCATCGTCGTCCCTCCGCCCGCGCCTGCGAGCCTGTCCTGCTACCAGTGTAGTCAACAGCTGTACAGCCTCCCTCAGGGTCCTATCCTCCGCCCCTGGCTGAGGAGCTGGAGTCTCAGGTGCGGGTACACGGACCTCTGGAGCTGCTGAAGGTCCTGCTCCAGGCTATACTAGTAGGGGTGTAGCAGACCCCTCAGAATGAGGCACATCCTCAGGCAAATCATAGACACGAGCCCGGGTAGCTCGTTGTGCCTGGCTAGTCTCTCCAATCCTCGCCTTGCCCTTCTGGGCCGCCGTTGCCTTCTTCGGAGGCATCACTGCAAACACAAAGGCGAGTCAGATCATAAGCATCCTAATAGCACAGCTCTATCGCACGATCTAAGATTTCAAAGAAGGTAACATCCTAAATGCCCTGTAGCTTCCCGTTTATAGATGTGGTGCACAACACATCGATAAACAAGACTCTACGAGACACGGCCTGTAGACATTCCGAGGACAAACTGCTCTGATACCACTTTTGTCACGACCCAGCCCCGTGGGCCGCGACTGGCACCCTACCTGGGTACCCAGACCGAATCACACGTTCATTTTCAAATCCAAACTTATTTCATAATTTTTCGAAATCATATCGAACATAATTTATATCGAGTATGTCTTAAGCGGTCGTGCCAAATCAAAATATCATATCAAATACAAACTGAGCGGCGGAATGGACATCGCCGGTCAACAGTGCAAATATAAGCATAAGGGCCATTTGGGGCCGGCATAACAAACAGACCGCCTTAAGACCAGAAAACGGAATCAGACAAACATACATAGGACCCTCGCCCCACATATATGACTACAGGCCTCTACGAACTCAAAACAAAGACATATGGCGAGACAGGGCCCCGCCGTACCCAAATAGTCAAATATACCAAATATATACAAAGCAAAAAGAGTATGTACCAAAAGTGGACTCCGGATCAAATAGGAGAACTCCGGAATAGCAAGAAGTGAAGCCTACTGCGGAGGATCACCGATATCTGCACCTGCGGGCATAAAACGCAGCCCCCGAAGAAAGGGGGTCAGTACGAAATATGTACTGAGTATGTAAAGCACGGAGTACAGAAATATGGATCAAAACCGAAAGTAAATCAAATGTCAAAGTGGAGTACAAATGGGTAGATCAAAATCTATATTGAAATCATATACTTATACATAATGCAATAAATCATGCAAACGCTTAGGAACGTGGTCGCCACTCCGACGCTGGCGCCACACACAGCATAACACCAGAAGGTTTCAAATCTCCGTACATCCCCGAACACAAGCATACTCATAGGTGAGCGTATCGCATCACAAGCCATATCACAGCATAACTCCAAACGGAACCCGGCCCTATGGCGAAGCCTCGGGAACCGTAACACAGCATACGGTCGAATTGTCATAAGGCGCACGAGTCAAAACCGGCCCGGGAACCGGTGAACGAAGTCATAATAAGGCACGAGCGGAGTCGTGAGCAAACCAATGCAATTCGTACTTCAGAATAGTTTTCCAAAACGAAGTAAACCCATAAGTCATATCATAATGCAAAATAGTCGGGTACTTAGCCGATATAAAGTTTCATTTCACAAAACATTTCCAAATAGTACGTATAGCTCAAAACGTAACTTAGCGTATTATAATGTTCAAAATACATCTCATAGGAGGGAATTTCACAATCGAAAGTATCGTATCCAACTTTATTCACAAAGATAGCCCAATAAGGCAAATAGGGCGTTTCAGGGTAGCGGGCCCACCTCGAGTCAAAGTGAGGTGGCGAACTTATCATTACGAACATTTATATGCCAAAGGTCATACATGGTCGTTTCTAGGTTACCCGACCACATTTCGATAGGTTTCGGACGAGCGGTGGCATTCTAGCCAAAATAGAGCCCTTAGGCTTCAATCGAATTGAATGAATCGTAACTTTTCTGTGGATCGGGTTCCGAGGAGCAGAAATGCTCCGGAAGTTCTCATATTCGTCTAACATACTAAGATATGCCAAATGAAGGAGTGGGAAGCTTTACATACCTCACAGACGTCGTAAGCTCTCCCGAACGTCCAGTCCCGTTTCGTCAAAAATCTGCAAATGGTCAAAGTTACCAATTGAGATTCTTAGGCTTAAAAATGCCTTTAACTCCAATTTTGCCTACCGAAATTTCGGCAGCGTTTCCCCTATAAATCTAACATCCCCGAGGCTTAGCTCGGCTCAAAATACATCAATCACAACAGCCCACACGTCAACAAACAACACAAACAACAATCAAGCCATTCTAGCTTTAAAGTTCTACTTTATTACCTAAGTTGGCAACTTTCATTCAAACTTCCAAAATTCCAATTCTATATCTACCTATTAGTATTCATTCCCACATTCAAACTTATACAACTACATTCTAATTACAATTCAAATAATACACGAACTTGCACCAAAATCAATTATTTCCCTAAGTCTTTAAAACATCCAAAAATGCACTACGAACATTCTAACTCGCATTGTTTCATTCCGAATTCGCCAACATCGTTATAGATTCATATTTAAAGTCTATAGCGCCTAAAATATACATTGCTATACATAAAGATACCAAGGATATACACTTTCCGATAATATCCGAATTCGTTTTCCACTGCCAATTTACTTCAACAATCAATCATTTACGACATAAGGGTCACAACAACACATTATACCAACTTAAACAAGATCAATTCAAATCATTTTGTCTCTCTATGGCTCACGGCCAACAACCAACTTACACACACACCCATAGCTTTCTATTTAAATCAAAATTACGGGATTCCCATCTATTCTCAATCCTTAACACATTCATATCAATTCTATAACATAAAAGGGGCAAAATTCTTACCTTTCCTTGAAACCCCTACTTGTCGCAAACGTCGTTCTTACGCCAAACTAATTATACTCCGATGAAGAGGGCCTTGAGTACTTCACAAATATGTGAAAACTTGGATTTTTGGATCACTAATCAAACTTGGAAATTTTTCTTTCTCTCTTCTTTGTGGGTTCGGCCGAAACCCCTTTGGGGTGGTTCTTGAAATTTTTTGTTGGTTTTTTAAAGATAAGTCTAAGTGTTGGCATGGATATATATCCTTTTAAGGGTCATGTGCTATGCACATGACCTCAACTTAATGGGTTTGGGCTTGCCAAGGCCGGCCACCCTTCCAAAACCTTGGGCTTTATTTTGTATTGAATTTTCTTGGCCCAATTCGAGAAAAGTCCCGTTTTGTAATTCCCGAAACTAATTTCCGAAATTCCAAATTTATTCTCGGCCTTTCCCGAGGTCTTGACATTAATAATTCCATAACCAACATAATCATATTCACTAAAATCAAATTATGTCCTTATAACACACAAGTCGTAATTATTTCTCGATTTCCAATTATATGAAAACACGGGATATAACATTATAGGTGTTGATGTTGAAGTATGGTTGTAACTTGATGAACATGAATCGCATGCATAAAATCATGAACGTTGGTGTTGGAATGTTGTAGTGACCAAGGGGATTGTTTTGGTGGAATTAATGAACTAATTTTCTTTAATAAATAAGGATGTTACTATCATATATCTCATGATAAAAATAATGAAAATAATTGGAAGGTTAAAGGTGAAGTTGTGTTAGTATGAAAATAAAGTGAATCTATGATTTTATGTGAGTGATGTTGAAGCATGTTGAAACCGTGTGTGGACTGTTTTGTGAGGAAGTTAGTGAAATGTTTTTACTTGATATTTTGATTGTTATTATCATGAAATTTATGATGGAAATGAAGGTGTTTAATGGTTGGAGTTGAAACTAAAGTCGTTTGTGAGTTGTTGTAAGGATTATAGAAATGACGATATAGCTTAGTTGCGTATGAATTGATGTTGTACTTGTCGTGTGGATAGCTGGTCATAACTTACTGAAATTATATGAAAAGAAGACACGAAATAATGTGTAAAAATCGTATGTGGTTGGCTTAGTATGTTCGTAAACGTTTGCAAGAATTCCGAACATTGTTATGTTGTCGGTTAGGGACTGTTTTGGATGTGTTGTTGGTTAGGGACTGTTTTGGACTTGTGTTTTCATTAAGTTGGAAAGACTAATTATAAGTTAAGAGTATACATCATATGGTATGTTGGATGGGCTGTTATAAGTTGTTACATGCAAACGTTAAGGTTACAAACTATTAGAAGTAACTTGAGAATGTCGTAGCCGTATGTGAATCGTTATTGCATGTTATGAATGTGGGCTGTTTGGAATGTTGTGTGGGCTGTCCAGATTGGTATTGAACACATAATTATTGATGTTGGATTGGTTGTGTGTGGTTGTTTTGGATACAAGAGAAAACATCGTCTAAACATCTAGAAAGGAGTTGCTAACGTTAGAATACATTTTGAATCTCCCCGTAACTTAAACGTAGTTGTTGGCATCTTAATATAGGTTGAAGTATTATTGGGCAGCGTATACATATTGTGTGACGAATAAGCGCTAAAGGTATGTGAAGCTAACCCTTCTTTCTTTTTGGCATGATCGTTGTGAAATGAATATACGATATATATATATATACGATTCCAAAGGAAATTCCTATTCTTAGAGCCACTAGGATGGCTATTGATCTTGATTACCATAACGTATGTTTTGTTTTATATATATTGATATGTACACATGATTTCAAAGTTCCATTTTGATATGATCCACAGGGACATCCGAAAGGTATATGGTATGACTATTATTTGAAATTGCGAACGATGGTTCGTGTTGACTATCCTATTGAGTCCTTAAAAATGTTTTGAATTGCATATAGTTTCTCACTACTCTGCTCGTGCATACCTCAATATATCTTTCACCGAGTCCCGGGCCGGGTATGTTATCCTACACACTTTCACTGTATTGTTCGCCGAGTCCCTCATTAAAGGGCCAGGTACAATATATATATATATATATATATATATATATATATATATATATATATATATATATATATATATATATATATATATATATATTCTGGAGTTATGCTGTGTTATGGTGTTATGCAGTGTTACGATGTTATGCTGTGTTACGGAGTTATGCTGTGTTACGGAGTTATATTATATTCTGGAGTATGCTGTGTTATGGCGCCAGAGACGGGGTGGAGACCATGTTCACCGAGTCCCATAATGGGGCCGGATCACACATATGATATTGATGTGCATGAGTTATGTTTTAAAAGCAATGCTCCCGTTTACTGTATTTCATGCTTTACATGCTCGGTACCTATTCCGTACTGACCCCCTTTCTTCAGGGGGCTGCGTTTCATGCCCGCAGGTGCAGATACTCGCTTTGGTGATCCGACAGCTTAAGATTTCCCTTCTGCTATCTTGGAGAGTTACGTTGTTCCGGAGCCCAGACTTTGGTATAGACTCTTTGATCTAAATATATGCATATGTTGTTTAAGGGTACGACGGGGCCCTGTCCCGTCATATTTTACTGTTAAACGCTTAGAGGTCTATGGACATGTGTGTAGGTCGTATTCAGACGTGATCAGTTGTGTGTGTGTTATCAGTATGCTTATTCTATCATGGTAGCAGCCTCGCCGGCTTGCAAATATTATCATGTTGTGGTAGCAGCCTTGTCGGGTTGCATTTATATGAATATTTATGTGACAGTTCTGAGACCATGGTTTAGTCGTTATATGATCCATATTGAATTTGTTGTGAAATGAACATATAGTTAAAGAGTATGTATACGGGTATCCAGATCGGGCACCAGTCACGGCCTACGGGGTTGGGTCATCACATATTAGGATGGGTGACCCCCCTGGGAAGTGTGCAGGAAATTCTATAAATTTAGACTTAAGAGACAAATGAGAAGTTAGAGTAGCCTAAGGGAAACTAGTGTATATGGGATGGTTGGAGACCATAAGAGGTCGCGTAGGACGAGGCAGACTAGACTGGTGAAGAGATAGAAAGTGCATCCCAGCTCTGGAATTAGGATAGGCTTGAATAGCGTTTCGATGTATTTTGTGGGCTAGTTGATAGAAATTATATATATGAGTGCGTATGATATCTCATAGGTGATTGTATCGGTGGACATGTGAGTCCCAGCTACCGGCGCTACGGTAAAGAAGGCATTAATCAAGTAAGGGTACCGAAGTCCGAGTGACAGCAAAAATAAATGATACAAGTGTTACAAGGTAAGCTGCTATTATTTTTACTACAGTTTAAGATTGGAAATTCTAATACAATGATATTTGGAAAAGAAAGAGTGTGAGTAAATGGAAGACAAGGAGATTAAAATGTCGGAAAAAGGTGAAAGGTAAGAAACCTTAGTGAGTGAAGCCCCGAAAGAAATTACCGACAAAGTACGAGACTATTTGGATAAAAGATTCAAAGGTAGGTACGTGGAAAGGATAAAGTATGGTAATATGAAACAAAAGAGGAATGTGTGGGGCTAAAAGAATAGCGACCACGACAAGGAATGTGAAGTAAGAGAAAGAACGATTAAGCCTTGTGACGATGTTAGGAGATTTCGGCCCTTGAAAAATATATAAAGGGATAAATGTATAGTTAGATTAACACGGTTTCCTCAGACATGGAAGGGCTTTCCAAAGAATAATTTAAGAATAGAACGGATTTGCTAGTTTAAAGTAAAAATTTCACGAACTTCGGAGCCGATGCCACAAATGGCAAAAGAAGAAAAGTGGCATGGAAGAAAACCCAAGAAGGGTTAAGGATGATGAGTCGACACTACTGATTTGGAAGTTAGTGGTATGGAATAAGAATTCATGTGAGATCTGAGAGATTTGATCTTAGAGGGAATGGAATGAAATACAAGGAACTTACATAGGAGACCGCTCGGTCATAACATCATAAATATGGTTAAAGGTTCGAGGAGCGAGGATAGAGAGGGTGTAAACTGTAAGGATTCTATGCTAAGGGAAAAAGTAGCGAGACGCTCAAAAAATATGGACGCACAGTTGCAACGCAAACGTGTTGTTAAGAGGAATTATGAGTAAGTTAGCTAAAAGAGTGAAAGGACTAATAGTGGATGGAAAGATATGGAAATGTTGACAAGAATGATGATATTGACAGAAAATGAGAGGAAAACTTATGATAAGAAGTTTTCAATATATTATGCACAGAATTGGAAGAAAGACGAGGAGTAAGGTATCATGGAAGACTTCATAAAAGGACATAGTGAATCTCGACGTTCCTATGAACTTGTGAGTCCAAGACACTATTAGTCACAAAAGACGGAAGTATGGAAAGACGAAAAAGAAGGCATCGGAATTGGATACCCTTATCAGTATTCTAGTTAAATATGGGAGTGTAAGTACTAAGAAGATAAGTGAACTCGGATCATAAGTTACCATAAGAGTAACTGGACTGCAATACTATAGATAGAATGAGAGCAAGGAACAGCCTGTGGCCATATTGGATAGTTAAGTGAAGATTGCGTACCAAAGACATGGCTTCTGTTGAAGTGTTGTGACGAAACAATAACAGAGAAAAGATAACCTGGGAAGGACAAGGATAATAAGTTGGCGCAGTGGATTAGGAACCCCACGACACAGAATAAGGACTCATGTAAAGACCGAGGAGTTCGATTATAAAAGAAATAGGGCGAAAGATAAAGAATGAGCATGAAGAAAGGGATAACTATAAGAGGGACCCTCCCGAAGTATTATAACACCCCATGAGGCCAGTTAAACATTCGAGGATGAATTTTCTAAAGGGGGGGAGGATGTTATATCCCGTATTTTATACATTCGGGTATTTCAAAATGGTCGTGGTAAGTTAAGGGCAAGACTATTTTCCAAAATTATTTTAATGTATAAGTTGTGTATTAGTATGGAAATATCGAGAAAGGCTAAGGGTAAAAAGGAAAATTCACAAAGTGGTTCATGGTAATATTGTGGAAGGCTAGGGGCAAAACGGGAATTTCACAACAATTCAAGAAAGTTCTTGAATGGACCTTTGTGGCCGTGTGGCTTACGGGAGTGGGTCCCACCCATGGCCATGTGTTCATATTTTTATTTGTAGGAGCAAGTATATATATATAGAGAGAGGTGGACAAAATAAGGCATATTATCCTTCCAAATCAAGAAACCTCAAGAAAGAAAAATAAATGAGAGATGAAGGGGCATTCGGCCATGGCTCCCAAAATTGAGCCATGGAAAATTGATCAAGAAAAATTATTTTCTTCTAGTATTTCCACCAAATGGAAGGTCCGCATTAACATGAAGGAGTTGTTGGAGCAAGCAAAACCTTTATTTGTGTAATTCATAAGCCCTAGCCGAGTGAAGAGATGTGTGGAGAAAGTTATATGTTCAATCTTCTTTTACATGTGTTATGGATGATTTATGAATGTTGTAGTATGTAGAAATGGATGAAATTCATGAAATATGTATGTGTATGGTGTGGCCGAATGGAGGTGGTGTTGTGTAGAAGTGATGAATTAATTTTATTTAGTGTATTGATTGTTGTTGTTGTGGATTCCATAATAACAATGAAGGTTTGATGATTTGAAATGAAGTTGTAATTGTTGTGGGAGTGTTGAAAAAGTTAATTTGACATTAGTGTGGTTTCTTATAATTATGAGAATGGAGTTGTTAATGTATAGATTGTTGGTGTAGTTTATGAATTTGGAAGGAAAGAAAATATGTTGTTATTGTTCTTGTTGAATTTGGAAGGTTACGGGTGAAGTGGTATGTTGGTTTGGTTGTTTTGAATATTATGTGAATTGTTTGAAGTATTCTTGAATTTTGCTTGTAAGGTCCTTGGCAAGTACTTGAATGTGAGATCATTGGTATTGGCTTGATTACATGTGATTGAATTAAATATAAATGAAATGCCGTTGAATTGTGCAACGAAGGTTGTTAATGTTAGAATATATTTTGGATTGATTGTTGAAGTTGTTATTATGATTGTTGGTATTATTGTTGATAATTTGGCCGAGTTGAATTCTCGGATTGTTGTCGATAAATTGGCCGAGTTAGATTCTCGGGGATGGTGTATTTACAGGGGAAATGCTGCCGAAATTTCGACAGATCATAGGTGAATTTATTTGAGAAGCTAAGGCAAGTGTATGACAATGAATCTAATGATTATGTAAATCTTCTTGAATGTAGACTAGCAAGCTTGGATAAATAAGCGTAGCTAATAGGACGTGGGACAGGTATGTAAGGCTTACCCTTTATTTCTTTCTTTTGGCATGTCCTAGAGCCAAATAAGGTATGATATACACCTCGGGGTTACTCTATTCTTGGATTCCGAGTCTGTTTATGATTCCTATGTACTTTTGATATGTTTTTAAAAGAGTTCTATAAGCTATTTCATATGGTTTTGATGCGTATCTATGATGTCCGAAGTTCTATTTGATATGTTTCTGAATGGCATTCGAGAGAATATTGGAGATGACTAATGTCTTGATTTTCAAAGGATAGCACGTTTGATTATTCCGTTGAGTCTTTGATATATTTGATACGTACATATGGTTCCAAAAGCTCTGTTTGATTTGATCCATAACGATATTCGAAAGGTACCTAACGTGATTGTTGCTTTGATTTTCCAAAAAATGGCTTCTGAAACGTTCGTAGAAGGTTCTGTACTAAAACGTCCATAACTTTTGCATACTAACTCGGATTGACTTGAAACGTGTTTGTGATCCTTCAAATGTCGGTAAGTGTACATATCTATCGATTCTTGATTTATGTACATATGGTTTCGCACTACTCTGTTTGATTTAAGAGTCCAAATAGATTATGTATGTAATAAGAGTCAGCGGGTTTGCTCGGGTCCGAATATGGGGTCGGGTGCCCATCACACCCTAGTAAGGTTAGGGTGTGACATGGTTTCTCACTACTCTGCTCGTGCATGCCTCAATATATCTTTCACCGAGTCCCGGGCCGGGTATGTTATCGTGCACAGTTTCACTGTATTGTTCACCGAGCCCCTCACAAGAGGGTCGGGTACGGTATATATACATATGATGATATGATGATATGATGACATGTTATGGCGGCCAGGAGGGCATGTGATGACTTTATTCACCGAGTCCCTCACTACAGGGCCGGGTACGGCATATATGTATATGATATATGATATTGACATGCATGATTTATGTTTCAAAGGCAAGTGTTTTGGTATTCTGAACATTATACTTGTTCCTGTAGTCCTTATTTCAGTTATGACCCTTTTACTGTATTTCATGCTTTACATGCTCAGTACATATTCCGTACTGACCCACTTTTTTCGGGGGGGCTGCGTTTCATGCCCGCAGGTGCAGATACTCGCTTTGGTGATCTGCCAGCTTAGGATTCCCTTTTCTGCTGTCTTGGAGAGCTCCGTCGTTCCGGAGCCTAGATTTTGGTACAGATCCCTTTTTGATATATATATATATATATATGTATAAGTTGTTTAAGGGTACGGCGGGGCCCTGTCCCGTCATATTTCACTGTTGAAACTCTTAGAGGTCTGTAGACATGTATGTGGGTTGTATTCAGATGTGATCAGTTGTGCGTATGATCAGTATGCGTGTTCTATCGTGGTAGCAGCCTTGCCGGCTTGCATATATACTGTTATGTTGTAGTAGCAGCCTTGTCGGCTCGCCTGTGTTATTGTTTCGCAGTGGCAACCTTGTCGGCTCGCGTATATATATATAGTTGGGACGTCCCCACATGTTATGACAGCCTAGTCGGCTTATGTACTGCGTTATCTGTTGATAGTTGTGACTCCTCAGGAGACAGGTTGCCGGACATACATATACATTTATGCAACAGCTCCGAGACTATGTTTTGGACTATATAAGTTCCATATTATGTTTTGTCGTGGACCGATCACATATCTAACAGGTGTGTATACGAGTGTCCAGCTCGGGCACTAGTCACGGCCTACGAGGTTGGGTCGTGACAAATGTTTTGTATGGCTTGCTTGAGGACAAGCAAATACTTTAAGTTGGGGGTGTTGATGTGGCGTGATTTTACGCCACAATCGATGCTTTTCTTCTATAAGTTCTATTTGTTTTTAAGCAAGTCTATGTGATTTTACGTGGTTTTTAGTGTTTTTCAGGAAACGGAACTGATTCGGAATGAAAACGGTTGAAAGGGCAGAAGTGGTCGTAAACTCAGTTTACGGTCTGTATTCTTAAACACGGGCCGTATTCCATGTGCGTATTAAAGAATAAGAAGAACCAGAAAGGCAGGCTGAGGAAATGGTGATTTACGAACAACTTTTACGGACCGTATTCCACTTTACGGTTCACATTTCAAAGCGTATTTAACCATTCGAGCATCGGGCAGAAAGTCGAAGTTTTTCAAGTTGAAAGACGACTAGGCAGTTTACGGATCGTAAACCAATTTACGGTCCATATCTCAAGAGATTGAAGTTGCTCAAAACTGGAAGGAAAACCTGGCCGTAAACTGGTTTACGGTCCGTATTTCGTATCGACGGGGACCAAAGTGCAAATCTGCAACTTTCACGTTTTCAGAACCTATAAATAGTCATTGTAGGGTTTTAATAGTTATCAGTTAATATATTTTGACTTTTGGTTTAGAACATTAAATACTCTCTAGTTTTTGAAGGTTCAAACATCAATTCAAGTATTATCAATTCCTCTTTTCTTCCAAAGTATGCAATTATGAATTCTTCAATTTCTTATTTCTTGTTCTTTGTCATGAGTAGCTAAATTCCCTTACTAGGGTTGTGAACCCAATGATGGTTGTTGTGTGATTGGGTTGTGATTGATATACACATATGGATTATTAGGGATTATTTATTCTTCATTCTTCATTCATAATTAATGGTTGCAAACATTGATTAAAGCCATACACCTTCATTTGGGTGTTGTGTGATTGGGTTGTGATTGATATACACATATGGATTATTAGGGTTTATTTATTCTTCATTCTTCATTCATAATTAATCGTTGCAAACATTGATTAAAGCCATACACCTTCATTTATTTGGGAAAAATAATTAGGGTTGGTAAGAATAATTAACAAGGACTCAAAGCTTTAAACTTTGTTTAATAAATTTACTTAGGAATAAGAAGAATTTACTTGGCATGATTAATCGTTCTTCATAGTTACTTTCTTGAATTTGGGAAAATCATAGAAAGAGATAATCTTTATTTATTGGGAAATAGTAGAGATTCATATAGAGATTAAATGCATTCATATAATGATCCATTAGAAGTATATCAAGATCAATACCCATGATCATACACTCTATCTAACGGGGACACAACCTTAGTTTCTTTTACCATTTCCACCAAAACAAGTAGATAGCAATTAGTAATAGAAAAAACAACTATTACCAAAACCATCGGATTAAGACATTAGACATAAGCTTAGCATCTTACGACTTTAGTAACCTTTTCACACCATATTCCCTGTGGGATTCGACCCCAACCTTGTTGGGTTACTATATTTGGCAACGTCTGCGTTATACCATTAATAGGTGTAATTTGAGCGTATCAAATCTATGCTTTAGCTGGACGACAGGATCTTGAGACCTCCCTGGATATGGTTACAGGTATATTATCCGTATTTTCCCATGACGTATATGCACTGATAGATCCGGGTTCTACACTATCTTATATTACTCAGTATATCGCCGGTCATATTGGGGTGAAACTCGAGCCAATTAGACCTTTTGAGGTATCTACTCCGGTTGGTGATCCTATGATAGCTAGACAGGTATACAAAGACTGTGTAATTGTGATATGTGACCGCCAGACTAAAGTTGATTTAGTTGAGCTGGAAATGTTAGATTTCGATGTGATTATGGGTATGGATTGGTTGGCCTCATGTTATGCTAATGTTGATTGCCGAATGAAAGTGGTTCAATTTCAATTTCCGGCAGAGCCCGTGCATGAATGGAAGGGTAACACAGCATCTCCGAGAGGTAGGTTTATTTCCTACCTTAAGGCAAGGAAGATGATAGCAAAAGGTTACATCTATCACTTAGTTCGATTTCATGACATCGAGGCAAATCCGCCAACTTTCTAATCCGTTCCGTTGGTGAATGAATTTTCAGATGCTTTTCCAGATGAACTCCTAGGTCTTCCTCCGGAAAGATAGATTAATTTCGCTATTGATGTGTTGCCGGACACCAAGCCTATTTCTATTCTTCCTTATCGATTGGCTCCTGCAGAATTGAAAGAGTTAAAGGCACAATTGAAGGATTTGCTTGAAAAAGATTCATTAGGCCCAGTTCATCTCCTTGGGGGAGCACCAGTCCTATTTGTGAGGAAGAAAGATGTTTCTTTATGGATGTGTATTGATTACAGGCAGTTGAATAGGGTGACGATAAAGAATAAATATCCTCTTCCGAGAATTGATGATTTGTTTGATCAATTACAGGGTGCTAAGTGGTTTTCCAAAATAGATCTGAGGTCAGGTTATGATCAAGTGAGAGTTAAAGAAGAAGATATTCCCAAAACAACTTTCAGAACGAGATATGGACATTATGAATTTCGAGTGATGTCATTTGGGTTAACTAATGCCCCAGCAGTGTTTATGAATTTGATGAATAATGTATTTAGGCCTCTTTTGGATTTATTCGTAATAGTTTCCATTGATGATATTCTGGAATACTCTCGGACAAATTCAGAACATGCAGACCATTAACGTATTGTTCTTGGAATTCTTCGGACTCGAGAATTGCATGCAAATTTTTAATGTGCAAGTTTTGGCTGAATTCCGTGACATTTTTGGGCCATGTTATTTCAGATGATTTCATTCTAGTTGATACTTAGAAAATTAAAGTTGTAAAGGCTTGGCCAAGGCCTACAACGCCTACAGAAGTCCGTAGTTTTCTAGGATTGGCAGGTTATTATAGGAGATTCGTAGAAGGATTTTTCTCTATTTCAGCCCCATTGACGAAGCTAACTCAGAAGTCAGCTAAATTTCAGTGGAAGGATGCTTACGAACGCAGCTTCCAAGAGTTAAAGGATAGATTGACTTCAGCTTCAGTCTTGACGCTACCAGAAGGGCCAGATGGTTATGTTGTATATTGTGATGCTTCTGGCATTGGGCTAGCATGTGTATTAATACAACACGGTAAAGTCATTGCTTATGCTTCGAGACAGTTGCGGAAACATGAAAAGAACTACCCCACTCATGATCTTGAATTAGCTGCAGTTATCCATGCACTAAAGATGTGGAGACATTACTTGTATTGTGTTCACATTGATATTTACATAGATCACAAGAGTCTTCAATCTATTTTCAAACAGAAGGAGTTAAATCTGCGACATAGGCGATGGTTATAATTACTGAAAGACTATGATGTGAGTATTTTATACCACCCCGGAAGGGCAAATGTAGTAGCTGATGCGCTTAGCCACAGATCAATGGGCAGCCTATGTGAAGTTCCTCCGGAGAAGAAAGAATTAATTCATGAGCTCCACCAACTAGCTAATCCTGGAGTTCGCCTAATGGATTCAGGCGGTGCAAGAAGTGATATCAATAATCCAACTATTTCATCCTTGCATATGGAGGTGAAAGAGCGTCAATATGAAGATCCTCAGTTGAGCCATTATAGAGACACATTTCATGAAAAAGAGAAGTCTCCATTTAAAACTTCTATAGATGGAGTTCTTAGATACCGAGGCAGGCTATGTGTCTCGAATGTTGTAGAATTACGTCGTCAAATTCTAGAAGAAGCTCATTATTCTCGATATTCTATTCATCCGGGTGCAACCAAAATGTATCATGATCTCAAGTTAATGTATTGGTAGAATGGAATGAAGAAAGACATCAAAGGCTAGGAGGATGTCCAAACTGTCAGCAAGTGAAAGGCGAGCATCAAAGGCTAGGAGGATTATTGCAAGTAATGGAAATCCCTGCTTAGAAGTGGGTAGTTGTTATAGCCCGTATTTTGTGCGTTCGGATATTTCGAGATGGTCGTGGTAAGTCAAGGGCAAGACCATTTTCAAAAATTATTTTAATGTACAAGTTGGTTATGAATATTATTTATGAATATTATTAGTAAGGAAATATTGGGAAAGGCTAAGGGCAAAAAGGGAAATTCGCAAAGTGGCTCATGGTAATATTGTAGAAGGCTAGGGGCAAAATGGGAATTTCACAAATAATTCAAGAAAGATCTTGAATGAACCATGGTAGCCGTCCAAGCAAAGGGTGGGCTTGGCCCACATGGCTAATTAATTAGGCTTATATATATGACTTGCTAGTCATATTTCTCATACAAAAACTCTAGAAACTTGGAGAAAAAAAAAGAAGAAAGAAAGAAAGAGAAGGGCCATTCGGCCATGTCCCAAATTTTTTTTCCATGAAGTTGATCAAGAAAAATTATTTTCTTTTAGCTTTTCTACTAATTGGAAGGTCCTTAACAACATGGAACGATTGTTGGAGAAAGCCAAGCATCCATTTGGGTGATTAGCAAACCTTAGTCAAGTGAGAAGACAAGTGGAGGAAGGTAAGATTTAATCTCCTTTCCTATGTGTTAGAGGTGATTTGTGAATGTTGTGGTATGTAGAAATGGATGAAATTCATGAAATATGTGTATGTAGGGAGGTGGCCGTGTGAGTGGTTCTTTGTGTAGAAATGATGAATTAATTTTATTTAGTATATTGATGGTTATAATCGTGGATTCCATGATGTAAAATAAGAATTTAATGGTTTGAGATGAAGTTGTAATCGTTTGTGGATTATGGAAGAAGTTAATGTGATATTAGTATGGTTTCTTATGATTATAACAATGAATGATATTGCTAAAGTATAGATTGTTGATGTAGTTTATGAATTTGGAAGAACGGAAATGTGTTGTTAGTGTTCTTGTAGAATTTGGAAGAAATCGGTTAGTGTATGTGTCGGTTGGGCCGTTTAAAATGTTGTGCGGGTTGTTGAAGTGTTCTTGAATATTGTTGAATGGTTTCTGATTAGTATTTGAATATGCGAACAATTATGAATTGAAAATAAAGGAAATATTATTGAATTATGTAAAAGAAGCTACTAATGTTGGAATGTATTTTGAACTAATTGTTGAAGTTGGAAGATATGATTGTTGATATTGTTGATGCTAATTTGGCCGAGTTGAATTCTCGGATTGTTTTTGATAAATTGGCCGAGTTAGATTCTCGGGGATGGTGTATTTACAGGGGAAATGCTGCCGAAATTTCGGCAAATTATAAGTGAAATTATTTGAGAGGCTAAGGCAAGTGAATGACAATGAATCTAATGATTATGTGAATTCTTTTATATGTAGACTAGCAAGCTTGGATAAATAAGCGTAGCTAATAGGACGTGGAGCAGGTATGTAAGGTTTACCCGTTTTTTCTTTTGGCAAGTCCTAGAGCTCAGTAAGGTATGACATGACACGCACTTTGGGGTAACTCTACTCTCTGATTCCGAGCTTGGTTATGATGCTTATTCTCTTTTGTCATGAGCATGTTTCATATGGTTGAGTCTATTGTATGATTAATAAATGAATAAGCTACTTCATATGGTTTGGATATGTATCCATGATTCCGAAGCTCCGTTTGATATGTTTCCGAGTTTGTCTATGATTCTTATTCACTTTTGATATGAGTACGCCCGATATAGTTGAGCTTATTACATGATTGGATAACGAGACGAGCCTAAAGAATTCTGTTTCTAAATGAGTTCTGTAAGTTTTAATGTCCCTAACATTCGTAAAAGGTCTTGGATTTGCTTTGAAACGTTCGTAAAAGTTCTGCGGTAAAAATGTCTGTAACTTCTCATACTAACTCGGATTGACCCGAAACATGTTTATGATCCTTCAAATGTCGGTAAGTGTACGTATCTATCGAGTCTTGATTTATGTGCATATGGTTTCGCATTACTCTGTTCGTGCAAGTCTCAGTATGTCCTCCACTGCGTCCCGAGCCAGGGTATGTTCTCGTGCGTACTTCTCTGCATTGTTCACCACGTCCCTCTCACTTGCGGACCGGGGCATGTTATATATGATATGTTGACATTATGATGTGATGACGGGGTGGTGGCCAGGATGGCACATGATTTATTCACCGCGTCCCGCAAAAAAAGGCCGGGGCACGTTACATTCATATATGATACATGACATTGGCATACATGACCTCATTCACCGCGTCCCTTACTGGAGGGCCGGGGCACGTTATATGCATACATGATATATGATTTATCGCGCCCCTCACTGGAGGGCCGGGGCACGTTATATGCATACATGATATATGATTTACCGCGCCCCTCACAGGAGGGCCGGGGCGCATTATATGCATACATGATATATGACTTACCGCGTCCCTCACTGGAGGGCCAGGGCACGTTATATGCATATGGGATATATGATTCTGACATGTCTGATCCGTGTTTGAAAAGTAAGCTCTTTTGGCACTCTGGATGATTCACTTATTTTCTGTACTTCTTCTGACATACGACATCGGTATACATGATTTGTGTCTGGAAGGTAAACATTTTATTATTCTGGATAGTGTACTTACTCTGGTACTGGTTGTTTCGGTTGTGGTTCTGCCTTCTGTATTTCATGCCTTACATACTCAGTACATATTCCGTACTGACCCCCTTTCTTCGGGGGCTGCGTTTCATGCCGCACAGGTACACCCAGGTGAGTTGAAGCTATTATAGAAGATGTTCCAGCGAAGTTGGCAGGCTCCACTTGTCCCAGGAGTGTTGTCGAGTCAGAGTATATGTGCTATGATGTCTGATCAATGGTAGAGACTTTGCAGACAGAGTTGTGGGTATAGAATTTCGGTTTTGTAAGCGGCTCCATCAGCCGATATGTCATTTGTGTTATGTGATAAATTCCATATAATTACAGATTTCGTTGATTTGAGAATAAAGAAGAAGAATATTTTTGAAAGCCTACTATGTACTTTATGTTTATTTGATTTAAAAGTTTGACAATATCATGTGTGTACTAAGGGTCAGAGGGTTCGCTCGGCCTTAAGTAAGGGTCGGGTGCCCATCACACTCTAGTAAGGCTAGGGTGTGACAAAGTGGTATCAGAGCAGGTTGTCCTAGAGGTTGTCTACAAATTCGTATCCAGTAGAGTCCTGTTTATGGTGTGAAGCGCGCCACATTTATAAACAGGAGGCTACGGGGCATCTAGGGATTGTTGATCTTCTTTCTGTCTTAGATCGTGCGATAGAGCCAAGTCATAGGAAATGAGACTCCTTATGTAAGCCTTACATACGACGGAGGGAGGTAAGTGATGAAATGGAAAGTTATAAAAGAAGGACTTGATATACTTGTTCTGTCATCTGGAAACTGGAAGCCCTTGATGAATTAAATGGGTGGAAGGATTAGTAACGGATGAAGGAGTATGGAAATGTGGACAAAATGATGATATAGACATAAAGTAAAAGAAAAACTTATGATAAGAAGTTTCGATATGTTATGCACAGAGTTGGAAAGGAACACGAGGAATAAGGTAACTATCGTGGACGAGGATACTCGGAGAATGTTGGCATATAAAGAGCCCCTTAAGGGGGGGGGGGGGGGGGGAGACCATATTATATTAGGCTTAAAAGGAATCACAACAATTTCAAGTGCCTGAAAAGGAAATTTATTAGCTCGAGGCTAGAATTCAAAACATATCGGCATACCAAGAGAATACATGAAAGAGATGGAAATGAGTTGACAATGAGAGTACTATGAGGCCGACAGGGAAGGAAGGGATGAAAGACACCTTAAGAGAATGTTTCATATCAACATGAATTATGATATGGTTGGACCATAAATTGAATCACTCATGTCAGGCAAATTGCGCTGCACCTAAGTACGCGGCGACGTGTTTTTAGAGAGTAATAGAAAGAGTAAGAAAGGGCTACAACCTAAGTTCACAACGGATGATGGAGAGAATGATAAAAATTCAAAGGAAATTTCGGACGAGGAAGACTATTATAACGAAAGTATCAACGATTGGTAGCCTGGGAATTTTTGAAAGAAAGGAAGAACGCAGTGTCTATGAATGAAGTTCATCGGATGCTAGAAAATAGTTATGAATCTTTGATTATACGGAGCATGAGAATATACATTATGAAATAGTATGAACCATCGAGTGAGGCGATGCGCGATCATATTTGTAAGGGATCTGCACCGGAGAGCCAGCAAGGAATAACGATGGATGAAATGAGTGCCAATACAAAGGCACCAAGGGTAAGTATATTTGTGTTGAGAAATGTGAGGGAAAGAAGCAAAGAAAAAGTTGTAATAAGAACTTAGAGATGTTGCAAACTAAGAAGTTAAGTGACCTCGGATCATAAGCTACCATAAGGATAACTGGATTACGAAGGATAGTAAGCGAGGAAACATTTCGTACATACGTTTTTGGCTGAACATTTAGAATGTAAGATTAAGAAGGGATAGTGACAAAGGTATAAAGAAACAGGGAGCGATGAAAGGACAACACCAAAGGCATACAAATATTTATAGCATGATAAGCGAGACTGCAATACTGTAGATAATATGAAAGCAAGGAACAGCCTGTGGCCATATTGAATCGACAGATAAAAGGGTTACGTACCAACACGTGATTCCTATTAAGGTATTATAACGAAACAGTAACAGAAGAGAGATGACCTGGGAAGGTAAAAGATAAGGAATGGGCATGAAGAAAAGAATGACTATGAGAAAGGACCCTCCCGAAGTATTATGACACCCCATGATGTCAGTTGAACATTCGAGGACGAATGTTCTAAAGGGGGGGAGGATGTTATAGCCCGTATTTTGCGCGTTCGGATATTTCGAGATGGTCGTGGTAAGTCAAGGGCAAGGCCATTTTCAAAAATTATTTTAATGTACAAGTTGGTTATGAATATTATTAGTAAGGAAATATTGGGAAAGGCTAAGGGCAAAAAGGGAAATTCGCAAATAATTCAAGAAAGTTCTTGAATGAATCATGGTAGCCGTCCAAGCAAAGGGTGGGCTTGGCCAACATGGCTAATTAATTATGCTTATATATATGACTTGCTAGTCATATTTCTCATACAAAAACTCTAGAAACTTGGAGAAAAAAAAAAAAAGAGAGAAAGAAAGAGAAGGGCCATTCGGCCATGTCCCAATTTTTTTTTTCCATGAAGTTGATCAAGAAAAATTATTTTCTTTTAGCTTTTCTACTAATTGGAAGGTCCTTAACAACATGGAACGATTGTTGGAGAAGCCAAGCATCCATTTGGGTGATTTGCAAACCTTAGTCAAGTGAGAAGACAAGTGGAGGAAGGTAAGATTTAATCTCCTTTCCTATGTGTTAGAGGTGATTTGTGAATGTTGTGGTATGTAGAAATGAATGAAATTCACGAAATATGTGTGTGTAGGGAGGTGGCTGTGTGAGTGGTTCTTTGTGTAGAAATGATGAATTAATTTTATTTAGTATATTGATGGTTATAGTCGTGGATTCCATGATGTAAAATAAGAATTTAATGGTTTGAGATGAAGTTGTAATCATTTGTGGATTATGGAAGAAGTTAATGTGATATTAGTTTGGTTTCTTATGATTATAAGAATGAATGATATTGCTAAAGTATAGATTGTTGATGTAGTTTATGAATTTGGAATAAAGGAAATGTGTTGTTAGTGTTCTTGTAAAATTTGGAAGAATTCGGGTAGTGTATGTGTTGGTTGGGCCGTTTAAAATGTTGTGCGGGTTGTTGAAGTGTTCTTGAATATTGTTGAATGGTTTCGGATTAGTATTTGAATATGCGAACAATTATGAATTGAAAATAAAGGAAATATTGTTGAATTATGTAAAAGGAGCTACTAATGTTGGAATGTATTTTGAACTAATTGTTGAAGTTGGAAGATATGATTGTGATATTGTTGTTAATAATTTGGCCGAGTTGAATTCTCGGATTGTTGTTGATAAATTGGCCGAGTTAGATTCTCGGGGACGGTGTATTTACAGGGGAAATGCTGCCAAAATTTCGGCAGATTATAAGTGAAATTATATGAGTAGCTAAGGCAAGTGAATGACAATGAATCTAATGATTATGTGAATTCTTTTGTATGTAGACTACTAGCAAGCTTGGATAAATAAGCGTAGCTAATAGGACGTGGAGCCGGTATGTAAGGCTTACCCTTTCTTTCTTTTGGCATGTTCTAAAGCTCAGTAAGGTATGACATGACACGCACTTTGGGGTAACTCTACTCTCTGATTCCGAGCTTGGTTATGATGCTTATTCTCTTTTGTCAAGAGCATGTTTCATATGGTTGAGTCTATTGTATGATTAATAAATGAATAAGCTACTTCACATGGTTTGGATATGTATCCACGATTCCGAAGCTCCGTTTGATAAGTTTACGAGTTTGTCTATGATTCTTATTCACTTTTGATATGAGTACGCTCGATATAGTTGAGCTTATTACATGATTGGATAACGAGACGAGCATAAAGAATTTTGTTTCTAAATGAGTTCCGTAAGTTTTAATGTCCCTAACTTTCATAAAAGGTCTTGGATTTTCTTTGAAACGTTCGTAAAAGTTCTGCGGTAAAAATGTCCGTAACTTTCTCATACTAACTCGGATTGACCCGAAACATGTTTATGATCCTTCAAATGTCGGTAAGTGTACGTATCTATCGAGTCTTGATTTATGTGCATATTGTTTCATATTACTCTATTCGTGCAAGTCTCAGTATGTCCTCCACTGCGTCTCAGGCCAGGGTATGTTCTCGTGCGTACTTCTCTACATTGTTCACCGCGTCCCTCTCACTTGCGGGCCGGGGCATGTTATATATGATATGATGACATTATGATGTGATGACGGGGTGGTGGCCAGGATGGCACATGATTTATTCACCGCGTCCCGCAAAAGAGGGCCGGGGCACGCTACATTCATATATGATACATGACATTGGCATACATGACCTCATTCACTGCGTCCCTCACTGGAGGTCCGGGGCACGTTATATGCATACATGATATATGATTTACCGCGCCCCTCACTGGAGGGCCGAGGCACGTTATATGCATACATGATATATGATTTACCGCGCCCCTCACTGGAGGGCCGGGGCACGTTATATGCATACATGATATATGATTTACCGCGCCCCTCACTAGAGGGCCAGGGCACGTTATTTGCATACATGATATATGACTTACCTCGTCCCTCACTGGAGGGTCGGGGCACGTTATATGCATATGGGATATATGATTCTGACATGCATGATCCGTGTTTGAAAAGTAAGCTCTTTTGGCACTCTAGATGATTCACTTATTTTCTGTACTTCTTCTGACATACGACATCGGTATACATGATTTGTGTCTGGAAGGTAAACATTTTGGTATTCTGGATAGTGTACTTACTCTGGTACTGGTTGTTTCGGTTATGGTTCTGCCTTCTGTATTTCATGCCTTACATACTCAGTACATATTCCGTACTGACCCTCTTTCTTCGGGGGCTGCGTTTCATGCCGCGCAGGTACACCCAGGTGAGTTGAAGCTATTATAGAAGATGTTCCAGCGGAGTTGGCAGGCTCCACTTATCCTAAGAGTGCTGCCGAGTCAGAGTATATGTGCTATGATGTCTGATCAATGTTAGAGACTTTGCAGATTGAGTTGTGGGTATAGAATGTCAGTTTCGTAAGCGGCTCCATCAGCCGATATGTCATTTGTGTTATGTGATAAATTCCATATGATTACAGATTTCGTTGATTTGAGAATAAAAAAGAAGAATATTTTTGAAAGCCTAATATGTACTTTATGTTTATTTGATTTAAAAGTTTGACAAGATTATGTGTGTACTAAGGGTCAGAGGGTTCGCTCGGCCCTAAGTAAGGGTCAGGTGCCCATCACACCCTAGTAAGGTTAGGGTGTGACAATAGTGATCAACATGGATTTCATTGTGGGATTACCCCGTTCCCGAAGCAAACATGATTCCATATGGGTGATCGTGGACAAACTCACGAAAGCAGCTCATTTTCTCCCAGTCAGAATCACGTACTCAGCAGAAGATTATGCAAGGTTGTACCTTAAGGATATTGTGAGACTTCATGGTGTCCCGGTGTCCATTATTACAGATAGAGAAGCACAATTTACAGCTAAGTTCTGGAAATCTTTCCAAGAAGGTTTGGGTACTCAAGTAAAGCTTAGCACGGTATTTCACCTACAAACTGATAGGCAAGCCGAACGCACTATTCAGACTTTGGAGGATATGCTAAGAGCATGTGTACTAGATTTCAGTGGTGGTTGGGATGACCACTTACCCCTTATTGAATTTGCATACAACAAGTGCTACCATTCCAATATTCAAATGGCTCCGTATGAAGCTTTATATGGAAGGAAGTGTAGATCCCTAATTGGGTGGCTTGAAGTCTGGGAGACACCACTAATAGGCCCAGAATTGATTCAACAAGCTGTGGGAAAGGTCAAGGTCATCGGAGACCAGTTGTTGACAGTCCAAAGTAACTAGAAATCTTATGCGGACAACCGTCGACGAGACTTAGATTTTCGAGTCGATGATTGGGTATTCTTAACGGTGTCGCCAATGAAATGAGTGATGAGATTTGGTAAGAAAGGGAAGTTGAGTCCTCAATACATTGGACCTTATAAAATTATCCGCAAGGTGGGACAAGTAGCTTATGAATTGGACTTACCGTCGGAACTTGAATAAGTCCAACTGGTTTTCCATGTCTCAATGCTTCGTAAGTGTGTTGGAGATCCCACTAGAATTGTGCCAGTAGATGATGTTCAAGTGACAGAAAGGTTGACCTATGAAGAGATACCTATGGCCATACTAGATAGGCAAGTGCGAAAGCTTAGAAATAAAGAATTAGCCTCAGTTAAGGTCTTATGGAAAAATAACAATCGAGAAGAAATGACTTGGGAAGCGGAAGAGAATATGAAATCCAAGTACCCGCACTTATTCTAACTCCCGGAAGAGATCCAAGATTGAACGTTAAGATTATGAGGTATGTATGTTCTCTTTTTATGCTTTAGGGTCCATTGTGGCCAAACTTTATTACTATTATGTTGTGGCCCTGTGAGGCATTATTATTATGGGCTGTTGTGACAGGATGGTAGTGCCATATTACAGGGGAAACTCTGGCAAAATTTTCGTAGAATTCGCGCGTGCTTAACATTCGAGGACGAATGTTCCAAAAAGGGAGGAAGAATGTTCCAAAAAGGGAGGAAAATTTTCCGTTGACTCACAGTGAATAGACAAACGGAGGGCACGAAGTATACGATGTTTCAATAAGTAAGAAATAGCATTTGATGATCCTAATTGAGATTTCAAAGACATTCGAGGTAAGAGAAGAAAGTTGGCCAAGAAAGGCAAGGTATACGTTATGTATCGGAAGAGATTTACGAGTAACAAATTAATAGTGACTTAATGATGTCTAAAGGAAGAGTTATTATGATCCTTAGATTGGTAATGAAGTGTTAAAAAAAGTGTCAAGAAGGTTCTATAAGGATTGGAGATCAAACGAACGACAGAAATCATTTCAAGGAAAATGGGGTTATACAACCGACTTATACGGTCCGTATAAGGGTCCGTATAACACCCATCAGAAATGTTGTTTCTCTGATGGTGAAGTACGGTCACTTATACGGACCGTATAATGTTGTACGAACCGTATAAGTGTCCGTGGAAGTCCCGGCGGGCTGAATTAAGCCCAAGTATAAAGTGATGATTCCACTTGATTATTTTCATTGCCCACTCTTCTCCATCTATCTAAAGGCTTCTAAAGTGTTCTACATATTTCATCAACACTAAATCAAGACTATTCAAAGATCAACTTCATCAAACCAAGGAAATCAAGTGTGAGAAACTCATTAGAGTTCATCCTAGTCAAGAAATCTCATTGGAAGTGAACTAGGGTTTTGGCTCAAGTGAAGTATTTCCACTCAAGGATCATTCCCACACTATCTAAGGTGAGTTTATGATCATTCCATGTTGTTTAACGTATTGAGAGGTTGAAAGACTTGGATTGTAGAAGGAGATAGAAAATGGGCCATAAATGTGAGAATAGTGACATCTTTGAGTGGTAGCTTAGAATGAATCATGATTCTTGCTATGTTGTGATTTTAATTACACTATAAATGATATTAATAACATGGGATAAAGATTATATGTGAGATTACGTACTAGTGTACTATGACCATGATTATGGATGAATTGAAGTGAAATTGTGAAATGGGGATAATGTAGCTGAATAAAGATTGTTGGTTATTATATTGTGAATGTATTATAGACGTTTGGGATTTGATACATAAGATGGGGAAAGTTGTATAAACAAAGGAAATGCTGCCCAATTTTCTCTAGCTTTAGTGAGCATGTTCATGTGACCGATTAGCTAACGTTAATGCGAACTCTCTTAAAGGCAGAAACTTGAGCGTTGAAGGAGAACGATCCAAGCGATAGAATAGCTAAATGAAAAGGTATGTAAGGCTAGTCCTTTCCTTCTAAGGCATGACTCCCATGGCATGAATTCTTCTATTTTCCCATGACTTTCTTACATCCTAGAAGTTATGAGTCTATGATTATAAGGAGTTTCACATGAGATAGAGAACGAGATATGTTAAGAGCATGATAGTGATGAGTTAAGTCTAAAAATCCTAAAGCTAATGATTTTAACTACGGAAAAGGGTCATATTTACCCCTCTACTTTCAAATAAGGTTCATATATACCCTTCGTTATACTATTGGGTCATATATAACCCTATTGTTATACTTTGGTTCAAATATACCCCTTATCCTTTAAATGTCTGGGTCCCAATCTTAAAATAGACACGTGGAGGGTTGAGATTAATTTTAAAACCCAGATCATTTTTGCCCCGGCTAACAGCGACCCAAGCTGCAATTTCACACATTCTCTTTGGATTCCGGTTGAATTTGAAGATAGGTATGTCAAATGGAACTGAAAGAGACAACACTCTGCTGTCTATTTGTTATAAGCCTGGCCACTTCAGCTACTCGATCAAGCACTCTACACTATTCTCTCTATTATTTTTAAGGAAGTGCTTTGGGAATAGATTTCCTTGCTTTTTGTCTGGTCGATTAGAAAAGAAAGGAAAAAATTCAAAGTTTTCGATTTTTTCATAAAAAAGGTTGTAGCTTTATCATGAAACTGAAGTTGGCGATTCCTAGATTGCTTGTTTTCATGTTTTGAGCAACTAGTTGTTTCCTGTAATTTAACATTTGGGTGTTTCTTGAACGGCTTAATCGTTAAAAATCTAAATTTTCGATACTAAGTTGAGAATCAGATTTTTGAAGAATCGTGTGTGTTCAGGTGTTGAGAATCATCGACATAGGTGAATTCCATTGTATTGAAGTGCTCAAAATGATTTTGAAGAAATAACTTTGATATTGCTCCGTTATTGAAGCTTCATTTGGGAGGGGGGGGGGGGGGGTTATGGGTTATTATGAGTGTTGACTGGGACAAAAATAATCTGGGTCTTTTAACAGACATTTAACGGATAAAGGGTATAATTGAGCCAAAGTATAATCGCAGGGGTATATATGACCTAATAGTATAAGGAAGGGTATATATGGACCTTATTTGAAAGTAGAGGGGTAAATATGACCCTTTTTTCCGTTTTAACTATGATCCATTGATTGTTGATTATTGTATACACTCGCCTTATAAGCTAATTCCTTCAAGGTGAGGCAGAATGCTTAGGAATGCTCCATAATGGAATCAGGGGTTCTTGACCATATGTCCCCCCGATGAAGTATAGTTATCTTTGAGTTCCCATGCATGCATTATGATGAGTACATGATGATGATATTACACCGCGCCGATATGGCCCGGTAGACACCGCTAAGGCGGGCAACGTATACACCATGTCTAGAGGGCATGGGCAGACACCACTAATGGGCGGAATGAGATGGTTACCTCGAACGCGGGAGGCCTGGACGCGGGCTAATGATGATCACACTGTACCTATATGGTTGGGCAGCTTTTACATATATATATATATATATATATATATATATATATATATATATATATATATATATATATGCATACATGATGTGATGATGTTGTTTATGAAGTAAGTCATCATGCATTCTTTTCTATTAAAACTGACAGTCAGTCCCAGGTTGTTCTTTATTTGATATCCCTATATTTCATTGATGTATTATTATTGTTTATGCCTTACATACTCAGTACAATGATCGTACTTACGTCCTCTTTCTTTGGATACTGTGTTCATGCCCACAGGTAGACAGGGAGGTGATCCAGATTCATAGGGGCGATCAGCAGACTTGAGAGCACTCCATTGTTCCGGAGGTGCCATTGCTTATGATTTTGTGTATATATATATTTTGGGCACGACGGGGTCTTGTCCCGTCCATATGTCTAGAACTCAAGTAGAGGTTCGTAGATACGTATGAGTGGGTAGTATGGTCTCACTATTTCCTCATTGTATATATATTATTTTGGTAGCCGAAGGGCTTATGTATATGGGTAAATATGTTTCAAAATGGAAATGGTTTTCCTATGATTTTGAGTATGAGAATAATGAATGAACATGTTATATCCCGTATTTTGCGTGTTCGGAAAAATTTGAAATAATTGTGACTAGTAAGAGGAAAGGCCATATTTGATCTAATTTAATATATATGTTGTTCATGAAAAATATTGATGCGGAAATATCGAGGAAGGCTAAGGGCAAAATTGGAATTTTGGAAAATAGTTTCATGAATTACAAGAGTTAGTCACAAAGTAATTGGGCTTGAAAAATTAAAAAACAAAAGAAGAAAAATCCCACAAAGTGGCCGGCCATGGTATATGGCCCAACGCCCATGTGGAATTTAATCCATGTGAATAAAATGGAAGACTACTCTTATTAATCATCATATTTCAAGAACCTTCAAGAAAGAGAAAATTGAGAGCATAAAACATAGGCCATTCGGCCATGTCCATGGAAAATTGAAGTTCTTCAATCTTGATCCAAAAAATTATTTCTCCTAGTATTCCTACTAATTCAAGGGTCCTCTTCAACGTGGCATAATTTTTAAACCACGAAAAGACCTCCATTCTTGCAAGGAGCAACCTAGGTCAAGAAGGAAGATAAGTGGAAAAGGTAAGAATCAACTTTCTTTCTATATGTTATGAAGGGTTGTTTATGTTGTAGTATGTAGAAATGGAGAGAATTCATGAAAATATGGAAGTTTGCATGGTATAGCCTTGTGTATGCATGTGTTGTGTAGGTAAGAGTAATTGATTTCTACATAGCATTCTAGTGGTCGTTGTTGCGAATTCTAAATTGAAAATGGAAGTTTGATGATTTTGGTTGAAGATGTGAATGTTGGAGATGGGACGTGTGAGTTATGGTATGGTATGGAAAGAATGAAACAATTTTTCTTGAGTATTTTGATTATTGTTGCAATGGCATCTATGATGGAAATGAATGTTTAATGATTTTAATTGAAGTTGTAAGTGTTCGAGAATTGTTTTAGAAGCTAATGTGATTTTAATGTCACTTTTTGTATTTATGGAAGATACTATTGTTAGTGTGTAAATTGTTGGGGTAGTTTATGAACTTGAATGAAGGAAAGGTGTTGTTATGGTTTTTGTTACATTTGGGAGGTTTCGGATGAAGAAGAGTGTCGGTTGAATTGTTTAAATGTTGTACGGATTGTTTGTAATATTCTTGGATGTTGTGTGTGAATGGTTGCGGGCTAATATTTGAATATGTAAACAATTATGAATTGAACATAAATGGAAAATCGTCAAAGTTGTAGAGAGAAGTTATGAACATTGGAATGTGTTTTGAATTGATTGTCGACATTGTTGGCATTGTTGTTGCTAAGTTGGCCGAGTTAAATTCTCGGATTTGTTGTTGTATGTCTAGCCGAGTTGAATTCTCGGGGATGTTGTATTTACAGGGGAGATGCTGCCGAAATTCCTGTAGGCAAGTGTTAACTTAAGATTGGATTCCTAAATGCCTATAGTTAATGTTTGGTATTTGTTACCAATTGTAGATTTTGTGAAGCGCGGAACTTGAGTTTGGATTAGCTTAAGGAGCGAATAAGGTATGTAAAGCTTTACCTTTCCTTCTTTTGGCATGTCCTAGACATAATAAGTTATGATACGAGCCTCGGGGGAAACTCTATTCCTAGAAATCCGAGCCTAATTTTGACCCTTATTCATTCAATGTAATTGAATTAGGTACTTTATGCTTTGATAGAAAAATAGTTTAAACATCCGTAACTTTCACAAACAGAACCGGATTGCCCTAAAACCTTTGTGGATGACTCCATAAAGTCTAATGTTCGTAATTTATGTACACCACCTCGACTTGACCCGAGGTGGGCCCACAATTTCCGAGACCTTTTTGTATTATTCTATTTGACTTATTTCCGTACGGTAATTAAAGGAAACTTTTGGCTATTGTTCCGGCTACTAAACGATCATTGTTTTAACTATTCCATTGAGTCCCATGATGAATTTTGATATGTACAAACGATCTTAGAAGTTTTGTTTTAACATAATCCATCGTAACATCTGAAAGGTACGTAATGTGACTATCGTCTGATTCTTTTTCTAAATGACCTATCGGTCGGATTACTTTGTCGAGTATTTTTAAATGTTTTATGATGCAT
The DNA here is from genome assembly GCF_019175385.1 of Lycium barbarum. NCBI lineage: Eukaryota > Viridiplantae > Streptophyta > Magnoliopsida > Solanales > Solanaceae > Lycium > Lycium barbarum. The sequence continues at coordinate 53,596,131 of NC_083342.1, read as the reverse complement.
ATAGTTTCTCACTACTCCACTCGTGGATGCCTCAATGCTTCCTTCACTAAGCCCGGGCAGGATATGTTATCACATGTATTCCACTGCATTGTTCGTCGTGCCTCGATGTGAGGGGGCAGGTATGACATGTACATGGGTTCTGGAGTATGCTGTGCCATGTACATATATTATGATATTTGATGATATGATATGATATGATGTGATATGGCCATCTGATATGTTATGATATGTTACAGAGCTATTCCCTACTCTGGAGTATGCTGTGTTGTGGCGCTAGTGACGGGGTGGCGACCACGTTCTGTTCACCGAGTCCCCTAATGGGGCCGGATATGGCATATGTTTGACATGCATTATCTATGTTTTGTAAGTAAGCATCTTTGATATTTTGGTTATTGCATTCATTTTCTGTACTTCCTGTTCCGATTATGATTCTGTTTATTATACTTCCTTCTTTACATACTCAGTACATATTCCGTACTGACCCTCTTTTTTCGGGGGGCTGCGTTTCATGCCGCGCAGGTACAGATACAAGCTTTGGAGATCCGCCCTCTTAGGACATCTACCCTGCGGTCTTGGAGTGCTCCTTTGTCCGGAGCCCACGTTTGGTATAGACTTTTCTGTTATATAAGTACATGTTTATTCAGGGGTCCGACGGGGCCCTGTCCCGTCTTATGATTTTGTATTGTTCGTAGAGGTATGTTGACATACATGTGGGTTGTGTATTTGTTTTCGGTTGATACTCTGTGATAGCCTTATCAGCTTCCACGCGCTATATCTGTTTATCTGCGATAGTTAATAACGCCGTTCGACTTCTACATCTGTATACTTTGTTTATATGCTGGTTTGGGTTATTGGGTACGTACGGGTGTCCAACTCGAACACTAGTCGCGGCCTACGGGGTTGGGTCATGACATAATACAGGTTGAGTATGATGAGTAATAGAATGAGCGGTGCTCCGTGGTTAGTCCCAGGTACCCGTCATGGCCCCTAGTTGGGTCGTGACAAAGACCTCCTAGAAACTAGTCACTTAATACATTCGCATGCCCTCATAAAGAGCAAAGAATGTCCCAACATATATGCACACACAAAATGGGACAAAATACAACGAAGAAGAGAAACACTAACACTCACAATGAAATTTTCTAGCATGCATGCAAATACCATAGGCTTGCCCTTATTTTCAGTACCCTCGACTTTGGACAGTTCGGCTGTGATCACACTAGGACTTTTTCAGGGTTGTAATGTAGGCTTGGGGATGGATAAGATGTATACTTGGATAACTGTGACTCACCCTCCTTGAACACTACACCTATTCTTTCTTTTACCCTTTTCGCATTTTGTTTTCTTCCCTTTTTTATTGCCTCGGTGTGGTTTTATTGCTATTCCACTTCTATATATTTTTTCCTTCTTTTTTTTGGCTTTGTTTGCTATTTTTTTTTCTTCTACACTTACCACACTGATGTCTTTTAACTAGGCAATTCACTTCTACCCCTCTTTAGGCTTACACCTCATGTTCCCCTTATTCCACCTATCACCCCAACTTAGGCTTTTAGCCTCAATCTTATTATTTTAGTGCTAAGGAGGGACCGGGTGCAAAGAGAGGGATATTCAGAACGGGTATCAGCTTATTACGGTTAGTCAAAGAATAGGTTTAAGGATAAAAAATGCCTAACAAGGGATATTAATCTACGGGTAGGCTTATATTTAGGCTAACAAGGGGTTCCTAACATAAACAAGGCCTAAGATCATTTTACAGCTTCACTTATCTTCAGAAGGCAGGCACGACTAACCAGGAAAGTTCTAGATTTCATACATAACTAGAGAATATATCTACAAAATCTCACAACACATGGCATCAAAATTGTCAACACACTAGTCTCCCCGCTATAATTCAGCACACAAGGTAACCCAATAATTTAAATGTCACACAAAGAAGCATGCATGTCAATTAAACAACCAAGTCCAAGTTTTCAGAAAATTCGAAGGGGAGTACTTTTTTCTTAAATAAAACAAGATAGTACTAAGTTAATCAAACCACAACCACATAAGTCAACATTACTCTACTTTATCTAAACACGACCTAAACATTCTAGGTTCAAAGAAAAATAAACCCCTCGGGAAAAGAACCATGGCAAAGAAAAGCCGAGGGGGTCCTAAACACATATATACAATATAAACAAATCAAATACTCCCACCCCCAACTGAAAAAGTCTACAATGTCCCCAATGCAGTAAAAGTAAAACAAGGGAGTAGGAATACCTGTGGCGCTCTGCTCATCTCGTGACTCATCGGTCTGTGAAGCATAGTGCAACCGCACCACCAGTAGTATCAATAACTACATCCGCAGCAGCATCTGTAGATGCATTAATAGTAGTACCAGTAGCTGCTAGCACTGTAGTAGGAAGGGGTGGTGGCAATGGTACACCAACTGGAGCACTGCTCGAAGTGGCTCCTATGGTCCCAAAAGGGAGATTCTCCACGAGAGATCTATGAATGGCCTCTTCCATGTGATTCTCCTCTAGACTCGAACCCCTCGGCTAAGTACTCTCTCTTACCTCCTCTACCACCTCTTCCCCATCAAGAGCCAATCTGTTTCTCTTCCCTCGACCAACTGCCGCGATAGGTGCAAATACTGCACCACTGGAAGCTCCTCATAAATATCTGCCGCAACAGATAGTGGTGCTGCTACTAGGCTCAAGTCACGAGCCTTCAACAACAAAACGTTAGCCTTAAGCTGCTCTAACTCCGCCCTCAAAGCATCAGTGGAAGTGGTCGGGCGGGCCATCTCCAATGTTGTCAATCTGATCTCAAACCCATCCAGCCAAGCCGACAGTGTCGTCCTCATAGGCTCTACAATCCCACCCACTCGCTATCTCACAAAATCATCAAGCTGGGACGCTAGGACATTTATCTGCTGATTCGCTGTAGCCACCTGTTTTGCAAATTTTCTTAAATTCTCTATCCAGAAAGCATAAGGGTCAACTCTGGCTGTACCCTGGGGTTGTGCAGCTGGGCCCGCTGGCTTTGGGGCTTGCCTTGGGGGCTATGGAGCCGAAGTCTATGGCTCAGGAATAGCAGTCTGAGTCTTAACGGAAGCATCACCAGTATCAGTAGCTGGAATCTCAGAATCTGCAGTCTAGATAGTCTCAATAATAGGGGCAGTAGTGGCGGGTAACTCCTATGTAGAGTCACCAGAGGCCCTTGGATGAATCAGCTCTTGAGGTAGGGGTACCCCTCTAACATCCACTAGGAACCCATCATCTTCCTAGGCCATCATCGATGGCATCTTTCTTGCTCTTTTCTACAGAATAACAGACGAAGCTATATTCCCATGGTCGATATCAGGAATAAAATGCACTTGTGACCTCCAAACAAGCTCTGTAATCAGGCATGGATGTATTAGTGAAGTGTTGGGCTACGAAGCCTTCAACTGAATCTCAGTACTTGCTAATGCCCCGAAATTAATCCGGTATCTAGACATCAATGCAGTAACAACCACCTACCTGTCAACCGTAAGTGCATTATCGTCCTGAGTGGGGAGAAGCTGCAACTGCACTACACTCCACCAAAACTTGCCATCCAAAGTCAACCACCTCTTCACCATGATTTTCCAAGTTAGTACACTTGGCCCTTTTGCTCGAGCGACCTACCACTGTAGCTACCCCATCCCTGACGGATTGTTCCTTGCATCTCAGTAGCTTGTCTTCCAATTCAATTATCTTCCTCGGGGAGGTGTAATTATCACTGAAGTATACTTTGTTGATGTCCTGGGCAGATATATCAACACTCACCCCTCTGATCTGAACCTCACTCAGCGGCTCTAACTCCCGCAGTTTCTGGTGCCTCTTTCTGACTTTCTTGATCACGGCCCCATATGCGGCATATATCTCATGGACTAAAATCGGACAATAATGCCCAGGCCGCTCCTGCATAAACTCTAGCTGATCATGGCGAATGAGCTCTCTAGCCCTGGGTAAGATCTCTAGCCCCTCAAAACTGATCCGCCGCTCTTCATTTATGGTGCAGTTTTCATGTTGGGTGTCGTCACGTTTTAGTTCAATGCCATACTCATATAACCCACCGGCACCCTCAACAAAAAAAAAAGGTCCTCAAGCCTCTTGCTTCTGATTTCCCAAGCCCTAGCCTCATCATTATCAGCATCATCATCATCATCACCAGGCGCTGAGCTCTGATGGGTCTGGGATCTAGAAGGTGCCTGAGAAGACTGAGCAGCATCCTCAGTCGAATGTGCTCGTGCGGCAGGTGAGGCATCTAGAAGCAGCCTCTGAACCCTCCTCCTGGGATCCATCACCGGACCCAAATGTAGATGATCCCTCCTCGTCCGACTGGGAGGAACTGGGTGATGTAGTATCCAGTACACTGACCTGCCTGTTTTAAGGGGGAATGACAACCCTATTCTTCAACTCAGGCATAACCTTGGGCTCATCATCTGAGGCTTCATCTATAAGTGTGGGATCGCTACTGAGCCTCCTTCGACCCATTGTTCTTTGAGTTTTTCTCGAGCCACCCCTTCGAGTAGGTTTGAACATAGGTGGCGCCATACCTGTAATAATCAAAAACCAAAATATAGTTAATCTGTACAAGTGAAATCAAACACAGTTCTGCTTCGACGGACTATCGAACCTGTCGACGGACCGCCGAACAGCTCGATGGTACCATCTTTGTACAAAGATGGTCCGTCGGCCTATTAACGGTGTCGTCGATACGTTTACGGCCCTGGCAGAAACAATTTTAAGTCTGTAGATTTAGGCTCGATTTTGTATTTTTAACTCCAATCAATCAGAGAACCCCTATTCAATTATTTTGCATATTTGGGGTTTTGGGGCTTTGGGTTACTCAGACTTCACCCTTATCTTCGAAATTTTTGACATTTGGTAATTATTCGGGTTTTGTTTGGTGGGTACAACGATATCAAACCGAGATTTTAATCGAAATACCCTCCAACCCGTTGGAGTTACTTAGACTTCACTCCTCAACTTTCATGCTTAACAGAATTCCTCTTTTACGAACCTTTGGCGGGCATAATGACTCAAAAGGTTGATCAACATGCCCGCCGACTCAATGGGGGTATGATATCTCATCCCACGAGTCCTACTAATAACAATCATACCAAGGTCCCTCCTCCCAACCAACAATTTCACAATTTTCCAAATTTAAGCATGGATTTCATTCAACAAGTACAAACCCTAGGTCATGATCTCTACCCTTTGCATTCAAAATCACATATATCACTTCCCCACCCCTTTTAACACAACCCCAACTGATTTAATCATGGTATGAACACAAACCTAGTTCCCACTCTCTATATACATTATATTAGGAACCCTAGGCATACACTTTAGTAATTTTCGAACAAATAACTAAACTAAAACCAAGAAAAGGCCGAAAATCATGCAACATACCTGATTTTGAGAGATTTAGAGGACTTTTGAGACCCCAAAACTAGAAGAATAAATGAAAGAAAAATTTTTAACTTAGGGAAGAGGGTGGTGTGTTTTCAGTTGTGGTTGGGAGTAGAGGGTTTTGAGAGTTTTAATGGATTAAGGAACGTGGAGAAATTAGTGGGGAATTATGGAGGGAATTAAGGAGATAGGAAAGCTTGAGGGAGAGTGAAAGGCGCGTAGTGGGGTGTTTGAAGATGAGTAGATCTCTACACGTTATTACTCTTTTAAAATCTCGCGTAAATACGACTTCAACAAATTTCAAAGGTACCGACCTGTTGACGAGCATTTTGACAGTGTCGTTGACGTGTCCACGGTCCGTCGACATGCTCGTCGATTTACTTATCTGCGGAGTAACAGTTGCTAACTCTCAGATTTCCAACTCTACATACCGTCTTTGTACATTGACGGTCCTTCGACTGGTGTTACTTTGCTAGTTTTTTGAGTTTCAGTTCCTGCGCACTCAACACCCATTAAACAATAAAAAAGAAAAAACTAAAACATACAGAAACAAAATTACAGAATTTTAAACTTGGGCTACCTCCCAAGAAGCGCTTGATTTAACGTCGCAGCACAACAGTGTTACCGATTTACTCTAGGTCAGGACACGCCGAGTAAGCATTCGTTCCAAGGTGATTCAACCCATATCGGTCAATAATTCTACCCCCCAAAATCATACCATGGTAGTGCTTCAACCTCTGCCTGTTCACCTTAAATGTCCGAGTTCCATCTTCGAACTTCAATTGACTTGCTCCATGGGGTGAGACACTTACCACTTGAAAGGGACCTGACCATCGTGATTTCAATTTGCCCGGTAGCAACTTCAATCTAGAGTTAAATAGTAGGACAGGGTCACCCTTATAGAATTCCCGCTTCAAGATCTTCTTGTCATGATACTTCTTCATCCTCTGTTTGGATAATGCTGCACTTTCATAGGCCTGATAGCGGAACTCATCCCTCTCGTTGAGCTGAAACAACCTGAGTTTGGTCGCTTCTTCCTAATTCATGTTCAATTTCTTCAAGGCCCATATGGTCTTATGTTCAAGTTCAACTGGTAGGTGACATGCTTTGCCAAAAACTAGCTTGAAAGGCGAAGTCCTAGCCGGAGTCTTGAAGGCAGTCGGTAAGCCCATGGCGCATCATCGAGCTTGCGGGCCCAATCATTTCTATTTGCATTCACCATCTTTGCTAAGATACTCTTTATGTTATATCCCGTGTTTTCACACCTTTGGAAAAATTGAAAATAATTTTGACTTGTAAGAAATAAGGTTATAGTTGATTTTATTTAACATAAGAGTTGTGCATGAAAGAATATTAATGTGGAGGTGTCGAGGAAGACTAAGGGCAAATTTGGAATTTTGGAAATTAGTTTCGGGAATTACAAATATGATATATAAGCCGTTTGGGCTCAAAAATGAGAATGGAAAAATTGAGGCCCAAATCTTGGAGCATGGCCGGCCATGGGGTGGCCCAACCCATGGCCTTATAACATTTTCCATGTGATCAATTAACTATGGGACCATATTATATATATTATATATCATCTTCATCTTATCTTTTAGAAGGCTTAAGATAAGAAGCAAGAAAGAAAAGCAAGTAAGAAAGAAGAGAAAAAAAAAGGGGGTTCGGGTTTGGCATGGAAAAATTAGCCCTCTAAAATCTTGCCTCAAAAATTATTCTCTTGTTAAATTCTCACTAATTCAAAGTCCCTTTACAACTTGGTGTAGTTGGTTTGGAGAGAGAGGCATTAAATTCATCAAAGTGACCATACACTCAAGTGAAGAAGAGTGAGGAAAAAGGTAAGAATTATTCCTTGTTCTTGTGTTATGAAGTCATGTTTGTGTTGTATTATGTAGAAATGAATTGATTGTATGTAGAAATGGAACTTTGCAAAGTGGGTAGGAGATATAGTATATGGCCGTGTGTGTATATATGTTGTATAATTATGGTGAGTTGAAATTATGTTATATTCTAGTTGTGATTGTAGTAAAATGCATATTGGCAATGAATTTAGTTGAAGTTGGTAAGGTGGTGTTTGGCCGTGTGGTTTGGAGTGTGTGGGATGGAAATGGATTAAATTTGTTTAATGTGTTAGTTGTGTTATTATGATGCTTGCAATGTATATGGAGATAAAATGATATAAGTTTGTATTGAAATGGAATGTAGAAGCTTATGTCGTTTTAGTACGATTTTACGACATTATGTAAATCAAGTTATTAGGTTGCTAAATTATAATGATCATTGATAGATTTGGAAGTTGGAAACATGTTATGAATATGTATGCCAAAGATTAGAAGCTTTGGATGAAATATGACTTTGGCGGAAAGTTTGCATATTATGTATATCGTGTGTATAATTTAAGGAAACGATATGAAATGCTGCTAAACTATGTCGTGGTGATCTAGATTGATGATGAATGTGAAATCATTGAGATTAGTTTGAAAGTGAAGGTTATTACATTGTATTGAAAAGATGGCTAAATAAGTTATATTGCGTTTATAGTGGTTGTTGTTGTTGTTGATGTTTGTTGTTGGGTTGTTGTTGATGGTTTTAAGCCGAGTTGAATTCTCGGGGATGCTATATGTACAAGGGAGGTGCTGCCGAAATTTCGGTAGACAAATACGAGTTAAGTTGCATTCGTAGCATCAATAACTCACAATTGGTAAATGTGACCATTTGCAGATTTTCAACGAAACGGGGAGTGAGCTTGGATAGGCGTGCAAAGCTCAAAAGGTATGTAAAGCTACCCCGATCCTTCTTTTGGCATGCTTAAGTGTATTAGAATCGGATTCGGGCTTCGAAAGATTTTCTGCCCATCGGAATCCGCAATTGAAAATCTCGCTTTTTCCTTCAGTAAGATTGAGCCCTTTTGGTTTGTATTCTTGAAAATCATGCAAACTTTACCTAAACTACTTGGAAAGCTATAGAACGTCCGTAGAACCTTTGTAGGTGACCCCATAAGTTTAAAATATGTAATTTGAGCCCACCGCCTTGCTTGTCCCGAGGTGGGCCCGCTATTCCCGGTTTTGCCCTTATTGTACTCTAGTCTTACTTTCGAGCAATTTTTGAAAGAAATGTTTTGACTACCATTCTAATTACTTAACAAACATTGTTTTAAATATTCCATTAAGTCTGATAAATTGTTTTGACACTCGGAACGACTTGAGAAAGGTTATACTTGTTCTGATATGATTTGCTATGGCCATATGATATGACATATTATGTTACGGGGTTATGCCCCTATTCTGATTCTTCTGTGTTGTGGCACAAGCGTCGGGAGGGTGGCCACGTTCTGTCTCCCGAGTCCCTTGGCAGGGGCCGGATTTAATATGACATATGTTTCTGTACACACTCTGCATGTTTTGGAAATATGTATTTGATACTTTGGATTTTTTACTCACTTTTCTGTACGTTCTGTACCAGTTATGATTCTGTTTCTGTAATCCAGGCTTTACATATTCAGTACATATTTCGTACTGACCCCCTTTCTTCGGGGGCTGCGTTTTTATGCCGCGCAGGTACAGACGATAGGTTTGCTGATCCGTCCGCTTAGAATCTTATTCTGCTATTTTGGAGCGCTCTCTTATCCAAAGCCCATCTTTTGGTATAGTCTGTCACTACTGTATATATATATTCTCGTTCATGGGTACGGCGCGGCCCTGTCCCGTCATATGATTCTGTCGGTCTGTTTAGAGGTCTGTGGACATGTTTGTGGGTTGGGGTCTTTCTGTACAGATGCGGGTATATGTTGTGTTTGGGCGATCCCATTGGCCGCGCCGGCCGGTCCGCATATGTTTAAATGCTGCTTTGTTGGCCCTGTGTGGTGTTTTGTTGGTATTTTCTGTGCGCAGGGTTATTTTGGATAGTCTGTAAAACAAAGGAAACTCTGCCGAAATTTTTCTGGAAATTATCTAACTTCGAAATACCGCCTTGTCGGCTTCTGCTATATACTTGAATGCGTTGGATAAATATGGATATAGCATTTGATAAATGTGTTTGGGTGCCCAGATCGGGCACTAGTCACGGCCTACGGGGTTGGGTCGTGACAAAAGTGGTATCAGAGCGGTTCGTCCTCGGAATGTCTACAGACCGTGTCTAGTAGAGTCTTGTTTATCGGTGTGTTTTGCACCACACCTATAAACAGGAGGCTACAGGGCATTTAGGATACTACCCTTCTTTCTGTCTTAGATCGTGCGATAGAGCTGTGTTATCAGGATGACTCCTCTCTAACGAATTGTTACATTTGCAGTTATGCCTCCAAAAAAGGCGACAGCGGCCCAAAAGGCCAAGGCAGCAGCTGTGGGAGAGACTAGTTGGGCCCAGAGGGTTACCAGGGCCCATGCACATATTGCTCCTGATATTTTGCCTCCGGCAGAGGGCTCTTCCACACCGCCACATGTAGAGGAGATTGGAGCAGCAGCAGCTGCAGGTCGAGGGGCGGCTCCACCGCCAGCTCCCGAGATTCCAGTACCTGAGCCTCCAGCTCCACGGCCAGGGATTGAGGATCGGACTATGAGAGAGGTAGTCCAGCTATTGACCAGACTTGTGGCGGGACAGGTTCAGGGGCACAGATTGGGAGGTGACCGAGCATATAGGCGTGACAGTTCGAGAGCTCGTGAGTTCTTGACTTGTGGCCCTCCAGAGTTCTTCGGGACAAAGCCCGAGGAGGATCCTGAGGAGTTTATCAAGAAGATGCGGCGCACCTTACATTTGATTAATGCTTCCGCGACAGAGTCAGTTAAATTGGCTTCGTACCGGTTGTATGATGTAGCGGCAAATTGGTACGAGTCATGGGAGTTATCTAGAGGCGACGGCGCTCCCCCAGCAGTTTGGGATGATTTTTCTCAAGCTTTTCTTAGCCATTTTCTGCCTCCGGAGTTATGGCGGGCCAGGGCTGACAGATTCTTATTGCTGAGACAGAGGGGCCGCAGTGTTCGAGAGTACAGTATGGAGTTCGACTCATTGGACCGATATGCACCTGCTGTGGTAGCTGTTATGGTTGACAGGATGCACAGGTATATTATGGGGTTGGACCGGTATTTTGTCGACAGTTGTTTGGTATTGGCCGCTCAGCCCGATATGGATATTGCCTGTATTCAGGCGCACGCCCAGGGCATGGAGGACCGGCACAGGGGTCATCAGCCCGATAGGAGTCAGGATCGGAGACAGCCCAAGAGGGCCAGATCGTCCGGGTATTCTGGAGAGTTTCGGGGCAGACAGCCTCAGCAGCCGCAGCAGTCTAGCAGATATCCATCCCAGCCGGCACAGAGCGCACCTCCACAGCCTACAGGTCGCAGATTTGATAGCCCAGGTTATTCAGGAGCAGGTCAGAGCTCTAGGGCTTCAGGTTCGTGGACGGATAGGGGTTCTGGTCAGACGAGGCCACCTAGGCCTCAGTGTTCTTATTGTGGCACATACCATCCTGGGGAGTGCTACAGAGCCACCGGTGCATATTTTTCTTGTGGCCGTCAGGGCCATTCTGTGAGAGATTGCCCGTATAAGGGTAGTTCGGGTGGTGTAACGCAGCCTACCGGATCAGCCGCCGGGTCATCATCTTCGTCAGTGGCTATGCGCCCTACAGGGCCGGGTACATCAGCACCGGCGGGTCGCGGCAGAGGTCGTGGTGGAGCATCTGGTACTAGCGGTCCTTCGAACCGCATTTATGCTTTGTCCAGCCGCCAGGACCAGGAGGCATCGCCTAATGTCGTTACAGGTACATTATTGGTCTTCTCTCGGTCTGTGTATGCATTGATTGATCCAGGTTCGACTTTGTCATATATTTCGTCTCTTGTTGCTGGAAACATTGGTATAACGTCTGAACCTATAGAGCCATTTGAGGTAGCCACACCGATTGGGGACTTTATTGTAGCAAAACAGGTATATAAAGATTGTTCTGTAATTGTATGTGGCCGAGACACTAAGGCAGATCTGGTGGAGTTAGATATGATCGAGTTCGATGTTATTATGGGTATGGACTGGCTAGCTTCCTGTTATGCTAATGTTGACTGCCAAAATAAGGTAGTTCGTTTCAAGTTTCCTGGGGAGCCAGTTATAGAATGGGCAGGTAATACTGCATCGCCGAAAGGTAAGTTTATTTCATACCTTAAGGCGAAGAAAATGATCAGAAAGGGTTATATTTATCATCTGGTTCGGGTACAAGACTTGACAGCAGAAACGCCGACTCTTCAGTCAGTTCCCGTGGTTAATGAATTTCCAGATGTGTTCGCAGAAGAGCTTCCAGGCCTTCCTCCAGAGCGGGAGATAGATTTTACTATTGATTTGCTTCCAGATACTCAGCCTATATCTATTCCCCCGTACAGAATGGCACCGGCAGAATTGAAAGAACTGAAAGAGCAGTTGAAGGATCTGTTAGAAAATGGCTTCATCAGGCCCAGTACTTCGCCTTGGGGAGCCCCGGTATTATTTGTGCGTAAGAAACACGGGTCGCTGCGTATGTGTATCGATTATCGGCAGCTGAATAAGGTAACCATAAAGAATAAATACCCCCTCCCCAGAATTGATGATTTGTTTGATCAGTTGCAGGGCGCCAAATATTTTTCGAAGATAGACCTTCGGTCAGGCTATCACTAGGTACGGGTACGAGAGGCCGATATTCCTAAGACAGCATTCCGGACCAGATATGGGCACTATGAATTCAGAGTTATGTCTTTTGGGCTGACTAATGCTCCTGCGGTATTCATGGATTTAATGAACCGGGTATTCAGGCCATTCTTGGATATGTTCGTAATTGTATTCATCGATGACATTTTGGTTTATTCTCGGTCCGAGGAAGAAAACGCAGATCATTTGAGATCGGTACTCGGGGTGCTTCGACATCAGAAATTATATGCAAAATTTTCTAAATGTGAATTCTGGCTAGCTTCAGTGGCATTCTTGGGACATATTATTGTAGCTGATGGTGTCCGGGTGGACACACAGAAGATTGAGGCCGTGAAGAATTGGCCTAGACCCACGACGCCCACAGAGGTACGTAGTTTTCTGGGATTAGCAGGCTATTACAGAAGATTTGTGGAAACGTTTGCTTCGATTTCAGCGCCTTTGACAAGGCTAACTCAGAAGGGAGCCAAGTTCCAGTGGACTGATGCTTGTGAACGAAGCTTCCAGTTGCTGAAAGAGAAGCTGACTACAGTTCCAGTTCTTACTCTTCCCGAGGGACCAGATGAGTATGTTATTTATTGTGATGCTTCTGGTGTGGGGTTAGGCTGTGTATTGATGCAGCACGGCAGAGTTATAGCTTATGCTTCCCGACAGCTGAAAAAGCACGAAAAGAATTATCCTACTCACGATCTGGAGCTTGCAGCGATGATTCATGCCCTGAAGATATGGAGACATTATTTATATGGCGTTCATGTGGATATCTATACAGATCATAAGAGTCTCCAGTATATTTTTAAGCAGAAGGAGCTTAATTTGCGGCAGCGGAGGTGGTTGGAACTCCTGAAAGACTATGATGTGGATATTCTGTATCATCCGAGCAAGGCTAATGTTGTTGCAGATGCGCTCAGCCGGAAATCTATGGGCAGCTTGGCAGACTTACAGCCAGACAGGAGAGAGATAGTATGTGATATTCATCAGTTGGCTAATCTTGGGGTTCGTCTGGCCGATTCTGGTGGTACGCGGATGTCACGACCCAACCCCGTAGGCCGTGACTAGTGCCCGATCTGGGCACTCAAACACATTCTAGTATATAGCAGAAGCCGACAAGGCTTTATTTCCAATTTAGATAATTTCCGAAAAAATTTCGGCAGAGTTTCCTTTGTTTTACGGACTATCCCATATACCCTGCACGCAGAAAATACCAACAAAGGCCACACAGGGCCAACAGAGTAACATTTAAATATATGCGGACCGGCCGCCGCGGCGAATGGGATCGCCCAAACACAACATATACACACAGCTGTACAGAAAAATCCCAACCCACAAACATGTCTACAAACCACTAAACAGACCAACAAAATCATATGGCGGGACAGGGCCCCGCCGTACCCATGAACGAGAATATACATATATAGAAGTGACAGACTATACCAAAAGATGGCTCTGAATAAAAGAGCGCTCCAAATGGCAGAAAAGATATCCTAGACAGACGGATCGGCAAACCTGTCGTCGGTACCTGCGCGGCATGAAAACGCAGCCCCCGAGGAAAGGGGGTCAGTACGAAATATGTACTGAATATGTAAAGCCTAAGTTGCAGAAACAAAATCATAACTGGTATAGAACGTACAGAAAGTAAACAGAAAATACAAAGTATCAGATATATATTTTCAAAACATGCGGAGTGTGTACAGAAACATATGTCATATCAAACCGGCCCCTGCCAAGGGACTCGGCAGACAGAACGTGGCCAGCCTCCCGACGCTGGTGCCACAACACAGAAGAATCAGAAAAGGGGCATAACCCCGTATCATAATATGTCATATCAGATGGCCATAGTAAATCATATCAGCACAAGCGTACATGGCACAGCATACTCCACAAATCCATGTACGCGTATACCTGCCCCCTCACATCGAGGCACGCCGAACAATGCAAAGGATCACGCTTGACAACATATCCTGGCCCGGGCTCAGTGTGGGAAACATTGGGGCATCCACAAATGGAGTAGTGAGAGACTAATGCAATCAAAATATCATAAATGTTTCCATAGACTCGATGAGGCATATCAAAGACAAACCGATCCAATGAAGTCGGAAGGAATAATAGTAAATGAGTTTCGAGTATCAAAACAATTTATCAGACTTAATGGAATATTTGAAACGACGTTTGTTAGGTAATTAGAATGGTAGTCAAAACATTTCTTTCAAAGACCGCTCGAAAAGAAGACTTAAGTACATTAAGGGCAAAACCGGGAATAGTGGGCCCACCTCGGAACAAACAAGGCGGTGGGCTCAAATTATGCATTTTCAGCTTATGGGGTCACCTACGAAGGTTCTACGGACATTCCATAACTTTTCATAAAGTTTGGGGAAGGTTTGCATAATTTTCAAGAAAGCATACAAAAGGGGTTCAATTCTATTGAACGAAAATGTAACAATTTCAGATGCGGGTTCCGATGAGCAGAATATCCTCCGAGGCGTAAATCTGATCCTAGTACTCCTAGGACATGCCAAAAGAAGACTCGGGATAGCTTTACATACCTTTCAAGCTCCTTACGCCTTTCCAGGCTCACTTCCCGTTTCGTCAAAAGTCTGCAAATGGTCATGTTTACCAATTGTGAGTTATAGATTCTACGAATTCAACTTAACTCATATATGTCTACCGAAATTTCGGCAGCACTTCCCCTATACATATAGCACCCCCGAGAATTCAACTCGGTTAGAAACCATCAACCTCAACCCAAACGACAACATCAACATCCACAACGAACATTAAAAACACAAATATCCTTCAACTAGTCATCTTTCTAACAAGTTGACATAACCTTCATTCTAACCCAAACTTTCAAACTAATATCAATGATTTCACATTCATTAGCAATCAAGATCATCACAATATAGTTCTAGAAACATTTCATATCGTTTTCCTTAAGTTATACACTTGATATACATAATATACAACTTTCCGTCAAAGTCATAACTTGTGCAAAACATCAAATCTTTGGCATACAACTTCATAACATGCTTCCAACTTCCAAACTCATCAATGATCATCACAATTACCAACTAAACAACTTCATTTTCTTAATGTCGGAAAAATCATACTAAAACGACATAGGTTCCTACATTCCAATTCAATACAAACTTATATCATTCTAACTTCATTTACATTGCAACCATCACAATAACACACTAACATACTAAACAACTTAATTCATTTCCATCCCAAATCCAACATACCACACGGCCAAAAGCCTTTTTTTTGTCAACTTCAACTAAATCATTCAACTTCCTATTCCAATATGCATTTCATCACAACCACAACTAGAATACAACATAAATTTCAACTCATTTCACTTACACATTAACACACACACACACGACCACATTCTATATTCCATACCCACTTTGCAAACTTCCATTTTTCCATACAATCAACACATTTCCATATACTACAACACAAACAAGACTTAATAACACAAAGATAAGGAATAAATTCTCACCTTTTCCTCAAGTCTTCTTCACTTGAACTTGTGTTCACTTTGATGAAATAAGGTCTCCTTTCTCCAAACCAACTACACCAAGTTAACAAGGGTACTAAACTTAGTAGAAATTCAACAAGACAAGAATTTTTGGAGCAATATTTTTGATGGCTAATTTCCTTAGCCAAAGCCGAAACCCTCTTGCTCTTTCTCTCTTGCTTCTCTTGTTTTCTCTTATTTTAATTTCATGAACCTTCTAAAGAGTATGACTCATATTATTAACACATGGAGAATTAATTAGTGGCCATGGGTTGGGCCTCACCATGGCCGGCCACCCCCTTAAGCATTGGGCCTTAATTTCCATTCCAGTATTTTGGCCCAATGACTTATAGATCACATTTGTAATTCCCGAAACTAATTTCCAAATTTCCAAATTTGTCCTTGGCCTTATTCGACACTTCCACATTAATATTCTTTCATACACAACTCCTATGTCAAATAAAAGTTAATTATGATCTTATTTCTTACATGTCAAGAATATTTCCAAATTTTTCCAAAGGTGTGAAGACACGGGATATAACAGCGGATTTCTGTCCGAGGGGTTTCTGAATCATCTATTAAGGAAGATATCAGGCGGCATCAATATGAAGATCCTGTTTTAGCTCGGTACAGAGACACAACCCATGAAAAGGAAAAGACTCCGTTCGAGTTTACACCAGACGGAACCTTACTATATAGAGGCAGGTTGTGTGTACCTGATATTGCGGGGCTACGACAACAGGTTATGGGCGAGGCACATTATGCTCGCTATTCTGTTCATCCTGGGTCTACGAAGATGTACCATGATCTTAGATGCCTATACTGGTGGGATGGTATGAAACGGGATATCGCAGAGTTCGTCGCTCAGTGCCCAAATTGTCAGCAGGTCAAGATTGAACATCAGAAACCGGGTGGACTGTTGCAGGAAATGGAAATTCTGACGTGGAAGTGGGAGATCATTAATATGTACTTCATTACAGGTTTGCCTCGCACTCCACGGAAGTATGATTCCATCTGGGTTATTGTTGATAGGTTGACAAAATCAGCCCATTTTCTCCCCGTCAGAACTACTTACTCCGCTGAGGATTATGCCAGGCTTTATATAAAAGAAATTGTGCGACTTCATGGAGTTCCTATATCTATTATCACTGACAGAGGTGCCCAGTTCACCGCGAACTTCTGGAGATCTTTTCAGGAAGGATTAGGGACTCAGCTGAGTCTGAGCACAGCTTTTCATCCTCAGAGTGACGGACAGGCCGAGCGCACTATCCAGACACTTGAAGATATGTTGCGGGCCTGTGTTATTGATTTCAGAGGTAGTTGGGAGGATCACTTACCATTGACTGAATTTGCTTATAATAACAGCTACCATTCCAGCATCCAGATGGCTCCGTACGAGGCTTTATATGGTAGGAAATGCAGGTCACCTATCGGCTGGTTTGATATTGGCGAGACAGAGTTAATCGGCCCAGAGATGATCCAGCAGGCATTTGATAAGGTGAAACTTATCCGGGAGTGGCTATTGGCAGCCCAGAGTCGATAGAAATCATACGCTGATAAACGACGTCGTCCTTTGGAATTCCAGGTTGGTGATTGGGTATTTCTGAAGGTATCGCCCATGAAAGGCGTAATGCGGTTTGGCAGAAAGGGTAAGCTTAGTCCGCGTTATATTGGCCCTTATCTGATTGTGCGGAAAATTGGAAATGTCGCCTATGAGTTAGATCTGCCATCTGATTTGGAAGCGGTACATCCGGTATTCCATGTATCTATGCTCCGCAAATGCATTGGTGATCCCTCCAGAATATTTCCTGCGGATGACATTTAGGTGACGGAGCAGTAATCGTACGAGGAGCAGCCCGTAGCCATTTTGGACCGCCAGGTAAGAAAGCTCCGGAACAAAGATGTAGCCTCTGTTAAGGTGCTGTGGCGGAACAATAATAGGGAGGAAATGACTTGGGAGGCCGAAGAGGAGATGAAGAAGAAATATCCTCATTTGTTCCCTATGCCCACAGGTAATCTCGAATCTTTGCTTAATTCCATTTCAATAACGAATGTGCTGTCTATAAACAGAAACTCCCCCGAAGTATTTTCAGACCCTATAAGATTAATTTAACATTCGAGGACGAATGTTCTAAAGAGGGGGAGGATGTTATATCCCGTGTTTTCACACCTTTGGAAAAATTGGAAATAATTTTGACTTGTAAGAAATAAGGTTATAGTTGATTTTATTTAACATAAGATTTGTGCATGAAAGAATATTAATGTGGAGGTGTCGAGGAAGACTAAGGGCAAATTTGGAATTTTGGAAATTAGTTTCGGGAATTACAAATATGATATATAAGCCGTTTGGGCTCAAAAATGAGAATGGAAAAATTGAGGCCCAAATCTTGGAGCATGGCCGGCCATGGGGTGGCCCAACCCATGGCCTTATAAAATTTTCCATGTGATCAATTAACTATGGGACCATATTATATATATTATATATCATCTTCATCTTATCTTTTAGAAGGCTTAAGATAAGAAGCAAGAAAGAAAAGCAAGTAAGAAAGAAGAGAAAAAAAAAAGGGGGTTCGGGTTTGGCATGGAAAAATTAGCCCTCTAAAATCTTGCCTCAAAAATTATTCTCTTGTTAAATTCTCACTAATTCAAAGTCCCTTTACAACTTGGTGTAGTTGGTTTGGAGAGAGAGGCATTAAATTCATCAAAGTGACCATACACTCAAGTGAAGAAGAGTGAGGAAAAAGGTAAGAATTATTCCTTGTTCTTGTGTTATGAAGTCATGTTTGTGTGTATTATGTAGAAATGAATTGATTGTATGTAGAAATGGAACTTTGCAAAGTGGGTAGGAGATATAGTATATGGCCGTGTGTGTATATATGTTGTATAATTATGGTGAGTTGAAATTATGTTATATTCTAGTTGTGATTGTAGTAAAATGCATATTGGCAATGAATTTAGTTGAAGTTGGTAAGGTGGTGTTTGGCCGTGTGGTTTGGAGTGTGTGGGATGGAAATGGATTAAATTTGTTTAATGTGTTAGTTGTGTTATTATGATGCTTGCAATGTATATGGAGATAAAATGATATAAGTTTGTATTGAAATGGAATGTAGAAGCTTATGTCGTTTTAGTACGATTTTACCACATTATGTAAATCAAGTTATTAGGTTGCTAAATTATAATGATCATTGATAGATTTGGAAGTTGGAAACATGTTATGAATATGTATGCCAAAGATTAGAAGCTTTGGATGAAATATGACTTTGGCGGAAAGTTTGCATATTATGTATATCGTGTGTATAATTTAAGGAAACGATATGAAATGCTGCTAAACTATGTCGTGGTGATCTAGATTGATGATGAATGTGAAATCATTGAGATTAGTTTGAAAGTGAAGGTTATTACATTGTATTGAAAAGATGGCTAAATAAGTTATATTGCGTTTATAGTGGTTGTTGTTGTTGTTGATGTTTGTTGTTGGGTTGTTGTTGATGGTTTTAAGCCGAGTTGAATTCTCGGGGATGCTATATGTACAAGGGAGGTGCTGCCGAAATTTCGGTAGACAAATACGAGTTAAGTTGCATTCGTAGCATCAATAACTCACAATTGGTAAATGTGACCATTTGCAGATTTTCAACGAAACGGGGAGTGAGCTTGGATAGGCGTGCAAAGCTCAAAAGGTATGTAAAGCTACCCAGATCCTTCTTTTGGCATGCTTAAGTGTATTAGAATCGGATTCGGGCTTCGAAAGATTTTCTGCCCATCGGAATCCGCAATTGAAAATCTCGTTTTTTCTTTCAGTAAGATTGAGCCCTTTTGGTTTGTATTCTTGAAAATCATGCAAACTTTCCCTAAACTACTTGGAAAGCTATAGAACGTCCGTAGAACCTTTGTAGGTGACCCCATAAGTTTCAAATATGTAATTTGAGCCCACCGCCTAGCTTGTCCCGAGGTGGGCCCGCTATTCCCGGTTTTGCCCTTATTGTACTCTAGTCTTACTTTCGAACAATTTTTGAAAGAAATGTTTTGACTACCATTCTAATTACTTAACAAACATTGTTTTACATATTCCAGTAAGTCTGATAAATTGTTTTGACACTCGGAACGACTTCAGAAAGGTTATACTCTGTAATTCACTATGATATCCGAAACTCATTTATTATGATCCCTTCCGACTTCATTGGATTGGTTTGTTTTTGATATGCCTCATCGAGTCTATGGAAACATTTATGATATTTTAACTGCATTAGTCTCTCACTACTCCATTCGTGGATGCCCCAATGTTTCCCACACTGAGCCCGGGCCAGGATATGTTGTCAAGCGTGATCCTTTGCATTGTTCGTCGTGCCTCGATGTGAGGGGGCAGGTATACGCGTACATGGGTTTGTGGAGTATGCTGTGCCATGTACGCTTGTTCTGATATGATTTGCTATGGCCATATGATATGACATATTATGTTACGGGGTTATGCCCTTATTCTGATTCTTCTGTTTTGTGGCACCAGCGTCGGGAGGGTGGCCACGTTCTGTCTCCCGAGTCCCTTGGCAGGGGCCGGATTTAATATGACATATGTTTCTGTACACACTCTGCATGTTTTGGAAATATGTATTTGATACTTTGGATTTTCTACTCACTTTTCTGTACGTTCTGTACCAGTTATGATTATGTTTCTGTAATCCAGGCTTTACATATTCAGTACATATTTCGTACTGACCCCCTTTCTTCGGGGGCTGCGTTTTTATGCCGCGCAGGTACAGACGATAGGTTTGCTGATCCGTCCGCTTAGGATCTTATTCTGCTATTTTGGAGCGCTCTCTTATCCAGAGCCCATCTTTTGGTATAGTCTGTCACTACTGTATATATATATTCTCGTTCATGGGTACGGCGGGGCCCTGTCCCGTCATATGATTCTGTCGGTCTGTTTAGAGGTCTATGGACATGTTTGTGGGTTGGGGTCTTTCTGTACAGATGTGGGTATATGTTGTGTTTGGGCGATCCCATTCGCCGCGGCGGCCGGTCCGCATATGTTTAAATGCTGCTTTGTTGGCCCTGTGTGGTCTTTTGTTGGTATTTTCTGTGCGCAGGGTTATTTTGGATAGTCTGTAAAACAAAGGAAACTCTGCCGAAATTTTTCGGGAAATTATCTAACTTCGAAATACAGCCTTGTCGGCTTCTGCTATATACTTGAATGCGTTGGATAAATATGGATATAGCATTTGATAAATGTGTTTGGGTGCCTAGATCGGGCACTAGTCACGGCCTACGGGGTTGGGTCGTGACACTTTATCTCCCGATTAGAGACATAAACTTGCCCATTATTCTGAGGATGATTAGGGGCTGCCACCCTATGTTTGAATCCATACTTTTCCATCAATCCCATAAAGGCTCTGTTGCAAAGTGAGAAACAACATCACTGATTATCGCCCTTGGGGTACCAAAACGAGTAAATATGTTCTTTTTCAAGAATCCCATGACGCTCTTGGCTTCGTTACTAGGTAAAGCCACCGCTTCTACCCCTTTAGGAACATAGTTAACAGCCACCAAGATGTACTTCATGCCTCTAGAGCTTACAAATGGCCACATAAAATCAATCCCCCAAACATCGAACACCTCAAGTTCTATTACGAAGTAAGGCATCTCTTGCCTCCTACCAATATTCCCTTGCCGTTGCCACTGATCACAAGAACGCACCATCAAATTAGCATCATGAAAGGGAGTAGGACAATAGTAACCACATTCGAGGACCTTTGTAGCAGTCCTCGTACCACTATGATGCCCCCCAACTAGACAGACGTGCCAAGCCTTCAAAATCTCCAATACCTTACTCTTTGGGACACAACGCCGAATAATGTTATCAGCATAAGTTCTGAATAAGTACGGTTCATCCCAATAGTACAGACGAATATCTGGTAAAAAATTCTTTTTCTGATAAGATTTGATCTCGTCAGGAATGATACCAGTCCCCATGTAATTAGCAAAATCGGCAAACCAAGGTGCCACTTGCATAGTGACCGCCAAAACTTGCTCATCCGGAAATGCATCTTTAATATCAAGTTCTTCTACTGGCACCCCAGTTTCCTCAAGCCTAGAGAGATTGTTAGCAACCTAATTTTTGGACCCCTTTTGATCTTTTACCTCGAAATAAAACTCTTGTAACAAAAAGGACCCAACAAATTAGTCGTGGCTTAGCTTCCTTCTTTTCCGTCAGATACCTTAACGCAGCATGGTCATTGTACACCTTGACCTTGGACCCCAACAAATAGGACCGAAACTTCTCAAAAGCATAAACTATAGCAAGCAACTATTGGTCAGTCACCGTGTAGTTCATCTGCACCGCATTAAGTGTCCTACTAGCATAGTAGACCGGCTGTATAATTTTATTGTGCCTCTGTCAAAGAACAACACCTATCGTGAAACCAGTAGCATCACACATCAACTCAAAAGGCAAGGAACAATTAGGAGTAACAATAATAAGAGCAGTAGTGAGGCGCTCCTTTAGTTCATCAAACGCCTTTCGACACTTGTCATTAAACTCAAACTTAGCCTTTTTTCAGGAAGCTTGCACATCAGGTTAGCAATCTGGGAGAAATCTTTGATGAAGTGTCTGTAGAACCCAGCATGTCCCAAGAAGCATCAGACACCTTTGACTGTGATGGGTGGAGGAAGTTTTGCAATCACATCTATCTTTTCTTGACCGACCTCAATTCCCTTTTAAGAGATTTTGTGACCGAGGATGATCCCTTGATTCACCATAAAGTTGCACTTCTTCCAATTTAGCACGAGATTTATCTTCTCACATCTTTTTGGCACTTGCCCAGATGGCCAATGTTATATCCCGCATTTCGTGCAATCGGACAATTCAAGACAATCGCGGGAAGATAACAAGTAAGGCCATATTTTATTTTGTTTGGTACGTGAGTTGCTTATGAAAAGTCTAGAAGTGGAAATATGGAGAAAGGCGAAGGGAAAATTTGAAAGTTGGAAAAATGTTTCATAAATTAAAAGAGTTTGCCAAGAATACAAAGTGGGCTTGACATATTTTGTTTGTAAAGAAATGGAAGGCCCAACCGGCCATGCATAGGGTCCAAGCCCACATTGAACTATATTTGGTCAATACATAAGATGACTAAGTCATCTTTATCTCATAATCTCTAGAACTTTCAAGAAAAGAAGAACAAAACAAAGAAGGAGAAAACCCTCAAGGCTTTCGGCCATAGTAAAATTTCCAAGGAAAAATTGATAATAATTCTTTCAAAAATCATTTTCTACCAAGTAGAGGGTGCTTAACAAGGTGGAGTTGTTGTTGGAGCAAGAAAGACTCATTACCATACAAGTTGCCAAGGTATAGGCAAGTGAGAAGTTGAAGAAGAAAGGTGAGTTTTGATCTTGTTTTATGTGTTATACATGGTTTATATGTGTTGTAGTATGCTAAAATGAATGAAATTCATGAAGGAAAGGAATATAGTATATGGCCGTGTATATATATATATATGTGTAGGAGCCATGCTTCAATTATTTTAATTAATGTTTGGTTGTTATTGTTGTGAATGATATGTGGAAAATGGAAGTTTAATGAGTTTGGAGAGATTGTAGTGGTGTATGCATGTTGTGGCCGTGAGTTGTGGCATGTATATGTGGCCGTGTATACATGATGTATGGCCGTGTATATTGGTGAGTTGTGAAAGAATAATGAGCAAGTTATATCTAGTGTTTTGGTTGTTGTGTTGTAGATTTTATATTGCATATTGCAAGTAAAGACTTGATAAGTTTGGTAAAGTATTGGTAATTGGAAGATTATGTATATTGAAGAATAATGTTCTTGCATGGATAGTATGTAATGATATTGGTATGATGTCGTTGGAATATATACTATAAGGTTGTTATCGTGTTCATTGGATTCGGAAGGTTTTGAAGAAAGTAATAAATTGAAATCATGCATCTTTGATGAAATATGTGAATTGCTAGTGCGATTGTTGATTATGTTAATAGTTTGGCCGGGTTTGAATTCCCGGATTGTGTTGGTTGAGAATTTGGCTATGTTGAATGTTGAGGATGGTGTATGTACAGAGGAGATGCTGCCGAAATTTCGGTAGCCAAGTGTTTCCTTAAGACTCTAACTCTAAGTATGCTAATGAGAGTTTTGGGTAAAAATGACCAATTTGCAAATTTCGACGAGATTGCAACGTGAATTTGGAATAGCTAAAGGAGCGGAAAGAGGTATGTAAGGCTTCACCCTTCTTTCTATGGCATGTCTTAGTTGTAATAAGTTGGGTACGAGCCTCGGGGACAACTCGGTTTCCCGGAATCCGCACCTAAAGTTTTCCACTTTTTGTTCATTAGAATTGAACTAGAAAGTGTGCCAATTGTTGGAAAAACCTCCTACACCCTTAGAACTTGTACAAATGGGACCCGATTTCCCTAGAACCCTCACAAGTAACGTTACGACATGTATCATATACAAATAGTATACACTACTTCATCCGGCCCGAGGTGGGCCCATTACTCTCGGATTTTCCTTATAGTCTTGTTGTACTTACTAGAAGTTGAATCCAAGGGAATCTTTTGATCCCGATTTCGTTACCAAATGATAAGTACTATAAGTACTCCAACAAGGAGACTTCCATGATGATAATGATAACAATGATGTTAGACAAGAGGATATGCCAATGATAAGTACTACCGGAACGATCCTATGACTAAGATTTATAAGCTAAGTATTCTATGTGAATATGAAAGTGATAAACTAATTCTTGAATCTTATTTATATCCCCTAGCTATGACTTTATTTTCTAAAGACTCCCAAACCTATGAACTGTCATCTACGACGCCCACGATTTCATTCTACGTTTACTTTATTACTATTCTCCGTTGACCATCTCACCTTAAATTATTCGTCCCTTCGAGGTGAGACAAGAGCGATCACGAGTATTCCATAATGTAATCGGAGGTCACCGACCTTACGTCACTCCGATGGCTACATGATTTTTCCTTGGGCTCCCTTGTGTGCTTATATGATATATATGTATAAAACATGTATATGTATATAAGATATGTATAAGTATATAAAATATGTATATGTATATAAGATAAGTAAAGGTATATAAGACATGTATATGTATACAAGCTATGTATATGAATACAAAAATGTGTGTACATATAAAAGATGTGTACATACAGAGTACATATATGCAAGCTATGTATATGAACCTGGGCTGGGGGGAAGGGATACATGGGGGGAATGGGAATGGGAAGGGAAATATGTTTCACTAAACCCTGATCAGCTGGCTTATCATCCCGGACGCGGGGTGCCCGGACGCGGGATATATGGGTGAGCCAGTGCGTATCTACATCGGCGCTATGTGGGTGAGCCGACATTGTTCGGTGCTATGATATGACCTACCATGTCATGACCAGACATGCTATGTTACGATATGACACGATACGCTATGAAACGCGATGCTATGATAAGAAATGCTATGACAAGCTATGCTATGACATGATATGCTATGATATGCCATGACATGACATGGTATGATACGATAAGCTATGCTATGATATGACAGGCCATGCTATGATATGATAAGCCATGCTATGATATGACAAGCTATGCTGTGACATGATACGCTAGGATATAATACTCCCATGACATGATATGCTACGATATGATATGATACGACATGCTATGATAGTGCAGAATGTAATATGATAAAAACATAACATGATTTAAACCCCATTTTCCATGTTTATGAAAAAGAAATGTTTCAAAGAAAAAAAAAAAGAGAAAAGAAAGGACAAGCCTACATGACAACCAGCTTGAAAAGGGGCCTCCCTAAGTGCAGGTTACTTTCTTACCTCGTTGTACGTCCTACGACTCCACGATACTATTAATTGTACTCTAAGTTACTACTTGTATTATCATCCATGCCTTACATACTCGGTACATTATTTGTACTGACGTCCCTTCTTGTGGACGCTGCGTTTCATGCCGCGCAGGTCAGCAGACAGGTGGACGTGATCCTTAGAAGCCCTACCAGCCGCACTTGACAGCGCTCCAGTTGTTTCGGAGCCTCACTCCAGGGTACTATTTTGTGTATGTATATTCGGGCACGACAGTACTCGGCCCTTTCTATGTATAAGTGTACTATGTCTAGAGGCTCGTAGACAGATATGTGCAGTCAGTCTGGTACAGTTAGATATATGGTGTTTTGGTATGGTT
Organism: Lycium barbarum; assembly: GCF_019175385.1. Classification (NCBI taxonomy): domain Eukaryota; kingdom Viridiplantae; phylum Streptophyta; class Magnoliopsida; order Solanales; family Solanaceae; genus Lycium; species Lycium barbarum. Next base: position 53,570,318 of record NC_083342.1, on the reverse strand, counting down.
GTTGTATAAAGTGATAACGAAGTTTACTAGTCTATGTTCATAATGACGCTGCTAATGCTAATGTTCATTAATGTTCGAAAAAAAAATGGCACTATCTATACGCATTGCTAAGAGATAAGGGTAATATGATAGATAAGGGGTGCTCGGTACAAGTATCGGGTACTCGTCACGGCCCCTAGTAGGGTCGTGACAGAAGTGGTATCAGAGCAGTTCGGTCCTAGGGGTTTGTCTACGAGCCGTGTCCAGTAGAGTCTTGTTTATTAGTGTGTAGCGCGCCACGCTTATAAACAGGAGGCTACAGGGCATTTAGGAAATGTGACCTTCTTTGCATTCTGAAATCGTGCGATAGAGCTAAGTTGCCAGGCTTCCATATTCCTTTTCCTAAACCTGTGTTATGGTTTCAGTAATGCCGCCGAAGAAAAAGGCTACGATGGCCGAGAAAGCCAAGAGGGTGGCGGCCAGCAGAGTTGAACGGGAGCTAGAAGAAGAAGAATCTCATAATGAGGCTCCCCCTCAGACTGTTCCTGCTCCCCCTGCACTAGCAGAGCACGAAAGAGTTCCAGCTCCAGCCCCCGCCCCTCCAGTTCTACCGCCAGCAGTTCCGGGCCAGCAGATGGCAGAGGCCATCCAGTTATTGACCCAGCTCGTTGCCGCACAGGCTCAGCAGCAAGATGTAGACCTGGGAGGCAGAGCGGTAAGTGCAAGGGCCCGCGCCTTTATCACCCTGAAGCCTCCAGAGTTTTATGGATCAAAACCAGAGGAGGACCCGCAGAGTTTTATAGATGAGATGCTGAGGACTCTGGGGATCATACATGCTTCGGATACGGAGTCCGTAGAGTTGGCTTCATACAGGCTGCGGGATGTGGCAGTTCTGTGGTATAATAGCTGGATATCTTCGAGGGGAGCAAATGCGCCCCCTCCAGTTTGGCAGGAATTTACTGAGGCATTTCTACGACCTTTCCTACCGCCAGAGGTTCGACGAGCTCGAGCCGATATGTTCTTGAACCTGAAACAGGGAAATATGAGCGTTCGAGAATACAGCCTCCGTTTTAATTCGTTAGCCAGGTATGCCCCAGCCATGATAGCTGATAGGGGAGATCATGTGCACCGATTTGTGAGTGGGCTAGGGCCACACTTGGTTAAGGAGTGCTTGACGGCTTCACTCCAGGATGGGATGACTATCACTCGAATCCAGGCCCACGCCCAAAACCTGGAAGAACAGTACCAGGCACGGAGAGAGGAGCATTATCCAGATAGGGGTTCTAGAAAAAGGGGCAGATTTTCCAGGGCTAGAAGCGAGTACAGAGGGGGACAGGCACAGGAGCAATTTAGGCATTCAGACCAATCGGCGGCCAGTGCACCTCCTCGATTCGCGGATAGGGGGTTTGACCGTTCTACTTATTCGGGAGCAGGTCAGGGCACTAGAGCTTCGGGGTCCCAGTATAGAGCTGAATCCAGCAGGATGATGCCACCCCCGCCACGGTGTACCCGGTGTGGCAGGTCACACTCGGGACAGTGTTACCGGGACACAGGTGCATGTTATGCTTGCGGACGGACCGACCATTTTATGCGAGATTGTCCACTAAGGAATGAGGGAAGCAGAGTTCACCCTGCCGGATCAGCTGTCGATTCGTCACCATCCGTGCGCCCTCCGGGACAGGCCTTCCAGGCTCCTGCAAGTCGTGGCCGAGGCAGAGGAGGGACGCCTAGCTCAGCTGGTCCTTCACGCCGCATATATGCATTGACAAGGCGGCAGGATACTGGACCTTCCACCGATGCGGCCACAGGTACTTTTTCAGTATTTTCTATGATAACCGTGTGTTAATCAATTCGGATTTTATTTTACTCTATACTGTCCTCTGTATCACTGAACATATTAAGAGTTTGGAAATTTGGACGAAAAGTGGCCATACGCATAGGTAAAAGGCGGATACTAGAGATTGCGGAGGTTAGAACTGTAAATAAAAGAAAAGATGTGTTACGCGGACGTTTCGAAACCTGCTAAGACTCCAACGCGTCCCATATTATGCGATATAGGTAGCACAGAAAAGCGGAAGTAAAAATACTAACACCGAGACCCTGAAATGCATTAAAGTTTCCACGTTAAGCGTGCTCAGGTGGGAGTAATTCCATGATGGGTGACCCCCGGGAAATATGCTGAAAATTTCGTAAATGCGGAAATAAGAGACGAGCGTAAAAGTAGGTAGCCCAGAATAAATTGGGGCGTGGAAAGTGGTTAGAAACCCCGTACGAGTCATATAGGCCGAGACGGGCTAAACTAACAGAAAAGGGGAAGCCATAACAACAGAAAGCTTGGAGGATGAAGGAAAAGGGTACATATGTCACAGGGTGAGACCGATATTGAGTCCACACTAATTAAGGCAAGAAATCCCCGGTGTGGCGATGTATGGGAACATGTCTAGTGAGGGGATAGACGCGACGGACGCCACGAAGAATGGATTACATCCATAAAGATTGCAAAGGGCAACCTAAGCTCCTAAGATGGGTATGCTAAGCGACGCGAGGTATCCACAAAAGAGACCTCCCCGAAGTATTATACTACGCTATGAGCCCAGTTTAACATTCGAGGACGAATGTTCTAAAGGGGAGAGGATGTTATATCCCGCATTTCGTGCAATCGGACAATTCAAGACAATCGCGGGAAGATAACAAGTAAGGCCATATTTTATTTTGTTTGGTACGTGAGTTGCTTATGAAAAGTCTAGAAGTGGAAATATGGAGAAAGGCGAAGGGCAAATTTGGAAGTTGGAAAAATGTTTCATAAATTAAAAGAATTTGCCAAGAATACAAAGTGGGCTTGACATATTTTTTTGTAAAGAAATGGAAGGCCCAACCGGCCATGCATAGGGTCCAAGCCCACATTGAACAAAATTTGGTCAATAAATTAGATGACTAAGTCATCTTTATCTCATAATCTCTAGAATTTTCAAGAAAAGAAGAACAAAACAAAGAAGGAGAAAACCCTCAAGGCCTTCGGCCATAGTAAAATTTCCAAGGAAAAATTGATAATAATTCTTTCAAAAATCATTTTCTACCAAGTAGAGGGTGCTTAACAAGGTGGAGTTGTTGTTGGAGCAAGAAAGACTCATTATCATACAAGTTGCCAAGGTATGGGCAAGTGAGAAGTTGAAGAAGAAAGGTGAGTTTTGATCTTGTTTTATGTGTTATACATAGTTTATATGTGTTGTAGTATGCTAAAATGAATGAAATTCATGAAGGAGAGGAATATAGTATATGGCCGTGTATATATATATATATGTGTAGGAGCCATGCTTCAATTATTTTAATTAATGTTTGGTTGTTATTGTTGTGAATGATATGTGGAAAATGGAAGTTTAATGAGTTTGGAGAGATTGTAGTGGTGTATGCATGTTGTGGCCGTGAGTTGTGGCATGTATATGTGGCCGTGTATACATGATGTATGGCCGTGTATATTGGTGAGTTGTGAAAGAATAATGAGCAAGTTATATCTAGTGTTTTGGTTGTTGTGTTGTAGATTTTATATTGCATATTGCAAGTAAAGACTTGATAAGTTTGGTAAAGTATTGGTAATTGGAAGATTATGTATATTGAAGAATAATGTTCTTGCATGGATAGTATGTAATGATATTGGTATGATGTCGTTGGAATATATACTATAAGGTTGTTATCGTGTTCATTGGAGTCGGAAGGTTTTGAAGAAAGTAATAAATTGAAATCATGCATCTTGGATGAAATATGTGAATTGCTAGTGCGATTGTTGATTATGTTAATAGTTTGGCCGGGTTTGAATTCCCGGATTGTGTTGGTTGAGAATTTTTCTATGTTGAATGTTGAGGATGGTGTATGTACAGAGGAGATGCTGCCGAAATTTCGGTAGCCAAGTGTTTCCTTAAGACTCTAACTCTAAGTATGCTAATGAGAGTTTTGGGTAAAAATGACCAATTTGCATATTTCGACGAGATTGCAACGTGAGTTTGGAACAGCTAAAGGAGCGGAAAGAGGTATGTAAGGCTTCACCCTTCTTTCTATGGCATGTCTTAGTTGTAATAAGTTGGGTACGAGCCTCGGGGACAACTCGGTTTCTCGAAATCCGCACCTAAAGTTTTCCACTTTTTGTTCATTAGAATTGAACTAGAAAGTGTGCCAATTGTTGGAAAAACCTCCTACACCCTTAGAACATGTACAAATGGGACCCGATTACCCTAGAACCCTCACAAGTAACGTTACGACATGTATCATATACAAATAGTATACGTTACTTCATGCGGCCTGAGGTGGGCCCATTACTCTCAGATTTTCCTTATAGTCTTGTTGTACTTACTAGAAGTTGAATCCAAGGGAATCTTTTGATCCCGATTTCGTTACCAAATGATAAGTACTATAAGTACTCCAACGAGGAGACTTCCATGATGATAATGATAACAATGATGTTAGACAAGAGGATATGCCAATGATAAGTACTACCGGAACGATCCTATGACTAAGATTTATAAGCTAAGTATTCTATGTGAATTTGAAAGTGATAAACTAATTCTTGAATCTTATTTATATCCCCGAGCTATGACTTTATTTTCTAAAGACTCCCAAACCTATGAACTGTCATCTACGACGCCCACGATTTCATTCTACGTTTACTTTATTACTATTCTCCATTGACCATCTCACCTTAAATTATTCGTCCCTTCGAGGTGAGACAAGAGCGATCACGAGTATTCCATAATGTAATCGGAGGTCACCGACCTTACGTCACTCCGATGGCTACATGATTTTTCCTTGGGCTCCCTTGTGTGCTTATATGATATATATGTATAAAACATGTATATGTATAAGTATATAAAATATGTATATGTATATAAGATAAGTAAAGGTATATAAGACATGTATATGTATACAAGCTATGTATATGAATACAAAAATATGTGTACATATAAAAGATGTGTATATGCATACAGAGTACATATATGCAAGCTATGTATATGAACCTGGGCTGGGGGGAAGGGATACATGGGGGGAATAGGAATGGGAAGGGAAATATGTTTCACTGCCACCTGATCAGCTGGCTATCATCCCGGACGCGGGGTGCCCGGACGCGGGATATATGGGTGAGCCGGTGCGTATCTACATCGGCGCTATGTGGGTGAGCCGACATTGTTCGGTGCTATGATATGACCTACCATGTCATGACCAGACATGCTATGCTACGATATGACACGATACGCTATGAAACGCGATGCTATGATAAGAAATTCTATGACAAGCTATGCTATGACATGATATGCTATGATATGCCATGACATGACATGCTATGATACGATAAGCTATGCTATGATATGACAGGCCATGCTATGATATGATAAGCCATGCTATGATATGACAAGCTATGCTGTTACATGATACGCTAGGATATAATACTCCCATGACATGATATGCTACGATATGATATGATACGACATGCTATGATAGTGCAGAATGTAATATGATAAAAACATAACATGATTTAAACCCCATTTTCCATGTTTATGAAAAAGAAATGTTTCAAAGAAAAAAAAAAGAAAAGAAAGGACAAGCCTACATGACAACCAGCTTGAAAAGGGGCCTCCCTAAGTGCAGGTTACTTTCTTACCTCGTTGTACGTCCTACGACTCCACGATACTATTAATTGTACTCTATGTTACTACTTGTATTATCATCCATGCCTTACATACTCGGTACATTATTCGTACTAACGTCACTTCTTGTGGACGCTGCGTTTCATGCCGCGCAGGTCAGCAGACAGGTGGACGTGATCCTTAGAAGCCCTACCAGCCACACTTGACAGCGCTCCAGTCGTTTCGGAGCCTCACTCCAGGGTACTATATTGTGTATGTATATTCGGGCACGACAGTACTCGGCCCTTTATATGTATAAGTTTACTAGGTCTAGAGGCTCGTAGACAGATATGTGCAGTCAGTCAGGTACAGTTAGATATATGGTGTTTTGGCATGGTTGTTGTATAAAGTGATAACGAAGTTTACTAGTCTATGTTCATAATGACGCTGCTAATGCTAATGTTCATTAATGTTCGAAAAAAAAATGACACTATCTATACGGCTTGCTAAGAGATAAGGGTAATATGATAGATAAGGGGTGTTCGGTACAAGTATCGGGTACTCGTCACGGCCCCTAGTCGGGTCGTGACAGCCAAGACAATCATCAAACGAATCACCCAAAATAGAGAAATCATCCAAAAATACCTCCAAGAAGTCCTCTACCATGTCAGAAAAGATCGACATCATGCACCTCTGAAAAGTGCCTAGAGCATTACACAACCCAAAGGGCATTCGGCTGAACGCCAAAGTCCCATAAGGACAAGTGAAAGTAATCTTCTCTTGGTCTTTTAGGGCAATGTTGATCTGATTGTAGCCCGAGTATCCATCTAAGAAGCAACAGTAAGACCTCCCAGCTAGCCTATCCAGTATCTGACCAATGAACGGCATGGGAAATTGGTCTTTACAAGTGGCAGTATTTAGGTTCCTATAGTCCATGCAAACACGCCATTCAGTAACTGTACGAGTGGAAATTAGCTCATTATTTGCATTAGGTACCACAGTGATACGTCCTTTCTTGGGAACACATTGAACATGACTCACCCACGTGTTATCTGCAATTGGATACACTACTCTAGCATCTAACCATTTTATGATCTCCTTTTTGATGACCTCTTGCATGTTCTGATTCAATCTTCGCTGATGTTCAACACTCGGCTTGTTGTCCTCCTCAAGATGAATTTTATGCTTGTAAATACCAGAAGGGACACCCTGAATGTCTGCTATGGTCCAACCAATAGCACGTCTGTGCTCGCGCAAAATCTCTACTAGACGCTCAATCTGTTCCTCAGTTAGTAATGTTGAAATGTTTAGTGGCAATATCTTGTTCAGACCAAGGAACTCATACCCCAAGTGTGATGGGAGCTGCTTAAGCTCAAGCTTTAGTGGCTCAACAATAGAAGGCTTAGCTAGTGGAGTAGTTCTAATTGCAAGGTCAAGATCAATATTTCTTGGGTGGTAAGTGTAAGAACCTAAACCCTCAACTGCATTTATAGTTTCCACATATCCCTCCCTAACATCAGCATCAAAGTTCACCAGAACTGCAACAAGAGCTTCTCCCAGACTTTCTTCTTCCATTTTATGTTCTACAGCATCATCTATCCCATCAAACGAATCAATAACTGAAATACTCTCATAAGCACTTGGAAACTTCATCCCTTTGCTTGCTTAGAAAGTCACTTCTTCATCATTCACTCGGAACTTAATTTTATTCTTTTCAAAGTCCATAAGTGCTCTGCCCGTAGCAAGGAAAGGTCTTCCCAAGACGATGGGAATATCTCTTTCAACCGTACAATCTAGAATAACGAAATCAGCGGGCAACATAAACTTACCCACTTGCACCAACACATAATCTATAACCCCAACTGGCTTCTTGATAGATCTGTTCGCCATCTGTAATCGCATAGAAGTCGGTCTAGGCGTCCCCAATTCAGATTGTTTGAAAATAGCAAGGGGCATCAAGTTGATACTTGCCCCATTATCACATAGAGCACGGGCGAATGCATGACGCCCAATATTACACGAAATCGTAAACACCCCTGGATCTCCCTTCTTCTGGCAATAATTGAACTCACATGACGAGTTAAATTCACTATTTCATGTCTAACATACCTTTTCTTCGTAAGCAGGTCTTTCACAAACTTAGCAAATCCGGACATCTCTTTGACAACGTCTAAGAATGGAAAATTCACTATTAACTGCTTCAAATGATCTTAGAACGTCTGACACTTAGCATCATCATTCTTCTTTGCCAACCTCCGAGGAAAGGGAGGCTTTGCTTTATACATCTGAGTCAAAGGGCAAAGAGCCCCTTTTATCGTGTTTCTCCTTGTATCATCAGCAACTTCTGGAATATCAGTAACTTTATCTTCACCATGGACCTCATCATCAAAGATAGGCATATCAGAGTGCACCTCTTCTTTCTCAATAATTGGATCTAGATCAACCACCTTCTTGTCAGCACCCTGGAGTATTTTACCACTCCTAGTGCTAATAGCAAAAGTTCATTCCACACCACCACCATTCTTCGGGTATGAAATAGTATCACTAGGAAGCCTACCTTTTCTAGCAGGATGTTGTTCCCTAGACATATCACGCATCTGCTATTCAAGCTTCTGAATAGCTGCTGAATGAGAAACCACTGTCTCTGATAGCCCAGATAATGTCTTTTTAGTGTTTGTCTGACTTTCCAACTCTTTTTCAAGCATTGACTCCAACCTCGAACTACCTTGGTCATTAGACTGCCATTTTGGTGAAATGTAAGGGTTGGAACTTCTGTTCCCGAAGTTACCATTGTTGTTGTCGTATCTCCCTTGGTTTGGTCCACTATAATTATTATTGTAGTTCCCTTGGTTGTTGTTGTACTTCCCTTGGTTGTTGTTGTATGCACCCTACCCTTGTTGAGGTCTCTAGTATCTCTGAATTGGCCTAGGAATATCCCCTTTCGCTATGTAATTTTCATATTGAACATTCTCAATTGGCAGAGTGGAACCCTCTTGATATGGACCCTTTGGGACTTTGTACATTCCAGGTGGCATGCCGGAGATATCTTCACATATGTTTACCTTCTTTGATTCCCTCTCATCAAGCTTCTTTATCGGTAAAGAGAGACTAGTGGCCAATTGTGCCAACGACTGCTGCGTTTCCTGGCTATCTTTCACAATATTTTGAATCAACGGTGTTCCAAGTTATAGCCCATCAGAATTACTTGAATGTCCTGCTTGACTGTGCGTAGTCAATCGATCAAGTATATCAGTAATATTAGCATAGGACTTATTCATGCAACACCCGCTAGCAACATTATTGGCTATCGCTTGGGCCATAGGTTCCAAACCTCTATAGAACTTCTCCTTCAAAATCTGATCTGGAAAACCATGGTTTGGACTCCTATCCAAATATTCTTTATACCTCTCCCAAGCTTCAAAAAGTTGTTCCCCATTACGTTGTTTGAGCTCGTAAATCTGATCACAAATTTCGGCTCTTTTACTCGAGGGGTACCACTTCCTGAGAAACACTTTAACCATCTCTACTAATGTAGCAATAGAGTTTCGGGGCAACTTTGTGAACCATTTTTTCGCTTCTCCGGCTAATGCATATTTGAAGAGTTTCAGCAGGACCAGTTCTTGAGTCACATCCCGTTGGATATGCTGAGAGCACACATCCAGAAAGTTTGTTATATGTTGGTGAGGTTCGTCATCGACTGCATTCCGAAAGTATCCCTCTTGTTTGACCATATGATAGAGGGAATTATCAAACTTGATAATAGTAGCAGTCACCCTCGAATGAATTATTGCAGATGCAAAGTCTTCATCAGCTTCTGACGCATCAGCAAAAACATTGTCGACTGGAAGTTCGTTGTTGGCCATGATCATCTGCTTTACAAGGTAGAAAACAAGGTGTGTTGGAATATGACAAATAATTTAAGAAGAGTAAACACTATTTAGTAATTTCAAAACTGTATCCCCCGGCAATGGCGCCAAAATTTGATACGCTCAAATTTACACTTTTAATAGCGTAAAGCGTATGATGTCAAATATAGTAACCCAACAAGGTTGGGGTCGAATCCCACAGAGAATATGGTGTGAAAAGTTTACTAAACAAATATTATACTAATCTTGCGGTCCTAGTGTATTCTAGAAAAAGGGTTTTATAGTTGTTTTGGTTTGTGGGCTAATTTAAAGTGACTAGGAATTTAAAGTTGTAAATATATGGGTAAAAAAAACCAAGGTTGCGTCCCCGTCAGATAAAGTGTATGATCATGGGTATAGATCTTGATATACTTTTAATGGATCGTTTATATGGATGCACTTAATCTCTACATGAATCTAGACTACTTCCCAATAAGAAAAAAATATTTCTTTCTATTCATTTTCCAATGATAAGAAAGTATGCATGAAGAACAGTTAATTATTGTTACACCTTGGAAAATTTTCCATTGATGCACAGTGAATAGACTAACGAAGAGCACGAGTATATGGTATTTTGATAAGTAAGGAATGACATTGGATGACTCTAGATAAGATTTCAAAGATGTTTGACATAGGGGAAGAAAGTTGCCAAGAGAAGGCAAGGCATACGATAGGTAACGGAAAGGAATTACGAGTAATGAGTTAACGAGGATCTAATGATGTCTTGGATAAGAGTGATAACGTCCCTTAGATTGGTATTGTGGTGTTAAACAAGTGTTAAGAAGGTTCCATAAGGATTGGAGATCAAACGAGTCGACGAAAACGAACTTCGGAACACTAGGGATTATACGGCCAAACATACTGGCCGTATAAAATATATGGTCCGTATGTTGGACCGTATAATCAGCCCTGAATGACTCATTTCATCGGACCAAACATACGGCCAAACATACGGCCCGTGTAAAATGTACGGACCGTATGTTGGTGCGTATAGCTGGTCGGGGACAGATTGGTTCATTAAATAAAGGATCCATGTTTCATTTCATTTCATTTCCAAATCACACCCCTTCTCTCTAAAACATCTCTCTACATTTATTCCATAAGAATTTAAGAGGTATTATTGATAAACAACATAAACGCGAATCAGGTTTGAGAAACCCATTAAAAGAACATCCAAGTCAAGAAATCTCATTGGAGATTAACTAGGGTTTTTGCTCAAGTGAACTATTTCCGCCCAAGCTTGTTCCTACAACATCTAAGATAAGATTTATGGTATTTTTATGTTGTTTAAGGTATTTGAGAGTTGAAATACTTGGATTGTAGAAGGTTATAGAAAAATGGGTCATGAATGTGGAATAGTGCCATTTTGAGTAATAGCTTGAATTGAGTTGTGATTCTTGATGTGTTGTGATATGAATATGTTATAAATGATGTTAAGAATGTGAGATAGACATTTTCTATGAATGAATGTAAATGTGTGTTATGACCATGGATATGGACAATTGGAAGTGAACTGAGAGGTATGGATAATGTGGATGAATAAAGACTATTGTTATGATATTGTGAATGTGTTATTGACATTTGGGAGTTGATATCCGATATGGAGGAATGTCATATAAATAAAGGAGATGCTATCGTATTTTCTCTATGTTTTAGTCGTGTATGCTAGCCATCGATTTCTAATGATAGTATGACTTTAATGAAGGTAGAACGTGAGCGTTGAAGGAGAACGTGCAAGTGGTAAAATAGTTGAACGGAATGGTATGTAAGGCTAACCCTTCTTTCATAAGGCATGGTTCTTGGGCCAATCATCTAAATCTTATATAAGTCTATGATGTCCTCCAAATGATTCTATCTTCAAAGCTACAAGCTTACGATTCTTGATATGTATTACGATTGTACTAAGTTCCCCATATGACGAGTAATCTTATAAGGATAGATGTAATGAACGACGATGATAATGATAACGATAATGACGATAATAGCGATAACGATAACAATAATGATAGTGATGATAATAGAAAAAATTCTTATGAGCTATTATGTATATGTATCTACGTATGACTATTATGGAACCCCGAGCTTATAAGGCCAGGTAGAATATGTATATATTGATGTATAGCGCACACACCTCTACATATGGTACGGATAGCCCTGAAGGCTTGGTAGGGCCAGGTATGTGTAACCTTGCGCCTTGGTTGGCCAAGTATGTATGATAACCGAGCCTAGTCATGGTCGGGTATGTGAAACACCGAACCTTCGTGGTCGGGCATGCTACGTAAATGTTATGTATATGATATAGATATGAGTATGAATACGAATATGATACGAATATGAATAAGACTATGTATATGAATACGATTATGGACGCAATGTAAATGAGTACGAATACAGATATGGATGTATGTATATAAATACGTGCTAGAAATAGAAGGTCCCCATGGGAAGCAAGTAAGTGCTTATGACGATGATACGATTATCTCCCATCTTATGCCTCTTCTTATGTTGTGTATTATGCTTCTATGTTGGTATTGATCATGCTTTACATACTAAGTGTTATGTCCCGTGTTTTCGCATAATTGGATTAAAAAAAGAATTGAGACTTGTATGTTATAAGGAAATATTTTTATTCTAGTTAATATGATTATGTTGGTTATGAAACCATTGGTGCTAAGACGTCGAGGAAGGCCGAGGGCAAATTTTGAATTTCGGAAATTAGTTTCGGGAATTTCAAAAACGGGATTTTAACGAATTGGGCCAAGCAAATTGAAGAACAAATTGAGGCCCAAGTCCTTGGGGTGGCCGGCCAAGAGGCAAGGCCCAAGCCCTTTTTTTAATAGTCATGTGATATACATGTGACCCTTAGTTGGATATATATCAACATTCCTTTAGACTTATCAAGAAAAATCAACACAATTCCTTTTGAGCTCTAATAACCCCTCTCGGCCGAACCCATTGAGAAAAAAAAATTCTCTAGCCTTTGTTGTTGATCCAAAAATCTTGTTCTTCCCATATTTGTAGTGTACTCAAGACGCTCTTCAACGGGATACAATTAGTTTAGCGAAAGGAGCATGTTTGCGACGAGTCAGATTTTCAAGAAAAGGTAAGAATTTTGCCCTTTTAATTTTATGGAATTGGTATGAATATGATAAGGATTGAGAATAGACGAGAATTTCGTAGTTTGGTGTGTGTATGAAACCGTGGGTGTGTGTGTGTGAGGTGTAGTGGCCGTGGCTTGTGTGGTGTGTAAGGCGACGTGACTTTGATTTGTTTAGTTGGTTAGTTGTGTCGTTGTGACATTTATGACGTAAATGAATGTTTAACGAATTGAATTGGCATTGGAAATGGTTGCGGATTATTATGAGAAAGTATATGATTTTGGTATATTCGCGTATATCCTTGTATAATTATGATATTAAGACTTCAAATGTGACTTATGGTTGTTGTTAATGAATTTGGAATGAAACAATGCGAGTTAGTATGTTCATCGTAGTTGTTGACATTTTGGATGAAATATGGAAAGTGACGAACTCCTAGAACTTATGTATATTGTTTGGAACATAATTGGGATGTGTTTGAATAACCTTGAATGAGTGAATGAATACAATAATGTGGACATTAGTTTTGTATTGTGAAGTTTGAATGAAAGTTGTCAACTTATAGAAAAAGGAAGAATATTGAAGTTAGAGTGATTTAGTTATGGTTTATGTCGTTTGTGATGATTGGGTTGTTGTGTTGACGTACATTGAGCCGAGCTAAGTCTCGGGGGTGTTACATATATAGGGGAAGTGCTGCCGAAATTTCGGTAGATAAAAATGAAGTTAAGAAATTCTTAAGCCTTGAAATCTCTAATTGGTAACTTTGACCATTTGCAGATTCCGGACGAAACGGGACTTAAGTTTTGGGCGAGCGTAAGTCGTATATAAGGTATGTAAAGCTCCCCACTTCTGCTTTTGGCATGTCTTAGTATGTTAGGTTGATATCGGAACCCCGGGAGCAATTCTGCTCCTCGAAATCCGATCTATAAAATGGCTACTATTCATTCAATTCAACTGAAGCCTAATGACCCTATTTTGGCTAGAAAGCAAGTAAGCGTCCGAAACTTATGCAAATGCAATCGGATTACTTCGAAATCTTTATGTATGATCCCACAGACACTAAATGTTCGTAATTTATGTTCCCCACCTGGACTTGACCCGAGGTGGGCCCGCTAACCCCGAGATGCCTTATTCGTTCTATTAGGCTCTCTTTTTGGATAAGTTTTGATAAAGAATCTTCGATTTTGAGATTGTCCTCTATGAAATAATGTTTTGATTACTATGATATACTAAGCTATGTTGTGAGCCATACGTACCACATTGGAAACATTTTTGTGAAATAAACTTCCGTACTAACTAATTATCCGACTACTTTGGTTAATGAAATGACTTATGAAGTAGTCAAGTTTTGCAAGGCTATTTTGATATGCAAATTGCATTGTTTGCTCACGACTCCGCTCGTGCCTTATTATGACTTCGTTCACCGGTTTCCGGGCCAGTTATGATTCATGCGCACTATGATAAATTCGGCCGTATGCTGTGTTACGGTTCCCGAGACCTCGCCATAGGGCCGGGTTCCGTTTGGAGTTATGCTGTGATATGGCTGGTGATATGATATGCTGATATGTGTGTGCTCGGGGATGTACGGAGATTTGAACCTTCTGGTGTTATGCTGTGTGTGGCACCAACGTCGGAGTGGTGACCACGTTCTTGAGCGTTGCATGATTTTGTTACATTATATATATATATATGATTTTGATACAAGATTTTGATACTCCGTTTTGTACTTCTTCTTTGTATCTTGTTTGTGCTCAGTTGTGGCCTATATTTCTGTACTCCATGCTTTACATACTCAGTACATCTTTCGTACTGACCCACTTTCTTCGGGGGCTGCGTTTCATGCCCGCAGGTACAGACGCCGGTGATCCACCACTGTAGGCTCCACTTCTGCTATTTCGGAGTACTCCGTTTGATTTGGAGTCCACTTTTGGTATATATATCTTTCGCCATGTATATATTTCTGCATATCTGACTATTTGGGTACGGCGGGGCCCTGTCCCGTCATATGATTTTGTCGGTCAGTTTAGAGGTCTGTGGACATGTTTGTGGGTTAGGGTCTTTCTGTATGGTTGTGTGTATATGTTGTTTGGGCGATCCCATACGCCGAGGCGGCCGGTCCGCATATGTTTATACGTTGCTTTGTTAGCCCTGTGTGGCCTTTGTTGGTGTTTGTTGTGTACAGGGTTATTCTGGATAGTCCGAAAAACAAAGGAAACTCTGCCAAAATTTTTCTGGAAATTATCTATATTTATAATATAGCCTTGTCGGCTTCTGCTATATATTTGAATGCGTTTGATAGATGGGTTTGGATGCCCAGATCGGGCACTAGTCATGGCCTACGGGGTTGGGTCGTGACAAAAGTGGTATCAGAGCAGTTTGTCCTCGGAATGTCCACAGGCCGTGTCTCGTAGAGTCTTGTTTATCGGTGTGTTGTGCACCACATCTATAAACAGGAGGCTACAGGACATTTAGGGTGTTACTTTTCTTCGGAATCTTAGATCGTGCGTTAGAGCCGTGCTATTAGGATGATTTTGATCTGATGCGTTATTGTGTTTGCAGTGATGCCTCCGAAGAAGGCAACGACAGCCCAGAAGGGCAAGGCAGGGATGAAAGGGACTAGTCAGGCATAGCGAGTTACCCGGGCTCGTGTTTATGATTTGCCCGAGGTTGTGCCCCATTCAGAGGGATCCGCTACACCACCGGCGGAGCCTGGAGCAGGTCCATCAGCAGCTCCAGGGGCCCGAGTACCCGCACCCGAGCCTCCAGCTCCTCACCCAGGGGTGGAGGACAGGACACTGAGAGAGGCTGTGCAGTTATTGACCACTCTGGTAGCGGGACAGGCTCGCAGGCGCGGGCGGAGAGATGATGATGATGACGACAGGCGTGATAGCCTGAGAGTTCGAGAGTTCCTATCATGTGGCCCTCCAGAGTTTTTCGGGTCTAAGCCCGACGAGGACCCCCATGACTTTATTCGGGGGATGCGGCGTTCACTAGACTTGGTCAGGGCTTCAGAGACTGAGTCTGTTGAGCTGGCTTCGCATAGACTACGGGATGTTGCTGCTCACTGGTATGAGTCCTGGGAGCTATCCAGGGGTGAGGGTGCTACCCCAGCTACTTGGGACGAGTTCGTGACTGCTTTCACTCGCCAATTTTTGCCCCCAGAGTTACGGCGGGCGCGGGTTGACCGATTTTTGCATCTGCAGCAGAGGGGTCGGAGCGTCTGTGAGTATAATATGGAGTTTGATTCTTTGGCCCGGTATGCACCTACCATAGTAGCAGATATGGCCGATCGGATGCACAGATACGTGATAGGGTTAGACCGCTATTTGATTGATGGCTATATGGCGGTGGCATTGCAGACAGACATGGATATTGCCCGACTACAGGCTTATGCCCTGGGTATGGAGGACCGACATAGAGCTGATTATTCTAGCAGAGATCGGGACAGGAGGCCGCCCAAAAGGGCCAGATCCGCAGGTTATTCTGAAGATTCTCGAGGCGGACAGCCTCAGCAGCAGCAGTCAGGCAGACATCCTCCTCCGTCAGGCCGGGGTACACAGCCGGCCGGTAGGAGATTTGACAGTGCAGGACCGTCTGGGGCCGGTCAGAGTTCCAGAGAGTCTGGTTCACAGGTATCCAGAGGTCCCAGTCAGCCCAGACCACCCAGGCCCCGTTGTTCCCATTGCGGGACATCGCACCCGGGAGAGTGTTATCGACTTACTGGAGCCTGTTTTTCATGCGGCGGTCAGGGCCATATTATGCGAGATTGTCCGTTGGCGAGCGGTTCTGGTAGTGTAGCTTAGCTGACGGGATCAGCCGCCGGTTCATCTTCTGCTCCATCAGTTGCACGCCCTGCGGGGCGAGGTATGCCTGCACCGGCGGAACGCGGTCGAGGTCGTGGCAGTGCTTCAGGTTCTAGCGGTCCCTCGAACCGCATATACGCATTGGCCAGCCGCCAGGACAAGGAGGCTTCGCCGAACGTCGTCACAGGTACATTACTGGTTTTCTCCAGATCTGTATATGCACTGATTGATCCTGGCTCTACATTATTATATATTTCCCCGCTCGTTGCTAGTAAAATTGGGATAGTGTCTGAGCCTATAGAGCCATTTGAGGTTGCTACACCAGTCGGGGATTGTATTATTGCAAGGCAGGTATATAGGGATTGTTCTGTGACTATATGTGATCGCTGCACTAAAGCTGATTTGATAGAATTAGATATGCTGGAATTCGATGTCATTATGGGTATGGACTGGTTAGCTTCCTGTTATGCTAATGTCGACTGCCAGAAAAAGGTAGTCCGTTTTTAGTTTCCAAGGGAACCAGTTATAGAGTGGTTCGGATCTACAGCATCGCCGAGGGGTAAGTTTATTTCATACCTCAAGGCTAAGAAGATGATCCAGAAAGGTTATATCTATCACTTGGTTCGTGTGCACGATACTGCAGCTGAGACACCTACCCTTCAGTCTGTTCCGGTCGTTAGTGAATTCCCAGATGTATTTCCCGATGAGCTTCCTGGTCTTCCGCCTGAACGGGAGATAGATTTCGCTATAGACTTGTTGCCAGATACGCAGCCCATATCTATCCCTCCGTACAGAATGGCACCGGCAGAATTGAAGGAATTGAAAGAGCAGCTGAAAGATTTGTTAGATAAAGGCTTTATCAGACCCAGTACATCACCCTAGGGAGCGCCGATATTATTTGTAAGAAAGAAAGACGGGTCACTGCAAATGTGTATTGATTATTGGCAACTAAATAAGGTGACTATAAAGAATAAATATCCCCTCCCCCGGATTGATGATTTGTTTGACCAGTTGCAGGGTTCTAAATATTTTTCAAAGATAGATTTGCGCTCGGGTTATCATCAGGTGCGAGTGCGAGAATCAGATATCCCGAAGACTGCTTTCAGGACCCGGTACGGGCATTATGAATTCAGAGTTATGTCTTTCGGGTTGACTAATGCTCCAGCAGTATTTATGGATCTGATGAATCGGGTATTTTGGCCTTACTTGGATATGTTTGTTATTGTGTTTATCGATAATATTTTGATTTATTCGTGATCAGCAGAGGAGCATTCAGATCATTTGAGGACGGTACTTGGTATTCTTCGCCAACAGAAATTATATGCTAAATTCTCCAAATGTGAATTCTGGTTAACTTCTGTGGCATTCTTGGGGCACATTGTCGGCGCAGATGGTATTCGGGTCGATACGCAGAAGATTGAGGCTGTACAGAATTGGCCCAGGCCTACTACACCGACAGAGGTACGCAGTTTTCTGGGGTTAGCCGGATATTATCGGAGGTTCGTGGAGAATTTTTCTTCTATTGCAGCACCACTGACGAAGCTTACTCAGAAAGCCGTGAGATTTCAATGGATCGATGCCTGCGAGCGTAGCTTTCAGATGTTGAAAGAAAAATTAATTTCAGCTCCAGTTTTAGCTCTTCCAGAAGGATCAGATGGGTATGTTGTCTACTGTGATGCCTCTGGTATTGGCATAGGTTGTGTGTTAATGCAACACGGTCGAGTCATAGCTTATGCTTCCCGGCAGCTCAGACCGCACGAAAGGAATTATCCCACTCATGATCTTAAGTTAGCCGCGGTGATACATGCTTTGAAGATTTGGCGGCATTATTTATATGGGGTCCATGTTGATATTTATACGGACCATAAGAGTCTTCAGTATATTTTTAAGCAGAAAGAATTGAATTTGCGGCAGAGAAGATGGCTTGAATTATTGAAAGATTATGGCGTTGATATTCTGTACCATCCTGGGAAAGCCAATGTGGTAGCGGATGCACTTTGCCGTAAGTCTATGGGCAGCTTGGCTGATGTACCATCTGGTAAGAGAGATTTGGTTCGTGATATTCATCAGCTGGCCAGCCTTGGAGTTCGTTTGGCAGATTCTGGAGATTCTGGGATTTTTCTGTTTGTGCAGTTGCTGAATCATCTATTATACAGGAGGTAAAGCAGCGTCAGTTCGAAGATCCTATTCTGATTCAGTACAGGGATGTGGCCCTTAATAAAGAAAAGACTCCGTTTGAAATTTCTCCTGAAGGGGTATTATTATATGAAGGTAGATTCTGTGTACCTGATGTTGCAGGCTTACGGCGGCAAATTATGGGCGAGGCGCATAATGCACGATATTCTGTTCATCCTGGTTCCACTAAAATGTATCATGATCTCAGGTGTTTGTATTGGTGGGACGGTATGAAGAAAGATATTGCCGAGTTTGTTAGTCAGTGCCCGAATTGTCAGCAAGTTAAGATTGAACATCAGAAGCCCGGTGGATTTTTGCAGGAGATGGAAATTCCAGCTTGGAAATGGGAGATGATTAATATGGACTTCGTTGTTGGGTAACCGCGCACTCCACCCAGGTACGACTCTATTTGGGTTATTGTTGACAGGTTGACGAAATCAGCCCATTTTCTTCCGGTTCGGACTACGTATTCAGCTGAGGACTATGCCAGATTGTATATCAGAGAGATAGTCAGACTTCACGGAGTCCCTGTATCTATTATTACTGAACGAGGTACCCAGTTCACGGCAATTTTCTGGAGGTCATTTCAGGAGGGATTAGGGACTCAGGTGAGCCTCAGCACAGCTTTTCACCCTCAGTCCGATGGGCAGGCCGAGCGCACTATTCAGACGCTGGAAGATATGTTGCGGGCCTGCGTTATTGATTTCAGAGGCAGCTGGGATGATCATTTGCTTCTTATTGAATTTGCTTATAATAACAGTTATCACTCCAGCATTCAGATGGCACCGTATGAAGCCCTTTATGGCAGGAAATGCAGATCTCCTATTGGTTGGTTTGACGTAGGCGAAACTAAACTAATTGGGCCCGATGTGATCCAGGAAGCAGTAGATAAGGTAAAGCTTATTCGGGAGAGATTATTGGCTGCTCAGAGTCGACAGAAAGCTTATGCAGATAGACGACGTCGACCGTTAGAGTTCCAGATTGGCGACTGGGTATTTCTGAAGGTGTCTCCCATGAAGGGTGTTATGAGATTCGGTAAGAAAGGTAAATTGAGCCCGCGGTACATTGGGCCGTATCAAATTGTTCGAAAGATAGGCGAGGTCGCCTACGAGCTGGACTTACAATCCGACTTTGAGGCCGTACACCCGGTATTTCATGTGTCTATGCTGCGGAAATGTATTGGTGACCCTTCCAGGATATTCCCAGTGGATGACATTCAGGTAACGGAGCAGTTGTCTTATGACGAGCAGCCTGTAACTATTCTGGATCGACAGGTGAGGAGACTACGCACTAAGGAAGTGCCTTCCGTTAAAGTCCTGTGGCGCAACGATAACCGGAAGGAGATGACTTGGGAGGCGGAGGACGAGATGAAGAAGAAATACCCCCACTTGTTCCCGACGTCCACAGGTAATCTATGCTTTTCAGTTTGTTGTGTTGATTGATAAAAAGAACTACGTATGCCATTATTAAAAGGAACTCCCCCGCCACGATCATAAGACTTTATAAGATTAATTTAACATTCGGGGACGAATGTTCTTAAGGGGGGGAGAATGTTATGTCCCGTGTTTTCGCATAATTGGATTAAAAAAAAATAATTGAGACTTGTATGTTATAAGGAAATATTTTGATTCTAGTTAATATGATTATGTTGGTTATGAAACCATTGGTGCTAAGACGTAGGGGAAGGCCGAGGGCAAATTTGGAATTTCAGAAATTAGTTTCGGGAATTTCAAAAACGGGATTTTAACGAATTGGGCCAAGAAAATTGAACAACAAATTGAGGCCCAAGTCCTTAGGGTGGCCGGCCAAGAGGCAAGGCCCAAGCCCTTTTTTTAATAGTCATGTGATATACATGTGACCCTTAGTTGGATATATATCAACATTCCTTTAGACTTATCAAGAAAAATCAACACAATTCCTTTTGAGCTCTAATAACCCCTCTCGGCCGAACCCATTGAGAAAAAAAAAATTCTCTAGCCTTTGTTGTTGATCCAAAAATCTTGTTCTTCCCATATTTGTAGTGTACTCAAGACGCTCTTCAACGGGATACAATTAGTTTAGCGAAAGGAGCATGTTTGCGACGAGTCAGATTTTCAAGAAAAGGTAAGAATTTTGCCCTTTTAATGTTATGGAATTGGTATGAATATGATAAGGATTGAGAATAGACGAGAATTTCGTAGTTTGGTGTGTGTATGAAACCGTGGGTGTGTGTGTGTGAGGTGTAGTGGCCGTGGCTTGTGTGGTGTGTAAGGCGACGTGACTTTGATTTGTTTAGTTGGTTAGTTGTGTCGTTGTGACATTTATGACGTAAATGAATGTTTAACGAATTGAATTGGCATTGGAAATGGTTGCGGATTATTATGAGAAAGTATATGATTTTGGTATATTCGCGTATATCCTTGTATAATTATGATATTAAGACTTCAAATGTGACTTATGGTTGTTGTTAATGAATTTGGAATGAAACAATGCGAGTTAGTATGTTCGTCGTAGTTGTTGACATTTCGGATGAAATATGGAAAGTGACGAACTCCTAGAACTTATGTATATTGTTTGGAACATAATTGGGATGTGTTTGAATAACCTTGAATGAGTGAATGAATACAATAATGTGGACATTAGTTTGGTATTGTGAAGTTTGAATGAAAGTTGTCAACTTATAGAAAAAGGAAGAATATTGAAGTTAGAGTGATTTAGTTATGGTTTATGTCGTTTGTGATGATTGGGTTGTTGTGTTGATGTACATTGAGCCGAGCTAAGTCTCGGGGGTGTTACATATATAGGGGAAGTGCTGCCGAAATTTCGGTAGACAAAAATGAAGTTAAGAAATTCTTAAGCCTTGAAATCTCTAATTGGTAACTTTGACCATTTGCAGATTCCGGACGAAATGGGACTTAAGTTTTGGGCGAGCGTAAGTCGTATATAAGGTATGTAAAGCTCCCCACTTCTTCTTTTGGCATGTCTTAGTATGTTAGGTTGATATTGGAACCCCGGGAGCAATTCTGCTCCTCGAAATCCGAGGTATAAAATGGCTACTATTCATTCAATTCAACTGAAGCCTAATGACCCTATTTTGGCTAGAAAGCAAGTAAGCGTCCGAAACTTATGCAAATGCAATCGGATTACTTCGAAATCTTTATGTTTGATCCCATAGACACTAAATGTTCGTAATTTATGTTCGCCACCTCGACTTGACCCGAGGTGGGCCCGCTAACCCCGAGATGCCTTATTCGGTCTATTAGGCTCTCTTTTTGGATAAGTTTCGATAAAGAATCTTCGATTTTGAGATTGTCCTCTATGAAATAATGT
Source organism: Lycium barbarum (assembly GCF_019175385.1). Lineage (NCBI taxonomy): Eukaryota > Viridiplantae > Streptophyta > Magnoliopsida > Solanales > Solanaceae > Lycium > Lycium barbarum. The sequence goes on along the minus strand of NC_083342.1, from coordinate 53,548,437 downwards.
TTTGATTACTATGATATACTAAGCTATGTTGTGAGCCATACGTACCACTTCGGAAACATTTTTGTGAAATAAACTTCCGTACTAACTAATTATCCGACTGCTTCGGTTAATGAAATGACTTATGAAGTACTCAAGTTTTGCAAGGCTACTTTGATATACAAATTACATTGTTTGCTCACGACTCCGCTCGTGCCTTATTATGACTTCGTTCACCGGTTCGCAGGCCGGTTATGATTCGTGCGCACTATGATAAATTCGGCCGTATGCTGTGTTACGTTTCCCGAGACCTCGCCATAGGGCCGGGTTCCGTTTGGAGTTATGCTGTGATATGGCTGGTGATATGATATGCTGATATGTGTGTGCTCGGGGATGTACGGTGATTTGAACCTTCTGGTGTTATGCTGTGTGTGGCACCAGCGTCGGAGTGGTGACCACTTTCTTGAGCATTGCATGATTTTGTTGCATTATATATATATATATATATATATATGATTTTGATACAAGATTTTGATACTCCATTTTGTACTTCTTCTTTGTATCTTGTTTGTGCTCAGTTGTGGCCTATATTTCTGTACTCCATGCTTTACATACTTAGTACATCTTTCGTACTGACCCCCTTTCTTCGGGGGCTGCGTTTCATGCCCGCAGGTACAGACGCCGGTGATCCACCACTGTAGGCTCCACTTCTGCTATTTCGGAGTACTCCCTTTGATTCGGAGTCCACTTTTGGTATATATATCTTTCGCCATGTATATATTTCTGCATATCTGACTATTTGGGTACGGCGGGGTCCTGTCCCGTCATATGATTCTGTCGGTCAGTTTAGAGGTCTGTGGACATGTTTGTGGGTTAGGGTCTTTCTGTATGGTTATGTGTATATGTTGTTTGGGCGATCCCATACGCCGAGGCGGCTGGTCCGCATATGTTTATACGTTGCTTTGTTAGCCCTGTGTGGCCTTTGTTGGTGTTTGCTGTGTACAGGGTTATTCTGGATAGTCCGAAAAACAAAGGAAACTCTGCCGAAATTTTTCTGGAAATTATCTAAATTTGGAATATAGCCTTGTCGGCTTCTGCTATATATTTGAATGCGTTTGATAGATGGGTTTGGATGCCCAGATCGGGCACTAGTCACGGCCTACGGGGTTGGGTCGTGACACTCAGGACATTCTTCGTACTAACGTCCTTTTGTTTGTGGACGATGCGTCATGCCCGCAGGTGCCCAGGGAGACAAACTCGATCCATAGCTACATTTCTCAGGGACTACATAGTGGATCTCCATTTCATTCGGAACTATAGCTTTTGGTACTTATTCTTTTATGTACTTATTTATGGGCATAGCGGGGTCCTGTCCCGCCTATATGATATGACGTACACTCCTTAGAGGCTCGTAGACATGTGTATATCGTTAGATGTGTTTAGCCTTGTCAGCCTATATTTTGGATTTTCATTTTGTTAGCCTCGTCGGCTTGTGTACATTGATATGGGCATAGATGTTAATGATGATATAGAGGTATTGTTATCCAATGGGACTAGTATGATTGACGAATGAAAATGTACGATTTAGTATGTGGCTCACCTAGATGTAAATGTAAAGGTATGATAAGAGGTGCCCGAGTGGGCTTACACCGGGTGCCTGTCGCGGCCCTCCGGTTGGGTCATGACAAAAGTGGTATCAGAGCAGTTCTGTCCTAGGGTGTGTCTACGACCCGCGTCCAGTAGATTCTTGGTTATGGGTGTGTTGCGCGCCACACTTATAAACAAGAGGCTGCGGGCATTTTAGGAATGATTTACCTTCTTTCTTCATAACATCGTGCGATAGAGCTACGATATAAGAACTTCCTTCTCCTTAACCGTGTATTGTGTATTTCAGAGGTGCCTGTAAAGAGAAAGGCTACAGCAACCCAAAAGGGCAAGACAGCGGCAGAAAAGTAGGCTGAAAGAGCACCGGCAGCAGTTGTAGAGGAAAGTGACTCCCAGAATGCAGCTCAATCTCAGTCCTCCCAGACAGTGCCTATTTCTGAGGAGCGTGAGGGAGCCTCAGCCCCAGCTCCAGTGTTATATTCTGCATTTTCGAACGTCGAATTATTTGTAAGCTGAGGTGGGGCCCACACATCAATATTTTTTTTTGGGACATGTGAAAAAGTTATATGAATCGTATATGTAAAGTTAAACACAACCCGCGAAGGGCCCTGGGGCCAAATCAAAGTGGAAGCCCTCCAAACGAATATTTTTAAGAAAACGTTTTCGGATGACCTGACTTGGAGGGGCAAAAACGGCATTATAAGTTTAGAATTTGGGAAAATGCCCAGAGATAAAAGTTGTAGATAATTGAAATAGCTTTCCAACGGTAGGTCGTGGGCTCCCAGGCGACGTCGGTACAAGGAGATATGGACATTTTAAGGCGGAAAGGTCAAGCTGGGCAGTGAAATGGGCCCAACCCGATTCCAATCCGGGTCAGGCCCATTTCCTTATTATTTAAGGGAGTTTTCAGCCTCCTCCTCCACATTTCAGATCAGAAAAGATCCAGAAAATTCCATTAGAGAGAGAGAGAGAAAACTTCAAGGCTAAGAAGGTCATTTTGATCAAAATCCGAGCTCCGAATCCCGAAGCTCATGAAGAGAAAAACGTTGTACGTTGCGTTGCCTTCAATTTGAGATAAATATTGGTCTTGGGGGATGAAATTTTCGTGGTGGATCTTCTGATAAGGTATTTATAAAATTCCTTTTATGTTATTAAAGTGTTTATTTAGAGTTTTAACGAATTAGAACGGAGAAAACAACATTATAAACTCGTTTGTTGTTTTGTTGAAATTTATGGGTGAGGGGTTGTTTTAATTGAAATTGATGGACTGATTTGAATTAATATTTTGGTTGTTTTAATCATGGATTATGTGAGGAGAGTGAAGGAACTTAATGGTTATTAAGTTGTTGTAGGAAAACATACAACTTTATTATGGTTTATGTAAAAATGGAAATGAAAGTATCAAGAGGAAAATTATGATTATTGTGGATGAATTTGGAAGATGGAAATGTATAATGAACTTGTATGTTGAAGGTTAGGAAAAATTGGAAAAGTAGTGGCTTAATGGAAAGTTTGAATGTTCGCACACCTTATGAATATTGGGTGAAAATGGTATGGATGCTTCCGATGTATGTTGTAATGAATTTGGTGGGTGATGAATATCAAAATAACAAGTTTGGTTCGGAAATGTAAGTTTGAAACGAAAGATGTGTCGTTATGCCGAAACGATGGCTAGTGATACCATAGTGTGTGTTTTAATGTCTGTTGTTGTTTTTGCTGTTGTTCTGGGTTGTTGTGTAGTGAATTGAGCCGAGCTAAGTCTCGGGGATGTCTTATATACAGAGGAAATGCTGCCGAAATTTCGGTAGGCAAACATGTGTTAAGTTGGATTATTGAAAAGTTTGAAACTAACAAATGGTAAACTTGACCATTTCTAGATTTTGGACGAGATTGGGATCGACGCCAAGCGAGCGTAAGGCGCTATCGAGGTATGTGAAGCATTTTCCTTTGTTCCTAGGCATGTTCTGGATGTGATAGGCTCGGCCGCGAGCCTTAAGTACGACTCCGTTCCCCGGAATTCGAGACGGAAAACCGCTCCAATTCCTTCAATTCAATTGAAGCTATTTTCTTACAAATTGCCTTTAAAGTGAATTTTTGTACAAAACTCCCCTAAACGGAGTCGGAACACTTCCAAACGATTATGGATGACCTCATAAGGTCTATTAGCGATAATTTACATATGTTGCCTCGAGTTGGTCCGAGGCGGGCCCGCAAGGCCCGATATCTTCTGTAATACTTTAAACACTTCCGTTTTGTCCGATTTTCTCAGAAACCATCTGAACTATTATTTTGATTATGATACAACTATTTTTATGAAATTCTTATAAAATAACTTCTGAACATCTGAGAATCCGATTCTGATAATAATCTGTCGTGCCTTCCCAAGTAGGATATAGGGGCGTACTATGCATACTATCCGTATACTCTGATTTTGGCTCGCCGTTTGGCACCCTTTAGTCTGATTGAGTCTGTATGTATGTGGTTTCCCATGGATCTGTTCGTGGCTGTCTCAATGCATTCCTTCACTGCGTCCCGGGCCAGGTTCTGTTATCGTGCATATTTCTCTGCATTGTTCACCGCGTCCCTCGGCGTACGGGCCGGGATCTGTATGTCTGTATGACATTATGATTTGTGTATGGGGATGGCGGCCAGGATGGCATATGATCTGATCTGATTCTGTCTGTCCACCGCGTCCCGTACTAAGAGGGCCGGGTTCTGTTACCGCGCCCCCAGACAGGGCCGGGATCTGTATGAATGTATGCGTGTGCCATCTATATTTATATAAGCACATGCCTCTGTATGATTCTGTATGACTCTGTACTACTCTGCATGCATAATTCTGTCCGACATACTTCTGTCTGTCCATCTGAATTACGACTCTGTCTGTATATCCGTATGGATTCTGATTCGGCTCATCTGTCCGTATTATGATTCCGTCTGTCTGTCCGAACCATGATTCTGTTTATCTGTAAAGAACACGATTCTGTATGTCTGTTTGGATCATGACTCTGTCCGTCAGTCTGATTTATGGTTCTGTTCGTTATATTTCTGTGACTCCGGTTCGGACTATGTTTATATCTGTTATGTTCTGCTTTACATACTCGGTACATTTTTCGTACTGACCCCCGTTCTTCGGGGGCTGCGCTACATGCCCGCAGGTACCGACGCACCAGGTGATACGCCGCCAGCGTAGGTTTCTGATTCAGCTGTTTTGAAGAGCTCCTTTGATCCGGAGCGTATATTTTTGGTATATATCTCCTGTCTTCTGTATACTCTGTATGTATGGATATTCTGGGTACGGTGGGGCCCTATCCCGTCATATGACTCTGTATGTCTGTAGAGGCCTGTAGATAGATGTGTGGGTTACGGGTTTCGTCTATATGTTAGCCTTGTCGGCTTATCCGTATGTTTCTGTATGTTCAGATATATATATGTTTGCGCGCGTGCCGTAGTTGTATCGGCCTACTTTTGTAATTTCTGTTTAAAAAAAAAATTTGTACGATACGAAATTCGGTCAGGTAGGTATGTACGGGTACCCAGCTAGGGTGCCAGTCGCGGCCCACGGGGTTGGGTCGTGACAAAAGTGGTATCAGAGCGGTTAGTCCTCGGAATGTCTACAGGCCGTGTCTAGTAGAGTCTTGTTTATCGATGTGTTGTGCACCACATCTATAAACAGGAAGCTACAGGGCATCTAGGATGTTACCCTTCTTTGAATCTTAGATCATGCGATAGAGCCAGCTGTAGGATATGAATTCCTTTCGACTAACTTTTAATTTCAGCCAAAAGACGACATCGACAGAAGGCAATGGATGATGATATTGGAGGCCGCACAGTACTCAGGTAAGCAATAATATGAAAGCTGTGTGTCGGAGAAGTTGTTTGATGTGTGGTAGAAATATAAAGTTGAAGATTGAACAGAAAAGTGAACAGGAAGGAGCCTCCGATGTTGTTCGAGTTGGGCATGTGAGGTAAGCCTCGACATCTGTATAATTTTATCTGTAATTGTTAGCCCCGTGTGGCTACGAGACGACATGATATGATGTATATATATATGCGTATATGTGTTGGCCCTGTGAGGCATGGTTGGTATTTCTTTTGTACAGGTTTCGGATAGTAAGAAATACAGAGGAACCTCTGCCCAAATTTTTTTCCAGAGATATGGAAGTAAATATATATAAAGTAAGTACAAACAGGTTCCGCGATACTTGTCGGAATTTAGTTTTTTTCTGTCGGTGGTTGGAGAGCACCTTATGGTGATATTTTATCAGATTTCACCGACTATTTGGAGACGGAATTCGTAGGACGAAGACTTAAATTTGTGGCGTGTCTGTAATTGTATGTATATGTGTATGAAAGTGAATATCGGAGATTCAGAAAGGTAATATGGTAATTGTGCAACTTAGCCGGGGGTGGGACCCGCTACAAAAATTTTCCGAAAATTTGCTAAGACCCCGATTTGCCCTAAAATTATGTGACAAAGGTCCTGCAGGGCAATTGACGAAATTATATCAGCCCTAACGCGTCAAAATGCATGAAAGTTTCGGGGTTAAGCGTGCTCAAGCCAGAGCAATTCTGGGATGGGTGACCCCCCTGGGAAGTAATGCAAAATTTTGCACAAGTGTAAGTATGATAGATATAAATGAAAATTTGGGGTAATCTAAAGGAAAAGAGAATGTGTGGAGTAATTAGTGCCCTTACAGGAGTCGTGCAGAACGAGGCGGACTAAATGGGCAAAAAGAAAAGGTGCAATACCGCTCGGGAAATTGAGCGGATTTGAATAACAGTCAGAGACGTTCGCCAGTAAGATACTAGTAAATATATCTGTATGTGTGTATGTGTGTGTGTATAATTTTCGTTTGGTGCCCATATGGATCAAGAGCCGAGTCCCGACAACTAATGTTGTGATAGACGAAAGGTTTTACTAAACCGAATACATGAAACGACGCGGAGACGGGGATTCGAATGTCATCAAAGGATAGAAAAACCCCTATGCCATTATAACTCGGTCTGGTATGACGATGTCTAAAAAAGAAAATGAGTATGGATAGTAGGAAAGATGAAAGATAAGAAGTGTGAATAAGCGGAATCTTTGAAAAGGTCGATAAGCGACACGTAAGACGATTTGTATGATAACTTGGCGAACAAGTTTACAAATAAGGGAAATTTTCATAAAACACTGGAGCCTTAATAGGAGTGATCTGATTCTAATTCAGATCCTATCTGTTATACTTCTGCACCCCCGATTCTGATAAGGCTCTGCCTATTACGCCTCTGTACTTCTGAACTCGATTATGTTCCCGTCTGATAAATCTTTGTACATCTGATTCTGAATACGTTTCTGTTTGACACACCCCTATACGATTGACTCTGATTACGAATCTGTCTGACACGCCTCTGTGTGTCTGATTCTGGATATGAATCTGTCTGATACATCTCTGTACGTCTGATTTTGATCACGCGTCTGTCTGATACATCTCCGTATGTCTGATTCTGATTACGACTCTGTCTGATACATTTTTGTACGTCTGATTCTGATTTCGAATCTGGCTGATACCTCTTTGTACGTCTGACTCCGATCTCATGTTTGTCCGACATACTTCCGTACATCTGGCTTCGACTATGTATCTGTCTGATATGCTTTTCTGCGTCTGGCTCTAGTTGTGAACCTGTTTGATGTAACGTGAAATTATGATAACGTTGTAAGGAACCGAGAAGTGTGACAAGAGGTGAAAGATGTTCATAGCAATCGTAACGTTGAAAGGAATTTTGAAAGAAAGGAAGGAACCTCCCCGAAGTGTCACGAGGCCCCCTAAGGTCAATCGAACATTCGAGGACGAATGTTCTAAAGGGGGGGAGAATGTTATATTCTGCATTTTCGAACGTCGAATTATTTGTAAGCTGAGGTGGGGCCCACACATCAATATTTTTTTTGGGACATGTGAAAAGTTATATGAATCGTATATGTAAAGTTAAACACAACCCGCGAAGGGCCCTGGGGCCAAATCAAAGTGGAAGCCCTCCAAACGAATATTTTTAAGAAAACGTTTTCGGATGACCTGACTTGGAGGGGCAAAAACGGCATTATAAGTTTAGAATTTGGGAAAATGCCCAGAGATAAAAGTTGTAGATAATTGAAATAGCTTTCCAACGGTAGGTCGTGGGCTCCCAGGCGACGTCGGTACAAGGAGATATGGACATTTTAAGGCGGAAAGGTCAAGCTGGGCAGTGAAATGGGCCCAACCCGATTCCAATCCGGGTCAGGCCCATTTCCTTATTATTTAAGGGAGTTTTCAGCCTCCTCCTCCACATTTCAGATCAGAAAAGATCCAGAAAATTCCATTAGAGAGAGAGAGAGAAAACTTCAAGGCTAAGAAGGTCATTTTGATCAAAATCCGAGCTCCGAATCCCGAAGCTCATGAAGAGAAAAACGTTGTACGTTGCGTTGCCTTCAATTTGAGATAAATATTGGTCTTGGGGGATGAAATTTTCGTGGTGGATCTTCTGATAAGGTATTTATAAAATTCCTTTTATGTTATTAAAGTGTTTATTTAGAGTTTTAACGAATTAGAACGGAGAAAATAACATTATAAACTCGTTTGTTGTTTTGTTGAAATTTATGGGTGAGGGGTTGTTTTAATTGAAATTGATGGACTGATTTGAATTAATATTTTGGTTGTTTTAATCATGGATTATGTGAGGAGAGTGAAGGAACTTAATGGTTATTAAGTTGTTGTAGGAAAACACACAACTTTATTATGGTTTATGTAAAAATGGAAATGAAAGTATCAAGAGGAAAATTATGATTATTGTGGATGAATTTGGAAGATGGAAATGTATAATGAACTTGTATGTTGAAGGTTAGGAAAAATTGGAAAAGTAGTGGCTTAATGGAAAGTTTGAATGTTCGCACACCTTATGAATATTGGGTGAAAATGGTATGGATGCTTCCGATGTATGTTGTAATGAATTTGGTGGGTGATGAATATCAAAATAACAAGTTTGGTTCGGAAATGTAAGTTTGAAACGAAAGATGTGTCGTTATGCCGAAACGATGGCTAGTGATACCATAGTGTGTGTTTTAATGTCTGTTGTTGTTTTTGCTGTTGTTCTGGGTTGTTGTGTAGTGAATTGAGCCGAGCTAAGTCTCGGGGATGTCTTATATACAGAGGAAATGCTGCCGAAATTTCGGTAGGCAAACATGTGTTAAGTTGGATTATTGAAAAGTTTGAAACTAACAAATGGTAAACTTGACCATTTCTAGATTTTGGACGAGATTGGGATCGACGCCAAGCGAGCGTAAGGCGCTATCGAGGTATGTGAAGCATTTTCCTTTGTTCCTAGGCATGTTCTGGATGTGATAGGCTCGGCCGCGAGCCTTAAGTACGACTCCGTTCCCCGGAATTCGAGACGGAAAACCGCTCCAATTCCTTCAATTCAATTGAAGCTATTTTCTTACAAATTGCCTTTAAAGTGAATTTTTGTACAAAACTCCCCTAAACGGAGTCGGAACACTTCCAAACGATTATGGATGACCTCATAAGGTCTATTAGCGATAATTTACATATGTTGCCTCGAGTTGGTCCGAGGCGGGCCCGCAAGGCCCGATATCTTCTGTAATACTTTAAATACTTCCGTTTTGTCCGATTTTCTCAGAAACCATCTGAACTATTATTTTGATTATGATACCACTATTTTTATGAAATTCTTATAAAATAACTTCTGAACATCTGAGAATCCGATTCTGATAATAATCTGTCGTGCCTTCCCAAGTAGGATATAGGCGCGTACTATGCATACTATCCGTATACTCTGATTTTGGCTCGCCGTTTGGCACCCTTTAGTCTGATTGAGTCTGTATGTATGTGGTTTCCCATGGATCTGTTCGTGGCTGTCTCAATGCATTCCTTCACTGTGTCCCGGGCCAGGTTCTGTTATCGTGCATATTTCTCTGCATTGTTCACCGCGTCCCTCAGCGTACGGGCCGGGATCTGTATGTCTGTATGACATTATGATTTGTGTATGGGGATGGCGGCCAGGATGGCATATGATCTGATCTGAATCTGTCTGTCCACCGCGTCCCGTACTAAGAGGGCCGGGTTCTGTTACCGCGCCCCCAGACAGGGCCGGGATCTGTATGAATGTATGCGTGTGCCATCTATATTTATATAAGCACATGCCTCTGTATGATTCTGTATGACTCTGTACTACTCTGCATGCATAATTCTGTCCGACATACTTCTGTCTGTCCATCTGAATTACGACTCTGTCTGTATATCCGTATGGATTCTGATTCTGCTCATCTGTCCGTATTATGATTCCGTCTGTCTGTCCGAACCATGATTCTGTTTATCTGTAAAGAACACGATTCTGTATGTCTGTTTGGATCATGACTCTGTCCGTCAGTCTGATTTATGGTTCTGTTCGTTATATTTCTGTGACTCCGGTTCGGACTATGTTTATATCTGTTATGTTCTGCTTTACATACTCGGTACATTTTTCGTACTGACCCCCGTTCTTCGGGGGCTGCGCTACATGCCCGCAGGTACCGACGCACCAGGTGATACGCCGCCAGCGTAGGTTTCTGATTCAGCTGTTTTGAAGAGCTCCTTTGATCCGGAGCGTATATTTTTGGTATATATCTCCTGTCTTCTGTATACTCTGTATGTATGGATATTCTGGGTACGGCGGGGCCCTATCCCGTCATATGACTCTGTATGTCTGTAGAGGCCTGTAGATAGATGTGTGGGTTACGGGTTTCGTCTATATGTTAGCCTTGTCGGCTTATCCGTATGTTTCTGTATGTTCAGATATATATATGTTTGCGCGCGTGCCGTAGTTGTATCGGCCTACTTTTGTAATTTCTGTTTAAAAAAAAAATCTGTACGATACGAAATTCGGTCGGGTAGGTATGTACGGGTACCCAGCTAGGGTGCCAGTCGCGGCCCACGGGGTTGGGTCGTGACATCCAGCTCCTCCACCGGATGCTTCGGGCCAAGATGTAAATGCGGCCATTCATTTGTTTACCCAATTGGTTGCTGCTCAGACTCAGCGGCAAAGTGCAGGGCAATGTGATAGGGCTGTTAGCTTAAGGGCAAAGGATTTCTTTAGCTTAAACCCTCCAGAATACTTTGGATCAAAGCCGGATGAGGACCCTCAGAATTTTATTGATGGAATGTTGAGGACGCTTCGTTTGATACATGCTTCGGACACCGAATAGGTGGAGTTAGCATCATATAGATTGACAGATGTCTCGATCCATTGGTACACGGTTTGGATGGCTTCCCGGGGAGCCAATGCACCTCCCCCGATATGGCAAGAATTTGTTGATGCTTTCCTCCGATATTATATGCCTCCAAAAGTTCGGCGAGCTAGAGTAGATAAATTCTTCAATTTGAAGCAAGGTAGTATGAGTGCTTTAGAGTATAGTCTCCGCTTCAATTTTTTGGCCAGGTATGCTTCGGCCATGGTAGCGAATATGGGTGACTGGGTACACCGATTTGTGAAAGGCCTGGGGCCACCTTTGATGGATAGGTGCTTGACTGCTGTCACGGCCCAGCTAGGGGCAGCGACGGGTACCCGAGGCTAGCCACCGAGCACCACTCGTTCTACTACTCATCTTTCTCATTTAATTCTCTTTTATCAATTTATACTCAAGACATAAGAAAATCATCTTTTCATTTGAGAACATAAAATACTTTTATATGCATAAGCCTCTCGGCCATCAAAATAATATATATATATATATGTATATACATAGTAACAATCTCATGAGACCATCTAACCCACATTGCGTATCTACAAGCCTCTATTGGAGTGCTGAACATGAAGACGGGACAAGACCCCGTCATGCCCAAAATACATATACACGAATATACACAAAAGAATCATCATAAGCACTTCCGAACAATGGAGTGCTCTCAATCAGCTACTAGCTTCTACGAATAAGGATCAAGCTCACCTCTCTGTCTATCTGTGGGCATGAACACAGCGTCATAAGAAAACAGACGTCAGTACGAACATTGTACTGAATATGAGAGGCATAAACAATGAAATAAGACAATGATATAAAGAAAATATCAATATGGAACATCTGTCTATGTCTGTCAAATATAAAGGAAATAAGTCATACTGTCTTACTCATACTCATCATCATATCATATATGCATAATGTATAAGCTGGCCGTCCATATAGGTACGGTGTAGTACTGTGTAAGCTGCCCGTCCATATCGGATCGGTGTGATAATCGTAACATTAGCCTGCGTCCCGGCCTCTCGCGTCCAGGGTATCATCTCGTGTCGCCCACTAGTGGTGATGCCCGTGCCATATAGACACGGTGTAATCATCTATAAGCCGCCCGCCTTAGCGGTGCTGCCCGGCCATTTAGGCGCGGTATAATATCATCAACATGTACTCATCATAATGCATGCATGGAAACTCAAGATGGCTATACTTTATCGAGGTGACATAAGGTCGTGCACCCTCGATTCCATTATGGAGCATTTATAAATATTCAGCCTCACCTTGAAAGAAATAATATATGAGGTTAGTGTGTACAATGAACAACATCATTAAATTTATAGGAACATCATCTCATGAGCTCTAGAATCTTTATGCTTAAACTCATCATTACCATTATTGGACTAATAATATATCTCTTATCTCATATGGTTATTCATGAACATGGACTCGTAGTTTTTCCGGAATGTAGGAGAATCATGAAGAAAATAGGAAGTCATGCCATTAGAAAGAAAGGACTAGCCTCACATACCTTTGACGTTTACTAATCTATCGCTTGCTTGTTCTCCTTTAGTGCGTACGTTCTACCTTCAAGAGAATTTGTATCGACATTAACTAGCGATTATAAAAACAGCTCACTAACGCTAGAGAAAATTGGAAAACATTTCCTTTCATTTGTGTAACTCTTCCCATATTCTATATCAACTCTCAAACGTTCATAACAACGTTCTCAATATGATAGACAACACTCATCATTCATTTACAATATTCGTATTTCACAATTTGTCTTCAACTTCTCCATAATCATGGCCAAGGTTCTTTGTTGCATTTTCTCATATAGGATACTTATTCCATGTTCTAAATGTCATTCATAAAATTTTTATAATTACAAATTATGAATGATCATGGCTCAATTCAAACCTTTACTCAACAATGCTACTATTCACACATTCAAGACCTATTTCTTACATCCTTTTATAATACAAGTGTTTAAACACTTCCATACCCTAAATAACATGTAAATGCTATAAAACTTACCTTAGATGTTGTAGTAACAAGCCTTGAGTGGTATTACTCTTCTTGCACCAAAACCCTAGTTTACTTCTCTTGAAATTTCTTAACATAGATGAGTTTCATACACTTGATTCACTTGAATTCTTGATATTGATATTTAATTTCCCTTGTTTTCTTGTAGATGAAGAGTGGAGAATATTCTGGAGGTTTCTAGAGAGAAGTGGTGTGGAAATGAAATGAATTATTGAGCTTAGGTCTCATTTTTAATGACTTAAAATCTTATTAGAAATGAACAGTAGTTGAAGTGCACAGTGGTCGTAAACCCAGTTTACGGTCAGTATTTCAGTTTACTGCCCGTATTCTGTGGACGTATTACAGCATAACAGAACCAGAAATGCAGCCTGAGGATATGGTGGTTTACGACTCAGTTTACGGGTCATATTTCAGTTTACGGTCCGTTTTTCAAGTCGTCTTTAACCATTCAAGCATTTGACAGAAAGTTGAAGTTTTGGAAGTTGAAATATGACAAGGCAGTTTACGGGCCGTATACCACTTTACGGTCCGTATTTCATCGACGAGACAAAAGTGCAAATCTGCAACTTTTTCACGTTTTTAGAACCTATAAATAGTCGCTGGGCTCATAACCTACCTCTTATTCCCATTGCCTTTGAAATCTTACTTAGGGTCGTCAAACGTCACTCCCTTCTGATTAAAACATCATATACTCGTATTCTTTGTTAGTGTATTCATTGTACGAGATTGGAAATTTTCGAGGTGTAACATTCTTCCCCCCTTTTTTGGAACATTCGTCCTCGAATGTTAAGTACTCGGGAATTCTACAAAAATTTTGCCAGAGTTTCCCCTGTAATGTGGCACTATCATCCTGTCACAACAACCCATAATAATTCTGCCTCACAGGGCTACAACAGAATAAAACTATAAATTGGCCACACACGACCAAAAGCATGAAAAGTAAGCATACATACCTCAAAATCTTGATGTTTCTTCATGAATCTCTTCTGGGGGCAAGACAAGTGCGGACACTTGGATTTCATATTTTCTTCCGCTTCCCGAGTCATTCTTCTCGGTTGTTATTCTGCCATAAGTCCTTAACTGAAGCCACTTCTTTATTTCGAAGTCTCCATACTCTCCTATCTAGTGTGGCAATGGGTACCTTTTCATAGATCAACTTTTCTGTCACTTGAACATCGTTTATTGGAACAATTTTTGTGGGATATCCAACACATTTGCGGAGCATTGAGACATGGATGGTAGATCTAACTCATAAGCCACCTTGCCTATTTTTCACACCATCTCATAAGGCCTAATGTATCGAGGACTAAGCTTCCCCTCCATTTAGTGATCTTTATTGCATTCGTATGTTGTCACACCCCAGGGCTGCTGTAGCAAGCGTATAGAACGTACTTTTGTCATATTCCAAGTAATTGTCCTATTTATCCCTAACAATAATCCCTACTCAAAATTTCAACTCAATTTACCATATATTTTCCTTCAACTGACCCGGGGCATCATAACCACACTACACTTGTTTACGTCTTACTCTTCTTTTTAAGTATCCACTTGGTTTCATTGGCGACGTATAATAACTTGCGAGTTACATAATCGTTCTTGCGTTATTCGTGTACACACATATCTATACATATACATGTATCCATATCTGCATCCGTATTCATAATCGTACTCATTTACATATCGTATCCATAGTCATATTCATATACATATCACTTACATAGCATGCCCGACCACGAAGGTTCGGTGTCTCGTGCACCCGACCTTGACTAGGCTCGGTATCATTCATACCAAAAGTCTTTTGTCTATCTGTAGTAACTTATCTCATCGTGATCTCTTCCTTCTTTATTTTGTTTTCCTTGATTATCATATCTAGTGTCCTGCTATAGAAAACCTTAGGTCTCTTTCTTAATTGTCGCTTATAAATAGCAATATCATTCGCAACGACTTTACCTCTATTCTAGTATAATACCGTCATCCTTTACAATACCCCTTAAGTTATTTGCTCTCAATGTCACGTGGTTCAAGGTCTTCGCAAATGTTTTCCCGTACAGTCTCAGATGCCTGCTCAATTCGTGTTCGTTTATTTACTAGTCATTGGACTCATTTCTGCGCAACTCTCACTCTTTGTTTTAGAGTCTATATCAGTAACATTTTAGGATCCATCATCCCAAATCTCTACACTTAAATTCCCTTTACTCGTTTCCCCCCTTTAAGGGTTTTACTTATACCATTCTCAAATCCTTTGTCTCTCCTTCAAATCTTGAATTCATACATCCCTTACTACACTACATCTTATTCATGCCATTTTCTCGTAATTCATAGCTATGATAATTCCTGTGTGAAGTCTTAACATACTCACCTTCCAGTCTTGTAACCAATTAATACAACCGATATAGCAATCCGAACAAGGATGTATCTTACTTAGCTCATCTGGTAGTTATGAATCAATGTCTAAATCTGCTCCAATTAACAACTTTTGTCCCATAGGGATGCTCACCATAGTATTAGGTCTAGTTATCCTTACCATCCATATAATGTCACTTGCCCTCTTCTTCGGTGCTCAAAGTTCACTTGTAACGTCATCTTTGTTTTCCATGGCCTAAGTCTCGTACGCAACTAATACCCCTCATGCCTCTTATTCTTTTACTTTTGTTTTGCACTCAACGCTGATTTCAAAACAAATCATAATCGTAGTATATTTGTCGTTGATGATAGCTTGACTCTATCGCTTTGTCGTCGTACAGTAAACTCATAACTCGTGATCATCTTTTTCCTTTCGACTCTTTACTTCATATACTTCACTCGTTCTAACTTGGTACAGGATATTCGTAGGGAATGCATCTCCCTTTAATTATAACGCAACTACTTCTTAAGCACGCGTACTTCGTGTATTTCCTTCTCTCTCTATTCTCGTTCTTATTCCTTCCTCCTCAATTTATCTTGCTTTCTCCCATTTTATAATCAATCATTTATTCTTCTTATGAGGAACCCTATCCCTAACTGAGTACATCCACTTTTTTCCTTTAGAATATACTACCTTTGTACAATCAATTCTTTGCTCTCAAAACTTATTTTGTTCATTCTGATCATCCCCTCTCACCCTTATTGTGTTGATCCTCTTTTTAATAATTGTCCTATTTCGTTATTCATCTTTCTGTAGTCTTGGTCTTTTACGTCCAGCTAAAGATATCACTCAGGCTCTCGGTTATACCAATCACAAACTACTGCTACTTTGCCATATCACTTTCCTCTGATTTCTTTTTCAAGTTGACTTCCCCTTTTTGCTGGCTATCATTTCTGTCATGGAGGAATCCCTATGCTGGACTTTGCCTTAACAAGGGCTTATAAGCTTTCTCATCTACTTCCCCATGGCTCGCTTGTTGGTTTCACACTTGCATTCACTCTTTATTCATATAGAACATGTCACATCCTTAGTCGTTTCCTCGCTATACTTTGCATTGCAGTTCTTGTTGCGTTCTCATTATACCCTGCCCATAATCAACTCTATAGAGTGACACTTCTAGATATCATTCGCAAGCCTGCTTATAACATAGTATAAACCTCGTGAAGTAAGCATACTCAACCCGTTACTCCTTCTAATCAGTTCTATCACACTCACCATATAAATTGTTTTACCAACGTGTTCTCATTCATTAAAACCCTTCGTATTCGTACTTCTGTCTCCGGGTATTGTTACTTTAGTCGCTAGTAAACTTATCGCGTCTTTCTCGTGCTTATCCCTCCAATCAATACCTCGGTATCGCACTCCATTGGAGTCACCCTTTCTCTTCTATGTCGTGTTTTAGCACTACCAGTCTTCCTAATTTACCCTAGTATTTTTCTTTACCATATCATTGTCGATCTTATAATTACCGTTACTCATCTCTTGTAGTTGTCAATGATACTCCTAACTCAATCTCGTCCTACCATTACCTTGTTGAACATCATCATTTCTCGTCAGGACATATCACGAGCTTGTCCCTTGTCTCCTTCAAATTCTAGGAAAACTTCGGCAAAGTTTTTTTTGTAAGCATAACAATCCCAAACCTGCACATAGCCCAGAAAACACGTCCGACGTCTCAATAGGACATATATCGGAACATACATAATACGCAACTGCACAACACAAGATCACTTACCATTAAAGGATATAAATAGTAGAGCTTGTCTCATAAGTTGTTCCTGCACACTCGGTCAAGAATTCCAATATCTATATACATACACATATTATTTATATTCGCTCACTGTCAATCAACTTACTCGTAAATCACGATTCGGGCTATCACTAGGTTACTAACAAATATAGTCATCTCAGATTGTCGGATTGGCTCATATTTTTCACCTCAACACAATCATCACAACGGGGGTGATACACGACGGCATAGGGTCCGAATCCATCGATGCACACATATCGTAAAAGGATACTGACAATATACCTGGGACAATATCAGGGGAAGACTCAAGATCCTATCGCTTACCTAACACATGAATATGATGCTGGGATCCACTTGGACTGGGCGCTCCTCTTTGGTATCTATCACCACCTACTAACATTTGTGGCCTTGGCCTTGGAGGGCGTACCGATGACGAAGAACCAGCTACTAACCCCACAGGTCGAACCTCATCTCTACAACGCCTCCATGGGCAGTTGCGCATGATATCACCTAGCCGAGCACAGGTATAACAAACATCCGAGGCCAAGCGGCACGGTCCCCAATGTAACTTGCAACACTGAATACGTCGTGGTACCGGGGATCTCGTCTTACTAGAACCACTCCGAATCCGAGAACTAGAAACTCTAAGACTCTGGGGTGACCTAGAATAAGTATATCCATCAAATCTGGGTCCAGGAAACTGCGGAGGAGCACCACTTGCGGAACGAATTGAGTGCCTAGAGAATTGTTGCCTCGGAGCACCCCTACACTTATGATCAAACCCTGAAGAACTAACTCTCTTTCTCCAACCCCTGTTATCGTGGCCCACATCCTGCCGTTGAGCTTGAGCAGCTACCTATTGAGTCAGTAGAAGAATGATCTGTCTTATCTCTTGGCCCGAGGCATCTGGTGGAGGAACGGGTGGTGCTGGAGCTAAAATTGAGGCTTCCCTCTGATCCTCAAAAGTGGGCGAAGTATGGGAACACCGAGGTGGGACCTTATTCTGGGGTCCGCCCTAATCCATATCTATAGACGGCTCTCGCTCAACCCCTTCTTCAACCACCATCTTGCCCTTCTGGGCTGCCGTAGCTTTTCCTTTCATCAGCTTTGCTAAAATCATACCACACTATTAAGGAGGAGATAATCTTATAATACAGCTCTATCGCACAATCTCTTCAGATGAAAGATGGTCATTTTTCTTTAATGCCCTGTAGCCTCCTGTTTATTAGTGTGGCACGCAACACACCATAAATAAGACTCTACTTGACATGACTCGTAGACACTTCGTAGGACTGAACTGCTCTGATACAACTTTTTTCACGACCCAGCTAGGGGCCGCGACGGGTACCCGAGGCTAGCCACCGAGCACCACTCGTTCTACTACTCATCTTGCTCATTTGATGCTCTTTTATCAATTTATACACAAGACATAAGAAAATCATCATTTCATTTGAGAACATAAAATACTTTTATATGCATAAGCCTCTCGGCCATCTAAATAATATATATATACATAGTAACAATCTCGTGAGACCATCTAACCCACACTGCGTATCTACGAACCTCTACTAGAGTGCTGAAGATGAAGACGGGACAAGACCCCGTCATGCCCAAAATACATATACACGAATATACACAAAAGAATCATCATAAGCACCTCCGAACAATGGAGTGCTCTCAATCAACTACTAGCTTCTACGAATGAGGATCAACCTCACCTCCCTGTCTACCTGTGGGCATGAACATAGCGTCCAAAGAAAACGGACGTCAGTACGAACATTGTACTGAGTATGAGAGGCATAAACAATGAAATAAGACAATGATATAAAGAAAATATCAATATGGAACATTTGTATCTGCCTGTCAAGTATAAAAGAAATAAGTCATACTGTCTTACTCAAACTCATCATCATATCATATATGAATAATGTATAAGCTGCCCGTCCATATAGGTACAGTGTAGTACTGTGTAAGCTGCCCGTCCATATCGGATCGGTGTGATAATCATAACATTAGCCTGCGTCCAGGCCTCCCGCGTCTGGGGTATCATATCATGCCGCCCACTAGTGGTGTTTCCCGTGCCATATAGACACGGTGTAATCATCTATAAGCCGTCCGCCTTAGCGGTGCTGCCCGGCCATATAGGCGCGGTGTAATATCATCAACATGTACTCATCATAATGCATGCATGGAAACTCAAGATGGCTATACTTTATCGAGGTAACACAAGGTTGTGAACCCTCGATTCTATTTTGGAGCATTTATAAATATTCTGCCTCACCTTGAAGGAAATTATATACGAGGGGAGTGTGTACAATGAACAACATCATTAAATTTATAGGAACATCATGTCATGAGCTCTAGAATCTTTAGGCTTGAACTCATCATTACCATTATTGGACTCATAATATATCTCTTATCTCATATGGTTATTCATGAACATAGACTCGTAGTATTTCCGGAATGTACGAGAATCATGAAGAAAATAGGAAGTCATGCTTTAAGATTCATGCCATTAGAAAGAAAGGACTAGCCTCACATACCTTTGACGTTTACTAATCTATCGCTTGCTTGTTCTCCTTTAGTGTGTACGTTCTACCTTCAAGAGAATTTTTATCGACATTAGCTAGCGATTATAAAAACATCTTACTAACACTAGAGAAAATTGGACAACATTTCCTTTCATTTGTAAAACTCTTCCCATATTCTATATCAACTCTCAAGCGTTCATAACAACATTCTCAATATGATAGACAACACTCATCATTCATTTACAATATTCGTATTTCACAATTTGTCTTCAACTTCTCCATAATCATGGCCAAGGTTCTTTGTTGCATTTTCTCATATAGGATACTTATTCCATGTTCTAAATGTCATTCATAAAATTTTTATAATTACAAATTATGAATGATCATGGCTCAATTCAAACCTTTACTCAACAATGCTATTATTCACACTTTCATGACCAATTTCTTACATCCTTCTATAATCCAAGTGTTTAAACTCTTCCATACCCTAAATAACGTGTAAATGCCATAAAAATTACCTTAGATGTTGTAGGAACAAGCCTTGAGTGGTATTACTCTTCTTGCACCAAAACCCTAGTTCACTTCTCTTGAAATTTCTAAACTTGGATGAACGTTGATGAGTTTCATACACTTGATTCACTTCAATTCTTGATATTGATCTTTGATTTCCCTTGTTTTCTTGTAGATGAAGAGTGGAGAATATTATAGAGGTTTCTAGAGAGAAGTGGTGTGGAAATGAAATCAATTAATGAGCTTAGGTCTCCTTTTTAATGACTTAAAATCTGATTCGAAATGAAAAGTAGTTGCAGTGCATAGTGTTCGTATTTCAGTTTAAGGCTCGTATTCTGTGGACGTATTAAAGCATAATAGAACCAGAAAGTCAGGCTAAGGACATGGTGGTTTACGACTCAGTTTACGGGCCATATTTCAGTTTACGGTCCGTTTTTCAAGTCGTCTTTAACCATTCAAGCATTTGACAGAAAGTTGAAGTTTTTGAAGTTGAAATATGACAAGGCAGTTTACGGGCCGTATACCACTTTACGGTCCGTATTTCATCGACGAGACAAAAGTGCAAATCTGTAACTTTTTCACATTTTTAGAACCTATACATAGTCGCTGGGCTCATAACCTACCTCTTATTCCCATTGCCTTTGAAATCTTACTTAGGGTCGTCAAACGTCACTCCCTTCTGATTAAAACATCATATACTCGTATTCTTCGTTAGTCTATTCACTGTACGAGATTGGAAATTTTCGAGGTGTAACAACTACATCCCTTCAGGACAATATGGATATTTCACGCATTCAAGCCCATGCTTAAAATTTGGAAGAAAGTCTACACCAGCAAAGAAGTGAACGTGAGCATGATAGGGGACATAACAAGAGGGCTAGATCTTTGGGTCCGATGAGTGAGTTTTGAGGCGGGCACAGACAGCAGCTTTCTAGGCATTCAAACTATTCTATGACTAGTGTGCCTCCACGATTTTTAGGCCAGAGATTTGATAGGTCCACTTATTCAGGGCCGAGTTAGAGCTTTTTAGGATCTTAGTTTAGAGGTTATTCAGGTCAGGTGAGCTCACATGTGCCACGATGTTCCCAGTGTGGGAAGTTGCACTGGGGTCCATGCCAATTGGGTTCAGAGGTTTGCTATTCATGTGGTCGACCAGGCTATATTATGCGTGATTGCCCCTCAGTTTGAGGTAGAGGTAGGACCCAGCATTTAGGGTTGGTAGCCGGAGCTTCACCATATGTACGCCCTATAGGGCCAGGTTCACATGCGCCAGTCGGCCATGGTAGAGGCAGAGGGAGAGTCCCAAGTTCTAGCAGTCTTCAGCACCATATTTATGCTTTGGCTGGACGCCAAGATCGTGAGTCTTCTCCTGATGTGGTCACAGGTATATGTTCGGTATTTTCTCATGATGTATACGCTTTGATTGATCCGGGTTCCACATTGTCATATGTTACCCCATATATTGCGGGTCGATTTAGAGTTGAACCGGAGACGATCAAACCTTTTGAGGTGTCTACACCTGTTGGTGAATCGGTAATAACTAGCCGAGTATATAGAAACTGCATAGTTGTAATTTGTGACTGTCGTACTATGATTGACTTGCATGAGTTAAAAATGGTAGACTGTGATGTTATTATGGGCATGGATTGGTTGGCTTCTTACTATGCCAATGTTGATTGTAGAATGAAAATGGTTTGTTTCCAATTTTCGGGAGAACCAGTTTTAGAATGGAAAGGGAATACTGCGTCACCAAAAGGTAGGTTTATTTCCTATCTAAAGGCAAGGAAAATGATCACGAAAGGATGTATCTATAATCTAGTTCGGGTTCAAGATGTAGAAGCTGAATCGCCAACTCTTTAGTCAGTTCCCATGGTGAATGAATTTCCGGATGTGTTCCCGGAAGAGCTTCCAGGCCTTCCACCTGAGCGGCAGATTGATATTGCTATTGATGTGTTGCCAGACACTAAGCCTATATCTATTCCTCCTTATAGAATGGCTCCCGCAGAATTGAAAGAGTTGAAGGAGCAATTGAAAGACTTGCTTGAGAAAGGATTTATTAGGCCTAGTTCATCCCCGTGGAGAGCACCCGTATTGTTTGTCCGAAAGAAAGATGGCTTCTTAATAATGTGCATTGACTATCGGCAATTGAATAAGGTGACGATTAAGAACAAATATCCTCTTCCAAGAATTGATGACTTATTTGATCAATTGCAAAGTGCCAAATGGTTTTCAGAGATAGATTTGAGGTTCGGGTATCATCAAGTGAGAGTTAGGGAGAAAGATATCCCTAAGACAACCTTCAGAACAAGATATGGTCATTTTGAGTTCCGGGTAATGTCATTTGGGCTAACTAATGCACCGGCAGTATTTATGGATTTGATGAACAATGTGTTCAGGCCCTTCCTAGATCTATTTGTGATCGTATTCATCGACGATATCTTGGTGTATTCAAGATCCGAGGCAGAACATGCGGATCATTTGCGTACTGTCCTTAGAGTTCTTCAAGCTCGAGAGTTGTTTGCAAAAATTTTTAAGTGTGAGTTTTGGTTGAACTCAGTGACATTTCTGGGGCACATTGTTGCAGTCGATGGTATTCGGGTAGATAGTCAAAACATTGAGGCCGTGAAGACTTGGCCAAGGCCCACAACTCCTACGGAGGTTCGTAGCTTTCTGGGCTTAGCAGGTTATTACAGGAGATTTGTTGAGGGTTTTTCTTCTATTTCTGCACCACTCACAAAGTTGACCCAGAAATCAGCAAAGTTTCACTGGACAGATGCTTGTGAACGTAGTTTCCAAGAGTTAAAAGATAGATTGACTTCTGCCCAGTCCTGGCACTTCCAGTGGGATTGGAAGGATATGTTGTTTATTGCGATGCTTCAGGCTGTTACACCTCGGAAATTTCTCCGTACTTGTATGATGAGTGGAATGATGAAAAGTTGAGTGAATGATGTTTTATTAAGTTGGGAATGGCTAATTAAGAATTTTTGGAAATAAGAAAGTCGCGGATAATTTTTCAGCACAGTGGTCGTATATGGCAATTTACGGCCCGTAAAGTGATTTACGGACCGTATAGTGCAGTCGTCCTCCAGCCTGTCAAAAATCCCAACTTTCTGTAAATGTTGAATATGGTTAAATACGACCTAGTTTACGGCCCGTAAACTGGTTTACGGACCGTAAACCGGGTCGTAAACTACCATGTCCATCAGCCAAAACTTTCTGTCTTTGAAATGGTTAAGTACGACCACAGTGGACGGACTGTAAATCAAAATACGGTCCGTATATGGTGGTTTACGACCACTGTTCATCCCGACAAGTATTCATTAAAGATCAGATTTTGTGATTTTTAAAAGGGACTTAAGCCTCATTTCACTTCATTTTTCATCCATACACCTCATAAGACATTCTAGAACTCTCCAAATAATTCCTCCACAAGAATTCAAGAGAATTAAAGGGAATATCAAGACCAACAACACTAATTTCATGGAATCAAGTGTAAGAACACAATAAGGGATCATCTAAGTGAAGAAATTTCAAAGAAGGTGGAACTCGGGTTTTGGCTAATTGAGGTATTTCAACTTAAGGATTGTTCAACCATCCTCCAAGGTAAGTTTCATGATTTTTCCATTTTGTTTGGAGTATTGGAAAGCTTAGACACTTGAAATGTAGAAGAACATAGAAATGGGTCATTATTGAGTGAATAGTGACATAAATGAATGATAGTGGAATTGAACTATGAATATTGAAGTGTTGTGAATACAAATACGTTATAAATGATGTTTATATCATGAAACAAGCATTAAATGCATGAAAACGCAAGGATGAGCTAGAAGTAGAAATAAGGGAAAATTGGAGGAAAATGGCGGATTTTGCCAAAGGTACGAAAATGACGATTGTCGATGACGATATTGCGAATAATATTATGAATGTTGGGAGTTGATATAAAACATGAGAAAAATGGTATGAGCGAAGGAAGCGTTGTCCGACTTTTCCTAGAATTAGCGACACGTTCTTATAGTCAGTTACTAATGTTGATACGAATTCTCTTATGAAGGTAGCGACGTGATATCTACGGAGAACGAGTGAGCGATATCTTAGTTAAACGACCAAGGTATGTGAGGCTAGTCCTTCTTTCTAATGGCATGAATCATTTAACTTGAATCCCTATTCCTTTCATGAATTCTTGCATTCTAAGAAGTTAAAAGCTTATACCTATGAATGTCTATATGAGATAAGTTATACGATATGATGACACTAAAATGATGATGATGTTATTCCTTGCCTACACTCACCTTATGTACTAGTCCTTTCAAGGTGAGGCAGGATGTCCATGATGGTTCCATAATGTAATCGGGGGATCACAACCTTACGTCACCCCGATAGAGTAAAGTTGATCAGGAGTCATGTATACGCATTATGATAAGATAAATATTTTATGATAAGCATATTACTATGATAATTTACATTGAGCATGTCATGATCATTTCAAACCGGGCCTAGTTGGCCGGGCAGACACCGCTTCGGCGGGCGGCGATATGGATACACCACGACCTACGGGCGTGGGCAGACACCACTAGTGGGCGGCATGAGATGGTACCCCGGACGCGGGAGGCCTGGACGCAGGCTAATATTATTGATTATCACACCGTTCTGACATGGACGGGAAGCTTGCATATGATGCATACATGTTATGATGATGAGTATGAGTAAGACAACATGTATTACTTCATTTATGACTATCAGTCAGATTCAGTTGTCTCATGTTGATGTTATTCCCCTATTATTGATGTCTTCTTTCATTATGTATGCCTCTCATACTCGATAAAATATTCGTACTGACGTCCTTTCTTCGGACGTTGTGTTCATTCCCACAGGTAGACAGGGAGGAGAGGTTGGCCCAGGTCTTCAGTAGCTGTCAGCTGATAGATAGCACTCCATTGTTCGGAGGTGCTTATGGCTATTCTTTTGATGCACATTCATATAAGCATAATTTGGGCATGGCGGAGTCTTGCTCCGTCTATGTATTCATTATGTTAGT
The DNA here is from genome assembly GCF_019175385.1 of Lycium barbarum. Classification (NCBI taxonomy): domain Eukaryota; kingdom Viridiplantae; phylum Streptophyta; class Magnoliopsida; order Solanales; family Solanaceae; genus Lycium; species Lycium barbarum. The sequence goes on along the minus strand of NC_083342.1, from coordinate 53,523,342 downwards.
AGAGGCTCGTAGTTACGCAGTGTGGGTTAGATGGTCTCACAAGATGTTTTCTTATGTATGTATATTATTTTGACAGCCAAGAGGCAATGTAAATAAAGTATTTATGTTTCGATAAAATATGATTTTCCTACAATTGGTATGTAAAATTGATAAAAGGGTATTAAATGAGCAAGACAAGTTGTAGAGTGAGCGGTGCTCGGTAACTAGCTCCGGGTACCCGTCGCGGCCCCTAGCTGGGTCCTGACAGAAGTGGTGGTATCAGAGCAGTTCGTCCTAGGAAGTGTCTACGAGCCGTGTCTAGTAGAGTCTAGTTTATGGTGTGTTGCGCGCCACGCTAATAAACAAGAGGCTACAGGGCATTTAGGAAAATGACCATATTTCTTCTCATGAGATCGTGCGATAGAGCCATGTATAGGATTATACATTCCTAAAAGTGCGTTATGGTTTCAGAAAATGCCGCTGAAAGGAAAAGCTACAGCTGCCCAGAAAGGCAAAGCTTCGAGAAAGAGGCAGGCGGAAAGAGAGCCTCCGGCAAATGTAGAGGAAAGTGAATCGCAAAGTGAGACCGTGCCCAATGTAGAAGAGCAGGGAGGAGCCTCAGCTCCGATTCCTCCACCGGGTGCTTCGGGTCAACAAGTGTCCGAGGCTATACATTTATTGACACAGCTGGTTGCTACTCAGGCACAACGACAGAATGTGGGCCCAAGTGATCGTTCGGCTAGTACAAGAGCCCGTGATTTCCTTACTCTAAATCCTCCAGAATTATCGATGAGATGTTGCGGACGCTGAAACTTATGCATGCTTCTGAGACCGAATCCGTGGAGTTGGCCTCATATAGACTTCGCGACGTGGCGGTACTATGGTATAAGAATTGGGTGATAACAAGAGGGGAGAATGCACCACCTCCCGTGTGGCAAGAGTTTGTAGATGCCTTTGTTCGTCACTACTTGCCACCTGAAGTCCGCCGAGCTAGAGCGGACAGGTTCTTGAATTTGAAACAAGGAAGCATGAGTGCCCGAGAGTATAGTATGCAATTCAACTCATTAGCCCGGTATGCTCCGACTATGGTGGCTGACATGGGAGACCGAGTCTATAGATTTGTGAGTGGTTTAGGACCACACTTGTTCAGAGATTGTCTGACAGCCTCTTTGCAAGACGGGATGGATATTTCCCGGATACAGGCCCATGCTCAGAACCTCGAGGAACAACAACGACAGCAGAGAAGTGATCGTGATGGTGACAGAAGACAAGGTAAGAGGGCTAGATCTATGGGGGAGAACAGTGAGTACCGAGGGGGACCGAGACAGACATATTCTAGGCACTCAGGTAAGTCAGTGACTAGTGCACCTCCTAGATTCTCAGATAGGAGGGTTGATCGTTCTACTCAGTCAGGCCAGGGGCAGAGTTCGAGGGCCTCAGCTTTGCAGTCTAGGGGAGACTTTAGCCAGAGGAGACCTCCAGTATCGCGGTGTAGCCAGTGTGGCAAATTACATTCCGGACAGTGTCGTCAGGGTTCGGATGCTTGTTATGCTTGCGGGCAGGTTGGTCATATGATGAGAGATTGCCCTTCAGCGAGAGATAGAGCGGTGACTCAGCCCACAGGTTCAGCAGCGGGTTCTTCTTCAGCACGCCCGACAGCACAGACTCCTCATACTACAGCAGGTAGGGGCAGAGGTAGAGGGGGAGCATCCACTTCAAGTGCTGTTCAGCCCCGTGTGTATGCTTTAGCTGGGCGACAGGATCTTGAGTCTTCCCCAGATGTTGTCACAGTTACCTTGATTATATTTTCCCGTGACGTATATGCTCTGATTGATCCAAGTTCTACCTTCTCATATATTACTCTGTATATCGCTGATTGTGTTGGGGTGAGACCTGAGCCAATTAAACCTTTCGAGGTGTTCACTCCGGTTGGTGATCCTGTAATAGCGAGGCAAGTATATAAGAACTGTGTAGTCATTATATGTGATCGTCAGACAAGGGCTGATCTGATTGAACTTGAGATGATAGATTTTGACGTAATTATGGGTATGGACTGGTTGGCATCGTGCTATGCTAATATTTGTTGCCGGACAAAGGTAGTTCGATTATAATTTCAGAGAGGACCCATACACTAGTGGAAGGGTAATACAGCTTCCTCAAAGGGTAGGTTTATTTCCTACATTAAGGCGAGAAAGATGATAGCCAAGGGTTATATTTGTCATCTAGTTTGGGTTCATGACACGGAAGCGGAAGTGCCAACTTTCCAGTCTGTCCCAGTAGTGAGTGAATTCCCAGATGTGTTTCCCGACGAGTTACCAGGCCTTCCTCCAGAAAGGGAGATCGACTTTGCTATTGATGTACTACCAAACACCGAGCCTATTTCTATTCCTCCATATCGAATGGCTCCAGCAGAACTGAAAGAGCTAAATGCACAACTAAAAGATTTACTTGAGAAGGGGTTTATAAGGCCTAGTTCCTCGCCATGGGGAGCACCAGTCCTGTTCATAAGGAAGAAAGACGGATCTCTACGAATGTGCATCGACTACAGGCAGTTGAACAAGGTGACAATAAAGAATAAATACCCTCTTCCTAGAATTGACGACTTGTTCGATCAATTGCAAGGTGCTAAATGGTTCTCCAAGATAGATCTGAGATCGGGTTATCATCAGGTGAGAATTAGGGAAACAGATATTCCCAAGACTGCCTTCAGGACAAGATATGGTCACAACGAGTTTCGAGTAATGTCGTTCGGGTTGACGAATGCCCCGGCGGTGTTCATGAATTTAATGAATAATGTGTTTAGGCCATTTTTGGATCTTTTTGTGATAGTGTTTATTGATGATATCCTGGTATATTCTCGCACAGAATCAGAACATGCAGATCATCTAAGAATTGTTCTTGGCGTTCTTCGAGATCGGGAATTGTATGCAAAGTTTTCGAAGTGCGAGTTTTGGCTAAGATCCGTGGCATTTCTAGGTCATGTTATTTCAGATGATGGTATCCGAGTCGACACTCAGAAAATAGAAGCTGTGAAGACTTGGCAAAGACCTACGACGCTTACAGAAGTTCGTAGTTTTCTGGGTTGGGCAGGTTATTATCGAAGATTCGTAGAGGGATTCTTATCTATTTCAGCCCCATTGACAAAGTTAACCCAGAAGTCGGCTAAATTCCAGTGGAGTGATGCCTGTGAGCGTAGCTTCCAAGAGTTGAAAAACAGGTTGACCTAAACGCCAGTGCTAACACTACCAGAAGGATTAGATGGCTATGTAGTATATTGTGACGCCTCCGGTGTGGGATTAGGATGTGTATTAATGCAGAATGGGAAAGTTATTGCATATGCTTCGAGACAATTTCGAAAACATGAACAGAATTATCCCACTCATGATCTTGAGCTAGCTGCGGTCATTCATGCATTGAAAATGTGGAGACACTACTTATATGGTGTGCACGTGGACATCTATACGGATCACAAAAGCCTTCAATATATTTTCAAACAGAAGGAGTTGAACCTGCGGCAAAGGAGATGGTTAGAATTACTGAAGGATTATGATGTCAACATTCTATATCATCCAGGGAAGGCGAATGTAGTAGCAGATACACTTAGCCGCCGATCGATGGGTAGTTTATGTGGATTTCCTTCGGAAAAGCGAGAAATGGTTCGTGAAGTCCATCGGTTAGCAAGTCTCGGCGTACGGCCAATTGATTCAGGAGATGCAAGTATTAGCATCCATGACCCCACAGTTTCATCATGGAATCTAGAAGTGAAGGAATGACAATATGAAGATCCGCAGTTAAGCCACTATCGAGATCTATCTCAGGAAAAGGAAAAGTCTTCATTCGAAGTTTCCATAGAAGGGGTTCTTAGATATTGAGGCCGGCTATGTGTACCGAATGTGGAAAACTTACGCCAACGGATTTTAGAGGAAGCACATTATTCCTGGTATTCTATTCATCTAAGTACGACCAAGATGTACCACGATCTCAAATTGATATATTGGTGGGATGGCATGAAGCGAGACATAGCAGAATTTGTAGCACAGTGTCCGAATTGCCAGCAAGTGAAGGCCGAGCATCAAAAGCCAGGGGGCTTATTGCAAGCAATGGAAATTCCTACGTGGAAATGGGAAGATATTAACATGGATTTTGTGGTAGGATTACCCCGTACACGAGGGAAGTATGATTCTATATGGGTGATCGTGATATAGACTCACGAAAGCAGCTCATTTTCTCCCCGTTAGAACCACATATTCAGCGGAAGATTATGCTAAATTGTATCTCAAGGAGATTGTACGACTTCACGGTATTCCTTTGGCCATTATCATAGACAGAGGGGTACAGTTCACAGCCAGGTTCTGGAAGTCCTTTCAAGAAGGTCTAGGTACCCAAGTTAAGCTCAGCACGGCGTTCCATCCGCAGACTGACGGACAAGCCGAGCGCACTATTCAGACCTTAGAGGATATGCTACGAGCGTGTGTGCTGGCCTTTGGTGGTAGTTGGTATGAGCATTTTCCTCTTATTGAATTTTCCTATAATAACAACTATCTTTCCAGCATTCAAATGGCCCCGTATGAAGCCTTATATAGAAGAAATTGCAGATCTCCAATTGGATGGTTTAAAACCGGAGAAGTACAATTGATAGGCCCCGACTTGATCCAACAAGCAGTTGAAAAGGTTAAAGTGATTCGAGACCGACTGTTAACAACTCAAAGTCGCCAAAAGTCTTATGCAGACAACCGCCGACAGGATTTAGAATTTCAGGAAAATGACTGGGTATTTCTGAAGGTATCGCCAATGAAAGGGGTGATGAGATTTGGAAAAAGAGGGAAATTGAGTCCAAGATACATCAGACCTTATAAAATTGTCTGTAAGGTGGGACAGGTAGCATATGAATTGGATTTACCTTCGGAGTTTGAATCAGTTCATCCAGTATTCCATGTTTCAATGCTCCGCAAGTGTATCGGAGACCCAACAAGAATAGTTCCGGTTGATGATGTGCAAGTATCAGAGAAGCTAACATACGAGGAAATGCCCATTGCCATTTTGGATAGACAAGTGCGAAGGCTTCGGAATAAAGAGGTTGCTTCAGTCAAAGTTCTATGGCGGAACAATAATCGGGAAGAAATGACTTGGGAAGCAGAGGAGAAGATGAAATCCATGAACCCCCATTTGTTCCAATCCCCAGAAGAGATTCAAGATGAGACGTCGATGGTGTAAGGTATATATGTTTTAGTTTTATGTTTTTGGTCGTGTGTGGCCATAAATGTGTTGATATTGTGATATAGCCCTGTGAGGCGAAGATATTGTGGGTTGTTGTAATGGAAAGGTAATATCCAAGTTACAAAGGAAACTCTGGCAAAACTTTTCTAGAATCCCCAAGTTTCGAACATTCGAGGACGAATGTTCCAAAAGGGGGGAAGAATGTTACACCTCGGAAATTTCTCCGTACTTGTATGATGAGTGGAATGATGAAAAGTTGAGTGAATGATGTTTTATTAAGTCGGGAATGGCTAATTAAGAATTTTTGGAAATAAGAAAGTTGCGGAAAATTTTTCAGCACAGTGGTCTTATATGGCACTATACGGCCCGTAAAGTGATTTACGGACCGTATAGTGCAGTCGTCCTCCAGCCTGTCAAAAATCCCAACTTTCTATAAATGTTGAATAAGGTTAAATACGACCCAGTTTACGGCCCGTAAACTGGTTTACGGACCATAAACCAGGTCGTAAACTACCATGTCCATCAGCCAAAACTTTCTGTCTTTGAAATGGTTAAACACGACCACAGTGGACGGACCCCGTAAATCAAAATCCGGTCCGTATATGGTGGTTTATGATCACTGTTCATCCCGACAAGTATTCATTAAAGATCATATTTTTTGATTTTTAAAAGGGACTTAAGCCTCATTTCACTTCATTTTTAATCCATACACCTCAAGAGACATTCTAGAACTCTCCAAATAATTCCTCCACAAGAATTCAAGAGAATTAAAGGGAATATCAAGACCAACAACACTAATTTCATGGAATCAAGTGTAAGAACACAATAAGGGATCATCTAAGTGAAGAAATTTCAATGAAGGTGGAACTAGGGTTTTGGCTAATTGAGGTATTTCAACTTAAGGATTGTTCAACCATCATCCGAGGTAAGTTTCATGATTTTTCCATATTGTTTGGAGTATTGGAAAGCTTAGACACTTGAAATGTAGAATAACATAGAAATGGGTCATTATTGAGTGAATAGTGACATAAATGAATGATAGTGGAATTGAACTATGAATATTGAAGTGTTGTGAATACAAATACGTTATAAATGATGTTTATATCATGAAACAAGCATTAAATGCATGAAAACGCAAGGATGAGCTAGAAGTAGAAATAAGGGAAAATTGGAGGAAAATGGTGGATTTTTCCAAAGGTACGAAAATGATGATTGTCGATGATGATATTGCGAATAATATTATGAATGTTGGGAGGTGATATAAAACAAGAGAAAAATGGTATGAGCGAAGGAAGCGTTGTCTGACTTTTCCAAGAATTAGCGACACGTTCTTATAGTCAGTTACTAATGTTGATACGAATTCTCTTATGAAGGTAGCGACGTGATATCGACGGAGAACGAGTGAGAGATATCTTAGTTAAACGACCAAGGTATGTGAGGCTAGTCCTTCTTTCTAATGGCATGAATCTTTTAACTTGAATCCCTATTCCTTTGATGAATTCTTGCATTCTAAGAAGTTAAAAGCTTATACCTATGAATGTCTATATGAGATAAGTTATACGATATGATGACACTAGAATGATGATGATGTTATTCCTTGCCTACACCCACCTTATGTACTAGTCCTTTCAAGGTGAGGCAGGATGTCCATGATGGTTCCATAATGTAATCGGGGGATCACGACCTTACGTCACGCCGATAGAGTAAAGTTGATCATGAGTCATGTATACGCATTATGATAAGATAAATATCTTATGATAAGCATATTACTATGAGCATTTACATTGAGCATGTCATGAGCATTTCACACCGGGCCTAGTTGGCCGGGCAGACACCGCTTCGGCGGGCGGCGATACGGATACACCACGACCTACGGGCGTGGGCAGACACCACTAGTGGGAGGTATGAGATGGTACCACAGACACGGGAGGCCTGGACGCGGGCTAATATTATTGATTATCACACCGTTCTGACATGGACGGGTAGCTTGCATATGATGCATACATGTTATGATGATGAGTATGAGTAAGACAGCATGTATTACTTCATTTATGATTATCAGTCAGATTCAGTTGTCTCATGTTGATGTTATTCCCCTATTATTGATGTCTTCTTTCATTATATATGCCTCTCATACTCGGTAAAATATTCATACTGACGTCCTTTCTTCGAACGCTGTGTTCATGCCCACAGGTAGACAGGGAGGAGAGCTTGGCCCAGGTCCTCAGTAGCTGTCAGCTGATAGATAGCACTCCATTGTTCGGAGGTGCTTATGCCTATTCTTTTGATGCACATTCATATATGCATATTTTGGGCATGGCGGAGTCTTGCTCCGTCTATGTATTCATTATGTTAGTAGAGGCTCGTAGACACGCAGTGTGGGTTAGATGGTCTCACAAGAAGTTTTCTTATGTATGTATATTATTTTGATGGCCAAGAGGCAATGTAAATAAAGTATTTATGTTTCGATAAAATATGATTTTCCTACAATTGGTATGCAAAATTGATAAAAGGGTATTAAATGAGCAAGATAAGTAGTAGAGTGAGCGGTGCTCAGTAACTAGCTCCGGGTACCCGTCGCGGCCCCTAGCTGGGTCGTGACATAGGCATTGGGCTAGGCTGTGGGTTGATGCAACATGGTATAGTGTTTGCGTATGCTTCAAGGCAGCTAGAAAAACATGAGAAAAATTATCCAACCCATGATCTATAATTGGCTGCAGTGGTTCATGCATTAAAGATATGGAGACATTATCGATATGGTGTCCATGTGGATATTTATACGGATCATAAGAGCCTCCAGTATATTTTGAAGCAGAAGGATTTTAATTTGCAGCAACGACGATGGTTTGAATTGCTAAAAGATTATGATGTTGATATGTTATATCGCCCCGGTAAGGAAAATGTTGTCATTGATGCTCTTAGCCGTAGATCTATGGGAAGTTTATATGATGTACAACCAGAGAAGAGAGAAATGGCTCGTGAGCTCCAGCAGTTAGCTAGCTTAGGAGTTCGAGTAGTGGACTCAGGTAGCAGGGGAACTACCATTCAGAATTCAGCAGTCTCGTCGCTTGTAGCGGAAGTGAAAGAGCGACAATACGAAGATTCCATGCTAATGCATTACAGAGATACACTCCCTCAGAAGGAGGAGTCATCATTTGACATTTCAGAAGACGGAGTTCTTCGATGTCAAGGCAGATTATGTGTTCCTAAAGTGGCAGGTTTACGCCACCAAATATTGAGAGAAGCCCATTGTGCCTGTTATTCTGTTCACCCTGGAGCGACGAAAATGTACCATGATCTTAATTCTATATATTGGTCGAATGGAATGAAGAAAGATATAGCGGAATTCATAGCTCGATGTCCCAACTGTCAACAAGTGAAAATCGAGCACAGAAAGCCGGGCGGATTGTTACAAGCTATAGAAATTCCAACATGGAAGTGGGAAGTAATCAACATGGACTTCATTACAGGCTTACCCCATTCTCGACGTAAGTATGATTCTATATGGGTGATTGTGGATAGACTCACGAAGTCAGCTCATTTCTTACCAGTCAGAACGACGTATGTGGCAGAAGATTATGCAAAGCTTTATGTTAGAGAGATAGTGCGACTCCATGGTGTCCCAGCATCTATTATCTCTGATAGAGGGACTAAATTTACAGCTAATTTTTGGGAGTCCTTCTAAGAGGGTTTAGGGACCCAAGTGAGCCATAGCACGACATTTCATCCGCAGACTGATGGACAAGCTGAACATACTATTCATACTCTTGAAGATATGTTACGAGCATGTATGATAGATTTTGGGGGTAATTGGGTGATCACTTGCCACTCATTGAATTTTCTTATAACAATAGTTATCATTCTAGCATTCAAATGGCACCGTATGAGGCTTTATATGGGCGAAAGTGTAGATCCCCAATTGGGCGGTTTGAGGCAGGAGAGACTAAGTTGATAGGGCAAGACTTGGTCCAGCAAGCCATAGAGAAAGTCAAGCTCATACAAGATCGGTTATTAGCAACCCAAAGTCGTCAAAAGTCCTATGCGGATAATCGTCGAAGGGACTTAGAGTTCCAAGTGAAAGATTGGGTATTCTTGAAAGTGTCACAAATGAAGGGTGTAATGAGATTTGGCAAAAAGGGGAAGCTTAGTCCCCGGTACATTGGGCCTTATGAGATTGTGCGCAAAGTAGGCAAAGTGGCCTATGAGTTAGATCTACCTCCTGATTTTGAGTCGGTTCACCCAGTTTTCCACGTCTTGATGCTTCGTAAATGTGTTTGAGATCCTACTAGGATCGTGCCAGTAAAAGATGTTCAAATGACAGAGAAGTTGACTTATGAAGAGGTACCCATTGCCATACTAGATAGGCAAGTACAGAGTTTTAGAAACAAAGAGGTGGCCTCAGTTAAGGTTTTATGGAGAAATAATAAATGAGAAGAAATGACATGGGAAGCGGAAGAAATTATGCGATCAAAGTACCCGCATTTATATCAGCCCCTGGAAGAGATCCAAGATGAGATATCAAGATCATAAGGTATGTATGTTTTCCTTTTACGCTTTTGGGTCGTGTGTGGACAAATTCTAATGCTATTATGTCGTGGCCCTGTGAGGCATCGTTATTATGGGATGTTGTGACATGATGGTAGTGCTATATTATAGGGGAAACTCTGGCGAAATTTTAATAGAATCCCCGACGACTTAACATTGGAGGACGAATATTCTTAAGGGGGGGGGGGGGGGGGGGGGGGGAGAATGGTACACCTCTGTTATATCCCGTGTTTTCACACCTTTGGAAAATTGGAAATAATTTGGACTTGTAGGAAATAAGGTCATATTGAATTTATGTAACCCATGAGTTGTTCATGAAAGAATATTAATGTGGAAGTGTTGAAGAAGGCCAAGGGCAAAAATTGGAATTTCGGAAATTAGTTTCGGGAATTACAAATGGGATCTATAAGTCATTGGGCCAAAATAATTGAATGAAAATTTAGGCCCAACACTTAAGGGATGGCCGGCCATGTAGGCCCAAAACCCACCAATTTAATGAATATTTTCCATGTGTTGGAATTAATATATGAAGCCCTTATCTATTGGAATATTCAAGAAGCATAGAAAAGAAAGAACAAAACAAAAGAAGAGCAAAAATTGAAGGGAATTCGGCCAAACCCTCACAAATTCACCTTCAAAAATCTTCCTCCAAAAATTATTATCTTGTGGTTTGTCTACTAAATTAAGTGTCCTTTACAACTTGGTGTAGTTGGTTTGGAAGAAAGAGGACTTGTTTCTTCAAATTGACAACTCACTCAAGTGAAGAAGATTGGAGAAAAAGGTAAGAACTCATCCCTTTTTATTATGTTATGAAGGTTTGTTTGTGTTGTAGTATGTAGGGATGAGTAGAAAGTATGGAAATATGGAAGTTTGCAAAGTGGGTATATAGATATATATGTAGCCGTGTGTGTGCAATGTGGTGTAGGCAAAAATAAGTTGAATTTTATGTTGTATTCTAATTGAGGTTATGGTGGGAATTATATTGGAAGTGGAAGTTAAATTAATTTGGTTGAAGTTGTAAAATGGGCAATTGGCCGTGTGGCACTTCTTGAAGAAATGGGAATGAATTAATGTTGTTTAATATGTTAGTGGTGCTGTTGTGATCCTTGCAATGTAGATGAAGGTAAAATGATGTAAGTTTGCATTGAAATGGAATGTAGTGGCTTATGTCGTTTTAGAATGATTTTATGACATTATGAAAATAAAGTTATTAAGTTGCAAATTATGATGAGTATTGATGAAGTTGGAAGCTAGAAACATAGTATGAGTGTGTTTGTTAAAGATTAGAAGTTTCGGACGAGTTATGACTTTAGCGGAAAGTTTGTATATTATGTATATCGTATGAATATTTTGTGGAAATGCTATGAAATGCTTTTAAACTATGTTGTGGTGATCTAGATTGATAATGAATGTGAAATCGTTGAGCTTAGTTTGAAAGTTAAGGTTAAAGTGAATGTTATGGCATTATGTCGGCAAGTAGAACTAGTTATGTCATATTGTGTTTTGTATTGATTGTGGTTGTTGTGGGTGTTGTTGTTGGGTTGTTGTTGATTGATTTGGCCGAGTTGAATTCTCGGGGGTGCTATATGTATAGGGGAAATGCTGCCGAAATTTCGGTAGACAAATAAGAGTTGAATTGAATTTGTAGCATCTATAACTTACAATTGGTAAATGTGACCATTTGCAGATTTTCGACCAAACGGAGAGTGAGCTTGGATAGGCTTAAAAAGCTCAAAAGGTATGTAAAGCTACCCCGATCCTTCTTTTGGCATGTCTAAGTGTTTTAGGATCGGATTCGGGCCTCAAAAGACCTTCTTGGCCATCGGAATCCGCAAGAGAAAATCTCAGTTTTTCCCTCAGTAAAATTGAACCATTTTGATATGCTTTTCCTGAAAGTATGTAGACTTTCTCTAAACTCCTTGAAAAGCTATAGAATGTCCGTAGAACCTTTATAGGTGACCCCATAAGCTCAAAGGGCGTAATTTGAGCCCACCGCCTTGCTTGTTCCGAGGTGGGCCCGCTATTCCCGATTTTGCCCTTAATGTACTAAAGTCCCCTCTTTGAACGATTTTTGAAAGAAATGTTTCGACTACCCTTTTAATTACCTAACTAATATGGTTTTAAATATTCCATTAAGTCTGATAAATTATTTTGATACTCGAAACTCATTTACTATGATTCCTTCCGACTTCATCGGATCGGTTTATCTTTGATATGCCTCATCGAGTCTATGGAAACATTTATGATAATTTACTTGCATTAGTTTCTCACGACTCTATTCGTGGATACCCCAATGTTTCCCACACTGAGCCCGGGCCAGGATATGTTGTCAAGCGTGATCCTCTGCATTGTTCGCCGTGCCTCGATGTGAGGGGGCAGGTATACGCGTACATGGGTTTGTGGAGTATGCTGTGCCATGTACGCTTGTTCTGATATGATTTACTATGGCCATCTGCTATGATATGTTATGTTATGGGGTTATGCCCCTATTCGGATTCTTCTGTGTTGTGGCACCAGCGTCGGGAGGGTGGCCACGTTCTGTCGGCCGAGTCCCTTGGCAGGGGCCGGATTTGATATGACATATGTTCTGTACACACTCTGCATGTTTTGGAAATATGTATCTGATACTTTGGATTTTCCATTTACTTTCTGTATGTTCTGCACCAGTTATGATTTTGTTTCTGCAACTCAGGCTTTACATATTCAGTACATATTTCGTACTGACCCCCTTTTCTTCGGGGGCTGCGTTTTCATGCCGCGCAGGTACCGACGACAGGTTTGCTGATCCGTCTGCTTAGGATCTCATTCTGCTATTTTTGGAGCGCTCTTTTATTCAGAGCCATCTTTTGGTATAGTCTGTCACTTCTATATATGTATATTCTCGTTCATGGGTACGGCGGGGCCCTGTCCCGTCATAGGATTCTGTTGGTTCGTTAGAGGTCTGTGGACATGTTGTGGGTTGGGATCTTTCTGTACAGTTGGGTGCTTATGTTGTGTTTGGGCGATCCCATTCGCCGCGGCGGCCGGTCCGCATATATTTAGATGTTGCTTTGTTGGCCCTGTGTGGCCTTTGTTGGTATTTTCTGCGTGCAGGATATGTGGGATAGTCCATAAAACAAAGGAAACTCTGCCAAAATTTTTCTAAAAATTAGCTAAATTTGAAATGAAGCCTTGTCGGCTTCTGCCATATACTAGAATGCGTTTGAGTGCCCAGATCGGGCACTAGTCATGGCCTACGGGGTTGGGTCGTGACAAAAGTGGTATCAGAGCGGTTCGTCCTCGGAATGTCTACAGACCGTGTCTAGTAGAGTCTTGTTTATCGGTGTGTTGTGCACCACACCTATAAATAGGAGGCTACAGGGCATTTAGGATACTACCCTTCTTTCTGTCTTAGATCGTGCGATAGAGCTGTGTTATCAGGATGATTCCTCCCTAAGGAATTGTTACATTTGCAGTTATGCCTCCAAAGAAGGCGACAGCGGCCCAAAAGGCCAAGGCAGCAGCTGTGGGAGAGACTAGTCAGGCCCAGAGGGTTACCAGGGCCCATGCTCATATTGCTCCTGATATTTTGCCCCCGGCAGAGGGCTCTTCCACCCCGCCACACGTAGAGGATATTGGAGCAGCAGCGGCTGGAGGTCGAGGGGCGGCTCCACCGCCAGCTCCCGAGATTCCAGTACCTGAGCCTCCAGCTCCACGGCCAGGGACTGAGGATCAGACTATGAGAGAGGCAGTCCAGCTATTGACTAGACTTGTGGCAGGACAGGTTCAGGGGCATGGACAGGGAGGTGACCGGGCTTACAGGCGTGACAGTTCGAGAGCCCGTGAGTTCTTGACTTGTGGCCCTCCAGAGTTCTTCGGGACAAAGCCCGAGGAGGATCCCGAGGAGTTCATCAGGAAGATGCGGCGCACCTTACAGTTTATTAATGCTTCCGAGACAGAGTCAGTTGCATTGGCTTCGTACCGGTTATATGATGTAGCGGCAAATTGGTACGAGTGATGGGAGTTATCCAGAGGCGACGGCGCTCCCCCAGCAGTTTGGGATGATTTTTCTCAGGCTTTTCTTAGCCACTTTCTGCCTCCGGAGCTACGGCGAGCCAAGGCTGACAGATTCTTATTGCTGAGACAGAGGGGTCGCAGTGTTCGAGAGTATAGTATGGAGTTCGACTCATTGGCCCGATACGCACCCACTGTGGTAGCTACTATGGCTGACAGGATGCACAGGTACATTATGGGGCTGGACCGTTATTTTGTCGACAGCTGTTTGGTATTGGCTGCTCAGCCCGGCATGGATATTGCCCGGATTCAGGCCCACGCCCAGGGCATGGAGGACCGGCATAGGGAGCGTCAGCCTGATAGAGGCCAGGATCGGAGACAGCCCAAGAGGGCCAGATCATCTGGGTATTCTGGAGATTTTCGGGGCAGGCAGCCTCAGCAGCCGCAGCAGCCTAGCAGACATCCATCCCAGCCGGCACAGAGCGCACCTCCATAGCCTACAAGTCGCAGATTTGATAGCCCAGGTTATTCAGGAGCAGGTCAGAGCTCCAGGGCTTCAGGTTCGCGGACAGACAGGGGTTCTGGTCAGACGAGGCCACCTAGGCCTCAGTGTTCTTACTGTGGCAGATACCATCCTGGGGAGTGCTACAGAGCCACCGGTGCATGTTTTTCTTGTGGCCGTCAGGGCCATTCTGTGAGACATTGCCCGTATAAGGGTAGTTCGGGTGGTGCAGCGCAGCCGACCGGATCAGCCGCCGGGTCTTCATCTTCATCAGTGGCTATGCGCCCTACGGGGCCAGGTACTTCAGCACCAGCGGGTCGCGGCAGAGGCCGTGGTGGAGCTTCGGGTACTAGCGGTCCTTCGAACCGCATCTATGCTCTGTCCAGCCGCCAGGATCAGGAGGCATCGCCTAATGTCGTTACAGGTACATTATCAGTTTTCTCTCGATCTGTGTATGCATTGATTGATCCAGGTTCGACCTTGTCATATATTTCGCCTCTGGTTGCTAGTAAAATTGGTATAACGTCTGAACCTATAGAGCCGTTTGAGGTAGCCACACCGATTGGGGACTTTATTGTAGCAAAGCAGGTATATAAGAACTGTTCTGTAATTGTATGTGGCCGTGACACTAAGGCAGATCTGGTGGAGTTAGATATGGTCGAGTTCGATGTTATTATGGGAATGGACTGGCTAGCCTCCTGTTATGCAAATGTTGATTGCCAAAATAAGGTAGTTCGTTTCCAGTTTCCTGGGGAGCCAGTTATAGAATGGGCCGGTAATACAGCATCGCCGAAAGGTAAGTTTATTTCATACCTTAAGGCAAAGAAAATGATCAGAAAGGGTTATTTTTATCATCTGGTTCGGGTACAAGACTTGACAGCAGAAACGCCGACTCTTCAGTCAGTTCCCGTGGTTAATGAATTTCTAGATGTGTTCCCAGAAGAGCTTCCAGGCCTTCCTCCAGAGCGGGAGATAGATTTTACTATTGATTTGCTTCCAGATACTCAGCCGATATCTATTCCCCCGTACAGAATGGCACCGGCAGAATTGAAAGAACTGAAAGAGCAGTTGAAGGATCTGTTAGAAAAAGGCTTCATTAGACCCAGCACTTCGCCTTGGGGAGCCCCGGTATTATTTGTGCGTAAGAAAGACGGGTCGTTGCGTATGTGTATTGATTATCGACAGCTGAATAAGGTAACCATAAAGAATAAATACCCCCTCCCCAGAATTGACGATTTGTTTGATCAGTTACAGGGCGCCAAGTATTTTTCGAAGATAGATCTTCGGTCTGGCTATCATCAGGTACGGGTACGGGAGGCCGATATTCCGAAGACAGCATTCCGGACCAGATACGGGCATTATGAATTCAGAGTTATGTCTTTTGGGCTGACTAATGCTCCTGCGGTATTCATGGATTTAATGAACCGGGTATTCAGGCCATTCTTGGATATGTTCGTAATTGTATTTATCGATGACATTCTGGTCTATTCTCGGTCCGAGGCAGAGCACGCAGATCATCTGAGAGCGGTATTAGGGGTACTTCGGCATCAGAAATTATATGCCAAATTTTCTAAATGTGAATTCTGGCTGGCTTCAGTGGCATTCCTGGGCCATATTATTGCAGCTGATGGTGTCCGGGTGGATACACAGAAGATTGATGCCGTGAAAAATTGGCCCAGACCCACGACGCCCACAGAGGTACGTAGTTTCCTGGGGTTAGCAGGCTATTACAGAAGATTTGTGGAAAAGTTTGCTTCGATTTCAGCGCCTTTGACAAGGCTAACTCAGAAGGGAGCCAAGTTCGAGTGGACTGATGCTTGCGAACGAAGCTTCCAGTTGCTGAAAGAGAAGCTGACCACAGCCCCAGTTCTGACTCTTCCAGAGGGACCCGATGGATATGTTATTTATTGTGACGCTTCTGGCGTGGGATTGGGCTGTGTATTGATGCAGCACGGCAGAGTTATAGCTTATGCTTCTCGGCAATTGAAAAAGCATGAAAGGAATTACCCTACTCACGATCTGGAGCTTGCGGCGGTGATCCATGCCCTGAAGATATGGAGACATTATTTATATGGCGTTCATGTTGATATCTATACAGATCATAAGAGTCTCCAGTATATTTTCAGGCAGAAAGAGCTTAATTTGCGGCAGCGGAGGTGGCTGGAGCTCCTGAAAGACTATGATGTGGATATTCTGTATCATCCGGGCAAGGCTAATGTTGTTGCAGATGCGCTTAGCCGGAAATCTATGGGCAGCTTGGTCGATTTACAGCCAGACAGGAGAGAGATAGTACGTGACATTCATCAGTTGGCTAACCTTGGGGTTCGTCTGGTCGATTCTGGAGGTACACAGATTTCTGTCCGAGGGGTTTCTGAATCATCTATTAAGGAAGATATCAAACGGCATCAATATGAAGATCCTGTTTTGGCACAGTACAGAGACACAGCCTATGATAAGGAGAAGACTCCGTTCGAGTTCACTCCGGACGGGACTTTATTATTTAGGGGCAGGTTGTGTGTACCTGATATTGCAGGCCTTCGGCAGCAGGTTATGAGCGAGGCACATTATGCTCGCTATTCGGTCCATCCTGGGTCTACGAAGATGTACCATGATCTCCGATGCTTATACTGGTGGGATGGCATGAAACGGGATATCGCAGAGTTCGTCGCCCAGTGTCCCAATTGTCAGCAGGTCAAGATTGAACACCAGAAGCCGGGTGGACTGTTGCAGGAAATGGAAATTCCGACGTGGAAGTGGGAGATCATTAATATGGACTTCATTACAGGGTTGCCTCGCACTCCACGGAAGTATGATTCCATCTGGGTTATTGTTGATAGGCTGACAAAATCAGCCCATTTTCTCCCCGTCAGGACTACTTATTCCGCCGAGGATTATGCCAGGCTTTATATTAAAGAGATAGTGAAGCTTCATGGAGTTCCTATATCTATTATCACTGACAGAGGTGCTCAGTTCACGGCGAACTTCTGGAGATCTTTTCAGGAAGGATTAGGGACTCAGCTGAGCCAGAGCACAGCTTTCCATCCTCAGAGTGACGGACAGGCTGAGCGCACTATCCAGACGCTTGAAGATATGTTGCGAGCCTGTGTTATTGATTTCAGAGGTAGCTGGGAGGATCACTTGCCATTGATTGAATTTTCTTATAATAACAGCTACCATTCCAGCATCCAGATGGCTCCGTACGAGGCTTTATATGGTAGGAAATGCAGGTCACCTATTGGCTGGTTCGATATTGGCGAGACAGAATTAATCGGCCCAGATATGGTCCAGCAGGCAGTTGATAAGGTGAAACTTATCCGAGAGCGACTATTGGCAGCCCAGAGTCGACAGAAATCATACGCTGATAAACGGCGTCGTCCTTTGGAATTCCAGGTTGGTGATTAGGTATTTCTAAAGGTATCGCCTATGAAAGGCGTAATGCGATTCGGCAGAAAGGGTAAGCTTAGTCCGCGTTATATTGGGCCTTATCAGATTATTAGAAAAATTGGGAATGTCGCCTATGAGTTAGATTTGCCATCTGATTTGGAAGCGGTACATCCGGTATTCCATGTGTCTATGCTCCGCAAATGCATTGGTGATCCCTCCAGAATATTTCCTGCGGATGATATTCAGGTGACGGAGCAGTTATCTTATGAGGAGCAGCCCGTAGCTATTTTGGACCGTCAGGTACGGAGGCTCCGTAATAAGGATGTAGCCTCTGTTAAGGTACTGTGGCGGAACGAGAATAGGGAGGAAATGACCTGGGAGTCCGAGGAAGAAATGAAGAAGAAATATCCTCATCTGTTCCCTATGCCCACAGGTAACCTTGAATCCCTACTTAATTTCATTTCAATGCCAATCGTATGTCATATGTGTTGTTTGTAACCATGAACTCCCCCAAAGTGTTTTCAAACCCTATAAGATTAATTTTACATTCGAGGACGAATGTTCTAAAGGGGGGGAGGATGTTATATCCCGTGTTTTCACACCTTTGGAAAATTGGAAATAATTTGGACTTGTAGGAAATAAGGTCATATTGAATTTATGTAACCCATGAGTTGTTCATGAAAGAATATTAATGTGGAAGTGTTGAAGAAGGCCAAGGGCAAAAATTGGAATTTCGGAAATTAGTTTCGGGAATTACAAATGGGATCTATAAGTCATTGGGCCAAAATAATTGAATGAAAAATTTAGGCCAACACTTAAGGGATGGCCGGCCATGTAGGCCCAAAACCCACCAATTTAATGAATATTTTCCATGTGTTGGAATTAATATATGAAGCCCTTATCTATTGGAATATTCAAGAAGCATAGAAAAGAAAGAACAAAACAAAAGAAGAGCAAAAATTGAAGGGAATTCGGCCAAACCCTCACAAATTCACCTTCAAAAATCTTCCTCCAAAAATTATTATCTTGTGGTTTGTCTACTAAATTAAGTGTCCTTTACAACTTGGTGTAGTTGGTTTGGAAGAAAGAGGACTTGTTTCTTCAAATTGACAACTCACTCAAGTGAAGAAGATTGGAGAAAAAGGTAAAAACTCATCCCTTTTTATTATGTTATGAAGGTTTGTTTGTGTTGTAGTATGTAGGGATGAGTAGAAAGTATGGAAATATGGAAGTTTGCAAAGTGGGTATATAGATATATATGCAGCCGTGTGTGTGCAATGTGGTGTAGGCAAAAATGAGTTGAATTTTATGTTGTATTCTAATTGTGGTTATGGTGGGAATTATATTGGAAGTGGAAGTTAAATTAATTTGGTTGAAGTTGTAAAATGGGCACTTGGCCGTGTGGCACTTCTTGAAGAAATGGGAATGAATTAATGTTGTTTAATATGTTAGTGGTGTTGTTGTGATCCTTGCAATGTAGATGAAGGTAAAATGATGTAAGTTTGCATTGAAATGGAATGTAGTGGCTTATGTCGTTTTAGAATGATTTTATGACATTATGAAAATAAAGTTATTAAGTTGCAAATTATGATGAGTATTGATGAAGTTGGAAGCTAGAAACATAGTATGAGTGTGTTTGTTAAAGATTAGAAGTTTCGGACGAGTTATGACTTTAGCGGAAAGTTTGTATATTATGTATATCGTATGACTATTTTGTGGAAATGCTATGAAATGCTTTTAAACTATGTTGTGGTGATCTAGATTGATAATGAATGTGAAATCGTTGAGCTTAGTTTGAAAGTTAAGGTTAAAGTGAATGTTATGGCATTATGTCGGCAAGTAGAACTAGTTATGTCATATTGTGTTTTGTATTGATTGTGGTTGTTGTGGGTGTTGTTGTTGGGTTGTTGTTGATTGATTTGGCCGAGTTGAATTCTCGGGGGTGCTATATGTATAGGGGAAATGCTGCCGAAATTTCGGTAGACAAATAAGAGTTGAATTGAATTTATAGCATCTATAACTTACAATTGGTAAATGTGACCATTTGCAGATTTTCGACGAAACGGAGAGTGAGCTTGGATAGGCTTAAAAAGCTCAAACGGTATGTAAAGCTACCCCGATCCTTCTTTTGGCATGTCTAAGTGTTTTAGGATCGGATTCGGGCCTCAAAAGACCTTCTTGGCCATCGGAATCCGCAAGAGAAAATCTCAGTTTTTCCCTCAGTAAAATTGAACCATTTTGATATGCTTTTCCTGAAAGTATGTAGACTTTCTCTAAACTCCTTGAAAAGCTATAGAATGTCCGTAGAACCTTTATACGTTACCCCATAAGCTCAAAGGGCGTAATTTGAGCCCACCGCCTTGCTTGTTCCGAGGTGGGCCCGCTATTCCCGGTTTTGCCCTTAATGTACTAAAGTCCCCTCTTTGAACGATTTTTGAAAGAAATGTTTCGACTACCCTTTTAATTACCTAACTAATATGGTTTTAAATATTCCATTAAGTCTGATAAATTATTTTGATACTCGAAACTCATTTACTATGATTCCTTCCGACTTCATCGGATCGGTTTATCTTTGATATGCCTCATCGAGTCTATGGAAACATTTATGATAATTTACTTGCATTAGTTTCTCACGACTCTATTCGTGGATACCCCAATGTTTCCCACACTGAGCCCGGGCCAGGATATGTTGTCAAGCGTGATCCTCTGCATTGTTCGCCGTGCCTCGATGTGAGGGGGCAGGTATACGCGTACATGGGTTTGTGGAGTATGCTGTGCCATGTACGCTTGTTCTGATATGATTTACTATGGCCATCTGCTATGATATGTTATGTTATGGGGTTATGCCCCTATTCTGATCCTTCTGTGTTGTGGCACCAGCGTCGGGAGGGTGGCCACGTTCTGTCGGCCGAGTCCCTTGGCAGGGGCCGGATTTGATATGACATATGTTCTGTACACACTCTGCATGTTTTGGAAATATGTATCTGATACTTTGGATTTTCCATTTACTTTCTGTATGTTCTGCACCAGTTATGATTTTGTTTCTGCAACTCAGGCTTTACATATTCAGTACATATTTCGTACTGACCCCCTTTTCTTCGGGAGCTGCGTTTTCATGCCGCGCAGGTACCGACGACAGGTTTGCTGATCCGTCTGCTTAGGATCTCATTCTGCTATTTTTGGAGCGCTCTTTTATTCAGAGCCATCTTTTGGTATAGTCTGTCACTTCTATATATGTATATTCTCGTTCATGGGTACGGCGCGGCCCTGTCCCGTCATAGGATTCTGTTGGTTCGTTAGAGGTCTGTGGACATGTTGTGGGTTGGGATCTTTCTGTACAGTTGGGTGCTTATGTTGTGTTTGGGCGATCCCATTCGCCGCGGCGGCCGGTCCGCATATATTTAGATGTTGCTTTGTTGGCCCTGTGTGGCCTTTGTTGGTATTTTCTGCGTGCAGGATATGTGGGATAGTCCATAAAACAAAGGAAACTCTGCCAAAATTTTTCTAAAAATTAGCTAAATTTGAAATGAAGCCTTGTCGGCTTCTGCCATATACTAGAATGCGTTTGAGTGCCCAGATCGGGCACTAGTCATGGCCTACGGGGTTGGGTCGTGACAACCTCGAAAGTTTTTCCATTGATGCACAGTGAATAGACTAACGAAGAGCACGAGTATACGGTATTTTGATAAGTAAGGAATGACATTGGATGACTCTAGATAAGATTTCAAAGATGTTCGAGATAGGGGAAGAAAGTTATCAAAAGAAGGCAAGGCATACGATAGGTAACGGAAAGGAATTACAAGTAACGAGGATTTAATGATGTCTTGGAGAAGAGAGATAATGTCCCTTATATTGGTATTGAGGTGTTAAACAAGTGTTAGGAAGGTTCCATAAGGATTGGAGATCAAACGAGTCGACGAAAACGAACTTCGGAACACTGGGGATTATACGGCCAAACATACTGGCCGTATAAAATGTACGAACCGTATGTTGGTGCGTATACCTGGTCGGGGACAGATTGGTTCATTAAATAAAGGATCCAAGTTTCATTTCATTTTATTTCCATATCACACCCCTTCTCTCTAAAACATCTCTCTACATTTATTCCATAAGAATTCAAGAGGTATTAGTGATCAACAACATAAACTAAGTGAATCAAGTGTAAGAAACCCATTAAAAGAACATCCAAGTCAAGAAATCTCATTGGAGCTGAACTAGGGTTTTTGCTCAAGTGAAGTATTTCCACTCAAGCTTGTTCCTACAACATCTAAGGTAAGCTTTATGGTATTTCTATGTTTTTTATGGTATTTGAGAGTTGAAATACTTGGATTGTGGAAGGTTATAGAAAAATGGGTCATGAATGTGGAATAGTGCCATTTTGAGTAATAGCTTGAATTGAGTTATGATTCTTGATGTGTTGTGATATGAATATGTTATAAATGATGTTAAGAACGTGAGATAGACATTGTATATGAATGAATGTAAATGTGTGTTATGACCATGGGTAATGTGGATGAATAGAGACTATTGTTATGATATTGTGAATGTGTTATATCCGATATGGAGGCATGTCGTATAAATAAAGGAGATTTTGTCCGATTTTCTCTAAGTTTAAGTCGTGTATGCTAGCCATCGATTTCTAATGATAGTATGACTTTAATAAAGGTAGAACGTGAGCGTTGAAGGAGAACGTGCAAGCGGTAAAATAGTTGAACGGAAAGGTATGTAAGGCTAACCTTTCTTTCATAAGGCATGGTTCTTGGGCCAATAATGTAAATCTTCTATAAGTCTATGATGTCCTCCAAATGATTCTATCTTCAAAGCTACAAGCTTATTGTCACGACCCAGCCCCGTGGGCCGCGACTGGCACCCTACCTGGGTACCCAGACCAAATCGCATATTCATTTCCGAATCCAAACTTATTTCAGAATTTTCAAGAAGTTATATCACACATAATTTATATCGAAAATATGTCTTAAGCGGTCATATCAAATCAAACTCAAACAAAGCGGCGGAATAGGCATCGCCGGTCAAAATACAAATATATACAGAAGGGCCATTTGGGGCCATCATATCAAACAGGCCGCTTTAAGACCCGAAAGCAAAATCAGACAACATACACATAGGACCCTCGCCCCACAAATATGACTACAGGCCTCTACGAATTCAAAACATAACATATGGCGAGACAGGGCCCCGCCGTACCCAAACTGTCAAATATACAAAGGATATACAGAGTAGAGGAGTCTGTACCAAGAGTGGACTCCGGACCCAGTAAGAGTACTCCGAAAAGCAAGAAGTGAAGCCTACTGCGGAGGATCACCGATATCTGCTCCTGCGGGCATAAAACGCAGCCCCCGAAGAAAGGGGGTCAGTACGAAATATGTACTGAGTATGTAAAGCACGGAGTACAGAATTATAGATCAAAACCGAAAGCAAATCAAATGTCAAAGTGGGGTACAAACTGGTATGTCAAAATCTGTGTCGAAATAATATACATGTATTTTATGCAAACAAAATCATGCAAACGCTTAAGAACGTGGTCGCCACTCCGACGCTGGCGCCACACACAACATAACACCAGAAGGTTTCAAATCTCCGTACATCCCCGAACATAATCATAATCATCGGTGAGCGTATCGCATCACGAGCCATATCACAGCATAACTCCAAACGGAACCCGGCCCTATGGCGAAGCCTCGGGAACCGTAACACAGCATACGGCCGAATTTATCATACAACGCACGAATCAAAACCGGCCCGGGAACCGGTGAACGAAGTCATAATAAGGCACGAGCGGAGTCGTGAGCAAACAAATGCAAATCGTATTTCAAAATAGTGTTTCAAAACAAAGTAAACTCATAAATCATATCCTATTACAAAATAGTCGAATACTTAGTCGACATAAGGTTTCGTTTTGCAAAACAATTCCAAAATGGTCCATATAGTTCAAAACCTGGATTAGTGCATCGAATAGTCCAAACATACCCCGTGGAAGGATGTTCCAAAGATCAGAAGTGGTACGTTCAACTCTATTCTCAAAGATGGCCCGAAGGGCAAATCGGGCATTTTGGGGTAGCGGACCCACCTCGAGTCGAAGTGAGGTGGCGAACATATTCTTTTTCGAGCAGTAATATGCCAAAGGTCATACATAATCATTTCTAGGTTACCCGACCACATTTCGATAGGTTTCGGACGAATAATGGCATTCTAGCCAAAAGGGAGCCTTTAGGCTTCAATCGAATTGAATGAATAGTAACTTTCCTGTGGATCGGGTTTCGAGGAGCAGAAATGCTCCGGAAGGTCTCATATTCAACCAACACACTAAGATATGCCAAATAAAGAATTGGGAAGCTTTACATACCTCACAGACGTCGTAAGCTCCTCCAAATGCCTCGTCCCGTTTCGTCAAAAATCTGCAAATGGTCAAAGTTACCAAATGAGATCCTTAGGCTTAGAAATGCCTTTAACTTCATAATTGCCTACCGAAATTTCGGCAGCATTTCCCCTATAAATCTAACATCCCCGAGGCGTAGCTCGGCTCAAATTAACCAACTACAACAGCCCACACATCAACAACCAAACCAAACAACAATCAAACCATTCTAGCTTTAAAGTTCTACATGACTTCTAAAGTTGGCAACTTTCCATTCAAACGTTCAAAATCCCGATTCTATATTCACATAATTGTATTCATTTAACCATCCAACACTAGTCAAACACATTCCAAATTCAATCTAAGCCATACACGAATTTGCACCAAAATCGATTTATTTCCATAATTCTTCAAAACGCTAAAATTCACAACGAACATTCTAACTAACGTCGTTTCATTCCGAATTCATCAACATTGATATAGATTCATATCTAAAGTCTATAACACCCAAGATATACATTGATATACATAAAAATACCGAAGGTATACGCTTTCCGATAATACTCAAAATCATTTTCTCGACGCCAATTTCATTCACCAATTAATCATTTACAATATAAGGATCACCACAACACATTATACCAACTTAACCAAGATCAATTCACACCAATCTCCCTATCTATGGCTCACGGCCAAACTCACTACAAACACACACCCACACGTTTCCATTTATGTCCAAACTACGGGATTCTCGTCTACTTCCAATCCTTAGCACATTCATAGCAATTCTATAACATTAGAGGGGCAAGATTCTTACCTTTTACTAACTTTCCGACTTGTCGCAAACGGAATCCTCGTGCCAAACCAATTATACCACGTCGGAGAGCGTCTTGAGTACTTCTTAATTATGTGGAAGCCAAGATTTTTGGATCACACACAAGCCTGGAATCTTTTCTTTCTTTCCTCCTTTGCACTCGGCCGAAACCCCTTTTTGTGGTGAGTTCTTGATTTTTATTTTTTTTTGATCTAGAATTTGTTAAGTCCTCCTAGTATATATCCACAATATTGATCATGTGCATAGCACATGATCATTAAACAAGGGGCTTGGGCCATGTATATGGCCGGCCACCCCAAGTCCTTTGGGCCTAACTTTGTGTCATTTTTTTTTTCCTTGGCCCAATTCCTAAAATGCCCCGTTTTGTAATTCCCGAAACTAATTTCCGAAGTTCCAAGTTTGTCCTCGGACCTCCCCGAGGTCTTAGCATTAAAGATTCCATAACCAACATAATCATATTCACAAAAATTAATTTATGTCCTTCTAACACCCGAGTCACCATTATTTCCCGATTTGCAATTATGCAAAAACGTGGGACATAACACTTATGATTCTTGATATGTATTATGATTGTACTAAGTTCCCCATATGACGAGTAATCTTATAAGGATAGATGTAATGAACGACGATGATAATGATAATGATAACGATAACGACGATAATAGCGATAACGATAACGATAATGATAGTGATGATAATAGAAAAGATGCTTATGAGCTATTATGTATATGTATCTATGTATGACTATTATGGAACCCCGAGCTTATAAGGCCGGGTAGAATATGTATATATTGATGTATAGCGCGCACACCTCTGCAGATGGTACGGATAACCCTGAAGCCTTGGTAGGGCCAGGTATGTGTAACCTTGAGCTTTGGTTGGCCAAGTATATATGATAACCCAGCCTAGTCATGGTCGGGTATGTGAAACACTGAACCTTCGTGGTCGGGCATGCTATGTAAATGTTATGTATATGATATAGACATGAGTATGAATACGAATATGAATAAGACTATGTATATGAATACGATTATGGACGCAATCTAAATGAGTACGGATACGAATATGGATGTATGTACACAAATACGTGCTAGAAATGGAAGGTCCCCATGAGAAGCAAGTAAGTGCTTATGACGATGATACGATTATTTCCCATCTTATGCCTCTTCTTATGTTGTGTATTATGCTTCTATGTTGATATTGATCATGGTTTACATACTCAGTACATTCTTCGTACTGACGTCCTTTTGTTTGTGGATACTGCGTCATGCCCGCAGGTGCCCAGGGAGACAGACTTGATCCATAGCTACATTTCTCAGGGACTACATAGCGGAGCTCCATTTCATTCAGAGCTATAACTTTTGGTACTTATTCTTTTGTGTACATATTTATGGGCATAGCGGGGTCCTGTCCCGCCTATATGATATGACATACTCTCCTTAGAGGCTCGGATACATGTGTATATGGTTTGATGTGTTTGGCCTTGTCGGCCTATATTTTGGATTTTCATTTTGTAAGCCTCGTCGGCTTATGTACATTGATATGGGCATAGATGCCAATGATGATATAGAGGTAGTGTTGTCCAATGGGACTATTATGATTGATGAATGGAAATGTACGATTTAGTATGTGGCTCACCTAGATGTAAATGTAAAGGTATGATAAGAGGTGCCCGGGTGGGCTAGCACCGGGTGCCCGTCGCGGCCCTCCGGTTGGGTCGTGAAAATTATGCCAAGTAAATTCCTCTTATTCCTAAGTGAATTTATTAAACAAGTTTTAAAGCCTTGATTTCTTATTATTTGTTCTTACCTAACCCTAGCTATTTTCCCAAATAAACTAAAGTTTTTGGCATTAGCTAATGTTTGCAATCACTAACTATATGATGAAAACGAAGAACAAATAAATGCTAACAATGCATTATGCGTATATCATTCCTGATCCCCAATCACAAAACACCCATCCTTGGGTTCACAACCTTATTAAAGGTGTTTAGCTACTCATGGAAACAAGAAAACAATAAAATATTGAAGATCACATAATTGAATTTTGTATTTAACTTACGAATAAAACTTAAAAGTAATGAATGTATTTGTCTTGAAAATCTTCAAAAGTAATAGCAACTCAAAAGTAATTACTACAAGTCTAAAACTCTAGATGTCTGAAAAATAAAACCTAAATAAGTATTTATACAAGTTAAACTCGGAATAATCAATCCCAGTCTTGTTCCAGCTCGGCTTTCATTTTGACGGGCCGTCGTTGAGCTTCGACGGTCGTCGACCTATGGACGTGCATGTCGATGATCTGATGACAACTTTTCAATTCGCAGGACTTCCATCGTCGAGGTACTTTGACGGACCGTCGATCGTGTTGACAGTGCAGGTCGATGGTCTGATGACATATTTCACTCTACAGGAACTTGATCGACGAGACAACTTGACGGACCGTTGAGCATGTTGACGGTCCGTCCTTAGTTCATTTCAGATCAGAATACTTGATTTTCTCATTTTTCGCTTGACAAGCATTCTAACTTCAAAATAGCTGCACAGCACACAAAACACGTCAAACTAACACAAACTTACTTGAAAACAAGTATAACTTCGAGTAAAAAAGTATTAGATGTGCCATAATTTCACGGCACATCAGACTACATTGTCCATTATATTAGATCGAGGTGCTCAGTTCACAACAAATTTTTGAAAGTCGTTTCAGAAGGGATTGGGTACCAGGATGAATCTCAATACCGCCTTTCACCATTAGACATATGGCTAGGTAAAGCGCACTATTCAAACGCTCAAGGATATATTTAGAGCATATGTCATAGATTTTAAAGGTAACTGGGATGATCACTTGCCTCTTATTGAATACGCATATAATAATAGCTATCATTGCAGTATCAAGATTGTACCGTTTGAAGCCCTATGACGAAGGTGTAGATCACCTATTCGCTAGTTTGAAGTTGTTGAAGCAGAGTTGTTAGGGCCAGATTTGGTCCATTGGTATACGAAAAAGGTTAAGTTGATGCAATAGATTTTGAGAACAGCTCAGAGATGCAAAAAGTCCTATTTGGATGTGTGACGTAGAGACTTAGAGTTTCATGTAGGTAATAGGGTGTTTCTGAAAGTTTCGCCTATAAAAGTGTTATGAGATTAGGGAAGAAAATGATACTTATTCTCTGATATATTAGGCCATACAGGATCCTATGAATGATCGCTCAAGTATCTTATGAGCTATAGTTACCACAGGAGTTGGTTGTTGTACTGTTATAGCCCGTATTTCGTACAATCAGACATTTCAAGATAATCGCGATAAGTTAAGGGTAAGGCTATATTTTGATCTTGTTTAACACATAAGTTTCTTATGAATATTATTGGTATGGAAATATTAAGAAAGGCTAGGGGTAAAAAGGGAAATTCACAAGGTGGTTCATGGTAATATTGAGGAAAGGTTAGGGATAAAAAGGGAAAATAAAAGGAAGAAAATTAGTCTTGAAAATCACATATGGCCGTGTGGCCTATGTGGACCCCACTCATGGCTTGGCCAATTGCTTCAAGCCATGAGTAGGGCATGTGTATGTTTTGTATTTGTAGGAGCCTTATATATATATATAGATAATTGACCACAAGAAAGACTAGTTCATCTTTTAATTTAGAAGCTTGGAGAAGAGAAAAACTTGAAGAAAAAAAAAAGACCATTCGGCCATACCTAGCCGAGCAAGAACCTTGGGAAAAATTGATCAAAAAAATTATTTTCTTCTAGAAATTCAACCAATTGGAAGGTCCTCTTTAACGTGAGGTAGTTGTTGGAGTCAACAAACCATTTGTTTGTGCCAATTACAACCCTAGCCAAGCAAGAAAACAAGTGGAAAAAGGTAAGGTTTAATCTTCTCTTTCATGTGTTATAGATGATTTGTGCATGTTGTAGTGTGTAGAAATGGATGAAATTCATGAAATATATGTGTGTTGGTTGTAGCCGTGTGTGTGTTGTGTTGTGTAGGAATGAGGAACCATTTTTTACTTAGTATTTTGGTTGTGGTGTTATGGATTCTATGATGGAAATGAAAGTCTAATAATTCTAGTTGAAGTTGTAATGGTTGGAGAGTTGTTTTAGAAGCTAATGCGACATTAATACCACTTCTTGTATTTATGGAAATTAATGTTGTTAGCGTGTGAATTGTTGGTGTAGTTTATGAATTTGAAAGAAGGGAATGTGTTGTTATTGCTCTTGTTGCATTTGGAAGGTTTCGGGTAGTGTGTGTTGGTTGGGCCGTTTGAAACATTGTGCGGATTGTTTGAAGTGTTCTTGAATATTGTTTGAATGGTTTTGGATTAATACTTGAATATGTGAGCAATTATGAATTGAGCATGAATGAAACGCCATCGAAGTATGTAAAAAGAGAGTTACTAAAGTTAGAATGTATTATAAATTGATTGTGAAAGTTGGAAATATGGTTGTTGGTATTGTTGTTGATGATTTGGCCGAGTTAGATTCTCGGGGTTGGTTGTATTTACAAGGGAAATGCTGCCGAAATTTTGGCAGATTATAAGTGAATTTATTTGAGAAACTAAGACAAGTGTGTGACGATGAGTCTAATGATTGTGTGAATACTCTTGAATGTAGACTAGCGAGCTTGGACAAATAAGCGTAGCTAATAGGACGTGGAACAGGTATGTAAGGCTTACCCTTTCTTTCTTTTGGCATGATCCTTGTGAAACAAACAGACAAAGTATATGTATGATTTCAAAGAAACTCCTATTCTTAGAGCCACTAGGATGGCTAATGTTCTTGACTTCCGAAAACTGTTTTGCTATGTCTTGATATGTGTGTATGGTTCCAAAAGTTCTATTTTGATTTGATCCATAGTGATATTCGAAAGGTATTTGGTATGACTATTGCTTTGATTTTCCAAAGATAGCTTCTGAAACGTTCAAAGAGGTTTCTGTAAGGGACAACGTCCATAACTTTCTCATACTAACTCGGATTGAGTCGAAACGTGTTTATGATCCGCAAGTGTCGATTTGTGTACTTACCTATCGAGTCTTTAAAATTGTTTAAAATGCATATAGTTTCTCACTACTCTGCTCGTGCATGCCTCAATATGTCCTTCACTGCGTCCCGGGCCAGGGCATGTTCTCGTGCGTACTCCACTGCATTGTTCACCGCGTCCCTCACTAGAGGGTCGGGGCACGTTATATATATATATATATATATATGATATGATGACATGATGATATGATGACGGGGTGGCGGCCAGGATGGCATATGATGACTCTATTCACCGCGTCCCTCACTAGATGGCCGGGGCACGTTACATGCATATATAATACATAACATTGACATACATGATTTTATTCACCGCGTCCCTCACTAGAGGGCCGGGGCACGTTATATGTATATATGATATATGATGTTGGCATACATGATTTTCATTTCAAAGGGCAAGTGCATTGATGTTTTTAAAGTCATACTTGTTTTTGGTAAATCTCTGTTTCAGTTGTGATCCTCTTTACTGTATTTCATGCCTTACATGCTCAGTACATATTCCGTACTGACCCCCTTTCTTCGGGGGCTGCGTTTCATGCCACGCAGGTATATACAGATGAGTAGAAGCCATTATAGAAGATGTTCCAGCGGAATTGGCGAGCTCCATTTCCTCCTGGATTGTTGCCGAGTCAGAGTATTCATGCTATGGTATATTGGTCGATGTTAGAGACTTTGCAGACAGAGTCGTGGGTATAGAGTCGGGGGATTATATTAAAGAGTAGTCACATTACTATTCATGTTAAATTTTCCTTTTTATTGAACTAAATTTGATCAATTGATGTTGTATTTTTTAGGAAGGCCTTCTAGTGGCTTATTCATTTTGTTATGAACTATCACTTGCTGATTTGGTAAGATTGTATAAGAATTTGAAAAGTTTTGATAGTTTTCACAACATGTGGGGTTTTTATGTCTATAAGAGAAAATACAACTTAAGAAATCCAAATTGCATGTCCACACATGATTTCATGTCATGGTTTCAAATTATGATTTCAAATCATGTCCAAATGGCTGCTAAGAGTCACTAATACCCTTTTATATGTTAGTATTACTATCCTTAGGGAGTACTCGACCTGACTCACTAAAAGAAGCCATTAGTTGAGAATAGCCTACTTCTATCCTTATTCTTATTTATTTTAGACATTCCATCGTAAGGGAGCACAACTAAGACCCAAAATCATGACGAAGTTTAAATCTCTAGTTACTTAAGTTAATCAAGATGTTAATAGTCTAAAATAGCTATTACTGTTATAAAGTATTTTGTTAGATTACTAACTTAGTTAATTGGTATTACAAAGTGGATTGATAACTGAAAATATCATACTATCAAGGCCTCAACCATAATTTGAGCTCAGCATATGACAAAAATTGATATCATCCCAAGCTAACAACTGCATATCAAAGAAGTACCTAATCACCAAATGAATTCTTAAATACTTGACTAAACTACATTAAACTAAACGAAATCACTAATTAAGCTAAAATTAACTCAATATAGAACATAATTACTTAATCAAATAATTAACAGAGAATTAAACTAAAACAAGCACATAAATACATAAGAAACAGGAATTACTTGGAAAAGGGAGAAGAATTACCTTTCTTAGTGCAGCCTTGTCGAGATTTCTAAATTGGGGATCTTCCTTAAGGACCTCAGCTGTTATATCCCGTGTTTTCGCATAATTGAAAATTATGAAAATAATTAAGACTTGCATGTTATAAGAAAATAATTGATTTTAGTTAAAATGTCTATGTTGTTTATGAAAATATTGGTGTGGAAATGTGGAGGAGGTCCAAGGGCAAAAATTGGAATTTCGGAAATTAGTTTAGGGAATTACAAAACGAGATTTTACGAATTGGGCCAAGAAAAATTTGGAGAAAAATTTGAGCCCAAGTGTAAGGGGTGGCCGGCCAAGGCTTGGCCCAAGCCCCATTTTAAGTGGTCATGTGTTTACCACATGACCCTTAATCAAGTATATAGCATGCTTAGCCTTAGAATCTTCAAGAAAAATCAACAAAACAAAGCAAAAAAAAAAAAAGAGCTCAATAGCTCCCTTCGGCCGAACCCCTTTTCCCAACAACAAATAATTTTCCTTGCTTGGTTTT
Source organism: Lycium barbarum (assembly GCF_019175385.1). Taxonomy (NCBI): domain Eukaryota; kingdom Viridiplantae; phylum Streptophyta; class Magnoliopsida; order Solanales; family Solanaceae; genus Lycium; species Lycium barbarum. The sequence continues at coordinate 53,491,368 of NC_083342.1, read as the reverse complement.
CAATCCAAAAATCTTGTTTTTCTTGTATTTGTAGTGTATGCAAGACGCTCTCCGACGTGATATAATTGGTTTGGCACAAGGGCGACGTTTGCGGCGGGTTGAAACTTGAAGGAAAGGTGAGAATTCATCCACTTTTGTGTTATGGAATTCGTATGAATGGTATGATGAATGGAATAAAATGAGAATTTTGTGGTAGTGATGTATGTGTGTGCAGCCGTGAGTGTGTGTGTGTTGGTATGTGGCCGTGAGCCATGTGAGTTGGGAGGGAAGGTGAATTGAATCCTATCTAGTTCGTTAGTTGCGTCGTTGTGGCATTTATGAAGTAAATGAATATTTAACGAGTTGATTTGGTAATGAAAATGGTTGCGGGTCCTTATGGGAAATTAGATGATTTTTGTTTTGTATTTTATATAATTGTGAAAGTAAGACTTTAAATGTGAATTATGGTTGTCGCGAATGGATGTGGAATGAAACAATGCGAGTTAGTAAGTTCGTCGTAGTTGTTGACGTTTTGGGATGCAATATGGAAAGTAGCGAATCGATTGAACTTATGTATATTGCTTGGAACTTAATTGGAATGTGTTTGAATAACCTTGAACGAGTAAATGAATTCAATAGCGTGGACATTAGTTTGGTATCGTGACGTTTGAATGAAATTTGTCGATTTATATAGAAAGAGAGAATATTGTCCTTAGAGTGATTTTGTTATGACTTATGATGTTCGTGATCTTATGGGTTGCTGTGTTGATATATATTGAGCCGAGTTAAGTCTCGGGGGCGTTAGATATATAGGGGAAATGCTGCCGAAATTTCGGTAGACAAAAATGAAGCTAAGCGAATTCGTAAGCCTTGAAATCTCTAATTGGTAACTTTGACCATTTGCAGATTCTGAGCGAAACGGGAACTGAGTTTTGGGCGAGCGTAAGATGCCTATAAGATATGTAAGGCTACCCACTCCTTCTCTTGGCATGTCTTAGGTATGCTAGGTTGATATCGGAACCCCGGGAGCAATCCTGCTCCTCGAAATCCGAATTCTAAACTGTCTACTATTCATTCAATTGAATTGAAGCTTAAAGACCTTATTTTGGCTAGAAAGGAACCAAATGTCTGAGACTTATGAAAACGTCGTCGGATCACTTCGAAACCTTTATGTATGATCCCATAGACCCCAAACGTCCGTAATTCATGTTCGCCACCTCGACTTGACCCGAGGTGGGCCCGCTAACCTCGAGATGCCTTATTTGTCCTATTAGGCTCTCCCTTTGGAGCAATTTTGATAAGGGGTCTTCGATTATGAAATTGTCTTCTATGAAAGGATGTTTTGATTACTATAATATACTAAGCTATACTTGAGCCACACGTACCACTTTGAGAACACTTATGTGAAATGAACTTCCGTACTAATTAATTATTCGACTACTTTAATTAATGAATTGACTTATGAAGTAATTAAGTTTTGAAAAGCTATTTTGATATACCAATTGCATTGTTTTCTCACGACTCCGCTCGTGCCCTTATTATGATTCGTTCACCGGTTCCCGGGCCGGTTATGATTCATGCTCATTATGATAAATTCGGCCGTATGCTGTGTTACGGTTCCCGAGACCTCGCCATAGGGCCGGGTTCCGTTTGGTGTTATGCTGTGATATGGCTGGTGATATGATATGCTGATATATGTGTGCTCGGGGATGTACGGAGATTTGAACCTTCTGGTGTTATGCTGTGTGTGGCACCAGCGTCGGAGTGGTGACCACGTTCCTGAGCTTTGCATGATTTCGTTTGCATTATGTATATATGATTTTGATACACATTTTGATATACTGTTCGGCATTTCTCTCTTTTGTATCCTGTTCGCTTTCAGTTGTGGCCTATACTTCTGTACTTCATGCTTTACATACTCAGTACACCCCCTTTCTTCGGGGGCCACGTTTCATGCCCGCAGGTACAGACGCCGGTGATCCACCACTGTAGGCTCCACTTCTGCTATTTCGGAGTACTCTCTTTGATTCGGAGTCCACCTTTGGTATATATATCTTTTGCTATGTATATATTTCTGTATATTTGACTATTTGGGTACGGCGGGGCCCTGTCCCGCCATATGATTCTGTCGGTCAGTTTAGAGGTCTGTGGACATGTCTGTGGGTTATTGTCTTTCTGTATGGTTATGTGTATATGTTGTTTGGGCGATCCCATACGCCGAGGCGGCCGGTCCGCATATGTTTATACGTTGCTTTGTTAGCCCTGTGTGGCCTTTGTTGGTGTTTGCTGTGTATAGGGCTATTTTGGATAGTCTGTAAAACAAAGGAAACTCTGCCGAAATTTTTCAAGAAATTATCTAAATTTGGAATACAGCCTTGTCGTCTTCTGCTATATATTTGAATGCATTTGATAGATGGGTTTGGGTGCCTAGATCGGGCACTAGTCACGGCCTACGGGGTTGGGTCGTGACAAAAGTGGTATCAGAGCAGTTTGTCCTCGGAATGTCTACAGGCCGTGTCTCGTAGAGTATTGTTTATCGGTGTGTTATGCACCACATCTATAAACAGGAGGCTACAGGGCATTAGGGTGTTACCTTTCTTTGGAATCTTAGATCGTGCGATAGAGCTGTGCTATTAAGATGATTCTGATCTGATTCATTATTGTGTTTGCAGTGATGCCTCCGAAGAAGGCAGTGGCGGCCCAGAAGGGCAAGGCAGGGATGGCAGGCACTAGTCAGGCACAGCGAGTTACCCGGGCTCGTGTTAATGATTTGCCCGAGGTTGTGCCCCATTCAGAGGGATCCGCTATACCACCGGCGGAGCCTGGAGCAGGTCCATCAGCAGCTCCAGGGGCCCGAGTACCCGTACCCGAGCCTCCAGCTCCTCACCCAGGGGCGGAGGACAGGACACTGAGAGAGGTTGTGCAGTTATTGACCACTCTGGTTGTTATATCCCGCAATTTTGCATATTTGAAAATTTGTTTGAAATAATTGTGACAAGCTAAAGACAAGGCTATATTTTGATTTGGTTCAATACATACATAAGTTGTTCATGAAAATATTGATGTAGAAAATAAGGAAGGAGACCAAGGGCAAAAATTGGAATTTTGGAAATTTGTTCCGGGAATTACAAAATAAGAATTTTAATGAATTGGGCTCACAAAATGGAAAGAAAAATGAGGCCCAATTTTAGAGGAGGTGGCCGGCCATTTTGAGGTCCAAGCCCATGGAATTTTATTAATTTCCATGTGCAAAATTATAATAAAGGACCATATATGAGTCATCTTCACTAGAAACTTCAAGAACACAAAATGAAATTGAGAGGAAAAAAGAAGAAGGCCTTACGGCCAAGAGAGAAGGAGGAAGAAATAAATTTTGTGTGCATCATCTTGGGTCCAAAAACCTTGTTCTTCTTGAATTAGTAACAAGCTCAAGACGCTCTTCAATGTGGTATAATTAGTTTGGCGAAAGAACCACGTTTGCGGAAAGTTGGAATTTAAAGAAAAGGTATGAATTCTATATTTTGTGTTATGGAATAAGTGTATGTGTTATAATAATTAGAATTAGATGAGAATCATGGAAGGATGGTGTGTGTGTGCATGGCGTGTATGTGTGTGTCAATGATGTGTTGGCCGTGAGCCATGTTGGTGTGGAGGAAAAATGAATTCAAGTTCATTTAGTTTGTTAGTTGTGTCGTTGTGACCTTTGTGATGCAAATAAAGGTTTAATGACTTGGATTGACATTGGAAGTGCTTGCATGTAATTATGAGAAATTATATTAATTTTTCATGATTTTATATGAGTATGGGATTAAGGTTTTAAATGTGAAATATGATTGTTGTTAGTAAGCTTGGAAGGAAAATAATGTGATTTGGAAGTTTAGGTGAATTATGGTGTTGGTGGAAATTTTGTATATTTTTGTATATCGTGTGTATATATTGTAGAAATGATACGAAACGCTTCCAAATGACATTGTAACGATATTGATTAGTAGTGAATATGAAAATATTGAGATTGGGTTGGAAATGTGAGATTGGAAATGAGAGTTGTTACACTAGGTTGGAAAGAGGACTAGTTATGCCTTATTGCGTTTTGTAGTTGTTGTTGGTATTGTTGTTGGGTTGATTGTTGTTATTCTGAGCCGAGTTGTATTCTCGGGGTTTCGCATTTATAGGGGAAGTGCTGCCGAAATTTCGGTAGGCAAGCGTTGGTTAAGGTTAGAAATTTTAAGTCTCATGAATAGTAACTGGTAAATGTGACCATTTGCAGTCTTTGGGCGAAACTGGAATCGAGTTTGGACGAGCGTAGGACGCAACCAAGGTATGTAAAGTCTTTTCCTTCATTCTTAGGCATGTTCTAAATGTAATAGGCTCAGACGCGAGTCTCAGAAACGACCCTGTTCCTCGAAATTCGATATTGAAATTGGCTCTAAATCTTTCAGTAAGATTGAACTAGTTTCCTCTAACTTGCCGCCAAATTGACCTATAAGTGTGCAACGTTTGCTAATGGAGCCGGAATGCCCTAAAACTCTCATGAACGACTCCATATTACTTATGATCCATAATTTCATGTATGTCCACTCGGCTCGGCCCAAGGTGGGCCCACGAAACATTGGCATTTTCTGTATGGTTCCGATTAACCCATTTCTGTCCGAAACTCACAGGTAACTCTTGGTTATTATTCTGTCCGCTATATGACAAGCGTTATGGCTATCGTTATGAGTCTCATAATATATTCTGACGTCTGGAGCGGTACTAGACATTTTATTTTGATATAATCTGTCGTGCCATTCCAAATGACATTTATGCGTATCTACTATGGATTTTGTCCGATTATTCGATTTGACCCATCATCTGGACTATTTCCGTTTCATTGAGTCTGTATGCATATGGTTTCTCATTAATCTGTTCGTGGATGCCTCAATGCTTCCTTCACTGCGCCCGGGCCAGGTTCTGTTACTCGTGCACATTCCACTGCATTGTTCACCGCGTCCCTCGGTGTGCGGGCCGGGTTCTGTTTACATCTGTATATGATTTGATAATGTGTTTGTATGGGGATGGCGGCCAGGATGGCATATGATCTGATCTGTCTGTCCACCGCGTCCCGTACTAAGAGGGCCGGGATCTGTTACCGCGTCCCTTATTAAAGGGCCGGGATCTGATATGTATGTATATGCTTATGACTCTGCATGCATGATTCTTTCTGTTACAGTTCTGTATGTCTGATATGGAATATGATTCTGTCTGTCACACTTTTGGAAATCTGATCTGGATCATGACTCTGTCTGATGCATTTCCTTACGTCTGGTTCGGACTATGATTCAGTCTGTCACATATTGTACATCTAACTCAGATTTCGAATTTGGTTAGTCACATTCTGCACTCCTGATCTGTGTTATGATTCTGTCAGCTATACTCTGTTCCTCTGATTCATATTACGGTTCTGTCGGCTATGCCCCGTGCATACGATATATATATATTGTATGAATCTGTCCGTACACTCTGTAGTTCTGCTTCGGTTTCGGGTTCGAGTTCGTCCGTTATATTTTTGTATTTCTGATTCAGATTATGATTATTGTTGTTACATTTCGGCTTTACATACTCGGTACATTTTCCGTACTGACCCCCTGTTCTTCGGGGGCTGCGCTACATGCCCGCAGGTACAGACGCACCGCTTGATACGCCACCAGTGTAGGATCTCCGTTCTACGGTTTGGAGTGCTCCCTTTTGATCCGGAGCATATACTTTTGGTATATACCTTTTTCTGTTGTATATTCTATACATATGTTTATGTGGGGTACGACGGGGCCCTGTCCCGTCATCTGATTCTGTTATGTCTGTTAGAGGCCTGTAGACATGTTTGTGGGTTGTGGGTTGTCACTGGTCTGGTAGGTACGTGTGAGATTGCGCCTTAAGTGACCCTGCTTGCCATGATATCCTTAACGGCTTCTGTATAAGTCTATGTATATAAATATGTTTTGGGCGATGTATGCTATATCCGTACGAACTTGTATATGTCTAATTCAATTAGTTGGTTAGTACGCTAACTCTGTCAGGTAGATTCGTATGGGTGCCCAGTTAGGACACCAGTCGCGGCTACGGGTTTGGGTCGTGACAAAAGTGGTATCAGAGCGGTTTGTCCTCAGAATGTCTACAGGCCGTGTCTAGTAAAGTCTTGTTTATCGGTGTGTAGTGCACCACATCTATAAACAGGAGGCTACAGGACATTCAGGATGTTACGCTTTCCTTGGATCTTAGATCGTGCGTTAGAGCTGTACTATCAGGATGTTTCTCTTTCTGACGAAATGTTATGTTTTCAGCGATGCCTCCAAAGAAAGCGACGGCAGCCCAGAAGGGCAAGGCGGTGCCAGAGACCGGGCAGACTAGCCGGGCCCAAAGGGTTACCAGAGCCCACCCCCAGACCATGCCCGACGTTGTGCCCCAGTTAGAGGGGTCTACTGTACCACTACCGGAGGGGCCGGAAGCAGCTCCACCCTTATCCCCGGAAGCCCCACCTCCCCAGCCAGAGAAAGAGAACAGGACTTTGAGGGAGGCTGTGCAGCTGCTGACGACGATAGTGGACGGACAGGCTCGCGGACGCGGGCGGAGAGGTGATGATGACGATGATAGACGCGATAGCCTGAGAGTCCGTGATTTTCTGACGTGCGGCCCCCCAGAGTTTTTCGGGTCCAAGCCCGAGGAGGACCCCCATGACTTCATTAGGGGGATGAGACGCTCATTAAGACTGGTCAGGGCTACGGAGACCGAGTCCGTGGAGCTAGCCTCACACAGATTACGTGATGTGGCGGCTAATTGGTATGTGTCCTGGGAGCTGTCCAGGGGTGAGGGTGCTCCCCCAGCTACCTGGGATGAATTTGTGGCCGCTTTCCTTCGCCACTTTCTCCCTCCGGAGCTGCGACGGGCGAGAGTTGACAGGTTTTTGCAGCTAAAGCAAAGAGGCAGGAGTATCCGGTAGTATAATCTAGAGTTTGATTCCCTAGCCCGATATGCCCCTACTATCGTGGTCGATATGGAGGACAGAATGCACCGGTATGTGATGGGGCTGGATGATTACCTAGTTGATGCCTGTATGGCGATGGCGGCGCAGACATATATGGATATCACTCGATAGCAGGCTTATGCCCAAGGGATGGAGGACCGCCATCGAGCAGATCACCCCAGCAGAGATCGCGAGAGGAGGCCGCCCAAGAGGGCCAGATCCGCGGGATATTCCGGAGATTTCCGAGGCGGATGGTCTCAGCAGCCGTCCGGTAGGTCTCTTCCTCCGTCAGGCCGGGGTACGCAGTTCGCCGACAGACGTTTTGATGGCGCAGGTTCGTCTGGGGCCGGCCAGAGTTCCAGAGCATCCGGTCCGCAGGTGAGTAGAGGTTCTGGTCAGTCTAGGCCACCGATGCCCCGGTGTACTTATTATGGGAAGCCTCACCCGGGGGAGTGTTATCGCGCTACGGGCGCCTGCTATTTTTGTGGCAGTCCAAATCATATGGTGAGGGAGTGCCCGTACAAGGGCGGTTTAGGTTCAGCCAAACCTACTGGGTCAGTTGCTGGCTCATCTTCTCCTTCAGTAGCTATGCGCCCCACAGGGCGAGATATGCCGGCACCAGCGAGTCGTGGCAGAGGTCGTGGAGGAGCTTCCAGTTCCGGCGGTCCCTTGAACCGCGTGTATGCTTTGACTGGCCGGCAGGACCCAGGAGCGTCCCCGAGTGCAGACCCAGGTATACTGTTAATCTTTTTCTTGAGAAATATGTGTATTGATAGATCTGTACTGTGTTGTATTACGCGATTTTCTCCTTCTGGGTGTTGGCAAAAGTAAGATAAAATCCAAACCAATAGAACCGTCTAAGATGGTTATACGTACAGATGAAAATGAATATTAAGAATTTAGAAGGGCGATATGGTCATTGCGCGGGTTAAACAGGGGTGGGACCCGCTACGGAAATTTTTCAAAAATTTATTAAGACTCCGATCTGCTCTAAACTACGTGACAAAGGTCGTGTGGAGTAGTCGACGCAATTATATTAGCAATAACGCACCAAAACATGTGAAAGTTTCGAAGTTAAGCGTGCTGGAACCAGAGCAATTCTGGGATGGGTGACCCCCCTGGGAAGTATACCCAATTTTCGTAAATGTTGCTATAAAACATAAATGGGAACTTTGGGGGTAACCCAACGGAAGAGAGAGTAGGTGGAATAGCCAGTACCCTTATAGGGGTCGCGCAGAGCGAAGCAGACCTATGGGTGAAACGCAATTTCGCCCGGGTATCAGAGCGAGTTTGAATAACGGTTGGAAACGTTTGCAAGTAGGATAGTAGTAAACGTATATGTATGTGTATGATTTTTATCTAGTGACCATATTAATTAAGAAGTGGGTTCCAGTAACAAATGTTGTAATACATGGAAGGCATTAATGAAGGTGATTTAACTCTGACCATTATTCTGTATGCCATACTTCTACGCCTCTGATTTTGATGAAGCTCTGTCTGTTATGCCTCTGTACTTCTGGATCTGATTATGTTTCCGTCTGATATGCCTCTGTACGTCTGACTCTGATTATGCCTCTGTACGTCCGACTCTGATCACAAATCTGTCTGATACATCTCTGTATGTCTGACTCTAACCACGGATCTGTCTGATATACTTCCATACGTCTGACTCTGACTACGGATCTGTCCGCCATAGTTCAGTACATCTAACCCTGATTATGAATCTGTCCGATATGCTTCTGTACGTCTGGCTCTAGTTATCAATTTGTTTGATATGACGTAAGAATACGATAACGTTGTAAGCATCCGAGGAGTATGACAAGAGGTGAAAGATATTGATGGCAATTGTAACGTTGAGAAGGATTTTGAAGGAAAGAAAGGAACCTCCCCGAAGTGTCACGAGACCCCCTGAGGTCAATTGAACATTCGAGGACGAATGTTCTAAAGGGGGGGAGGATGTTATATCCCGCAATTTTGCATATTTGAAAATTTGTTTGAAATAATTGTGACAAGCTAAAGACAAGGCTATATTTTGATTTGGTTCAATACATACATAAGTTGTGCATGGAAAATATTGATGTAGAAAATATGGAAGGAGACCAAGGGCAAAAATTGGAATTTTGGAAATTTGTTCCGGGAATTACAAAATAAGAATTTTAATGAATTGGGCTCACAAAATGGAAAGAAAAATGAGGCCCAATTTTAGAGGGGGTGGCCGGCCATTTTGAGGTCCAAGCCCATGGAATTTTATTAATTTCCATGTGCAAAATTATAATAAAGGACCATATATGAGTCATCTTCACTAGAAACTTCAAGAACACAAAAAGAAATTGAGAGGAAAAAAGAAGAAGGCCTCTCGGCCAAGAGAGAAGGAGGAAGAAAAAAAATTGTGTGCACCATCTTGGGTCCAAAAACCTTGTTCTTCTTGAATTAGTAACAAGCTCAAGACGCTCTTCAATGTGGTATAATTAGTTTGGCGAAAGAACCACGTTTGCGGAAAGTTGGAATTTAAAGAAAAGGTATGAATTCTATATTTTGTGTTATGGAATAAGTGTATGTGTTATAATAATTAGAATTAGATGAGAATCATGGAAGGATGGTGTGTGTGTGCATGGCGTGTGTGTGTGTGTAAATGATGTGTTGGCCGTGAGCCATGTTGGTGTGGAGGAAAAATGAAATCAAGTTCATTTAGTTTGTTAGTGGTGTCGTTGTGACCTTTGTGATGCAAATAAAGGTTTAATGACTTGGATTGACATTGGAAGTGCTTGCATGTAATTATGAGAAATTATATTAATTTTTCATGATTTTATATGAGTATGGGATTATGGTTTTAAATGTGAAATATGATTGTTGTTAGTAAGCTTGGAAGGAAAATAATGTGATTTGGAAGTTTAGGTGAATTATGGTGTTGGTGGAAATTTTGTATATTTTTGTATATCGTGTGTATATATTGTAGAAATGATACGAAATGCTTCCAAATGACATTGTAACGATATTGATTAGTAGTGAATATGAAAATATTGAGATTGGGTTGGAAATGTGAGATTCGAAATGAGAGTTGTTACACTAGGTTGGAAGGAGGACTAGTTATGCCTTATTGCGTTTTGTAGTTGTTGTTGGTATTGTTGTTGGGTTGATTGTTGTTATTCTGAGCCGAGTTGTATTCTCGGGGTGTCGCACTTATAGGGGAAGTGCTGCCGAAATTTCGGTAGGCAAGCGTTGGTTAAGGTTAGAAATTTTAAGTCTCATGAATAGTAACTGGTAAATGTGACCATTTGCAGTCTTTGGGCGAAACTGGAATCGAGTTTGGACGAGCGTAGGACGCAACCAAGGTATGTAAAGTCTTTTCCTTCTTTCTTAGGCATGTTCTAAATGTAATAGGCTCAGACGCGAGCCTCAGAAACGACCCTGTTCCTCGAAATTCGATATTGAAATTGGCTCTAAATCTTTCAGTAAGATTGAACTAGTTTCCTCTAAATTGCCGCCAAATTGACCTATAAGTGTGCAACGTTTGCTAATGGAGCCGGAATGCCCTAAAACTCTCATGAACGACTCCATATTACTTATGATCCATAATTTCATGTATGTCCACTCGGCTCTGCCTAAGGTGGGCCCACGAAACATTGGCATTTTTTGTATGGTTCCGATTAACCCATTTTTGTCCGAAACTCACAGGTAACTCTTGGTTATTATTCGATTTGACCTATCATCTGGACTATTTCCGTTTCATTGAGTCTGTATGCATATGGTTTCTCATTAATCTGTTCGTGGATGCCTCAATGCTTCCTTCACTGCGCCCGGGCCAGGTTCTGTTACTCGTGCACATTCCACTGCATTGTTCACCGCGTCCCTCGGTGTGCGGGCCGGGTTCTGTTTACATCTGTATATGATTTGATAATGTGTTTGTATGGGGATGGCGGCCATGATGGCATATGATCTGATCTGTCTGTCCACCGCGTCCCCTACTAAGAGGGCCGGGATCTGTTACCGCGTCCCTTATTAAAGGGCCGCGATCTGATATGTATGTATGTGCTTATGGCTCTGCATGCATGATTCTGTCTGTTACAGTTCTGTATGTCTGATCTGGAATATGATTCTATCTGTCACACTTCTGGAAATCTGATCTGGATCATGACTCTGTCTGATGCATTTCCGTACGTCTGGTTAGGACTATGATTCTGTCTGTCACATATTTTACATCTAACTCAGATTTCGAATTTGGTTAGTCACATTCTGCACTCCTGATCTGTGTTATGATTCTGTCAGCTATATTCTGTTCCTCTGATTCATATTACGGTTCTGTCGGCTATGCCCCGTGCATACGATATATATATATTGTGTGAATCTGTCCGTACACTCTGTAGTTCTACTTCGGTTTCGAGTTCGAGTTCGTCCGTTATATTTTTGTATTTCTGATTCAGATTATGATTATTGTTGTTACATTTCGGCTTTACATACTCGGTACATTTTCCGTACTGACCCCCTGTTCTTCAGGGGTTGCGCTACATGCCCGCAGGTATAGACGCACCGCGTGATACGCCACCAGTGTAGGATCTCTGTTCTACGGTTTGGAGTGCTCCCTTTTGATCCGGAGCTTATACTTTTGGTATATACCTTTTTCTGTTGTATATTCTGTACATATGTTTATGTGGGGTATGACGGGGCCCTGTCCCGTCATCTGATTCTGTTATGTCTGTTAGAGGCCTGTAGACATGTTTGTGGGTTGTGGGTTGTCACTGGTCTGGTAGGTACGTGTGAGATTGCGACTTAAGTGACCCTGCTTGCCATGATAGCCTCAACGGCTTCTGTATAAGTCTATGTATATAAATATGTTTTGTGTGATGTATGCTATATCTGTATGAACTTGTATATGTTTAATTCAATTAGTTGGTTAGTACGCTAACTCTGTCAGGTAGATTCGTATGGGTGCCCAGTCAGGACACCAGTCACGGCCACGGGGTTGGGTCGTGACACTGGTAGCGGGACAGGCTCGCAGGCGCGGGCGGAGAGATGATGATGATGACGACAGGCGTGACAGCCTGAGGGTTCGAGAGTTCCTATCATGTGGCCCTCCAGAGTTTTTCGGGTCTAAGCCCGACGAGGACCCCCATGATTTTATTCGGGGGATGCGGCGCTCACTAGACTTGGTCAGGGCTTCAGAGACTAAGTCTGTTGAGCTGGCTTCGCATAGACTACGGGATGTTGCTGCTCACTGGTATGAGTCCTAGGAGCTATCCAGGGGTGAGGGTGCTTCCCCAGCCACTTCGGACGAGTTCGTGACTGCTTTCACCCGCCACTTTTTGCCCCAGAGTTACGGCGGGCACGGGTTGACCGAGTTTTGCATCTACAGCAGAGGGGTCGGAGCGTCCGTGAGTATAATATGGAGTTTGATTCTTTGGCCCGGTATGCACCTACCATAGTAGCAGATATGGCCGATCGGATGCACAGATACGTGATGGGGTTAGACCACTATTTGATTGATGGCTGTATGGCGGTGGCATTGCAGACAGACATGGATATTGCCCGACTACAGGCTTATGCCCTGGGTATGGAGGACAGACACAGGGCCGATCATTCCAGTAGAGATCGGGACAGGAGGCCGCCCAAGAGGGCTCGGTCCGCAGGCTATTCTGGAGATTCTCGAGGCGGACAGCCTCAGCAGCAGCAGTCAGGTAGACATCCTCCTCCGTCAGGCCGGGGTACACAGCCGGCCGGTAGGAGATTTGACAGTGCAGGACCGTCTGGGGCCGGTCAGAGTTCCAGAGCGTCAGGTTCACAGGTATCCAGAGGTCCCAGTCAGCCCAGACCACCCAGGCCCCGTTGTTCCTATTGCGGGAAATCGCACCCGGGAGAGTGTTATCGACTTACTGGAGCCTGTTTTTCATGCGGCGGTCAGGGCCATATTATGCGAGATTGTCCATTGGCGAGCGGTTCTGGTACTGTAGCTCAGCCGACGGGATCAGCCGCTGGTTCATCATCTGCTCCATCAGTTGCACGCCCTGCGAGGCGAGGTATGCCTGCACCGGCGGGACGCGGTCGAGGTCGTGGCAGTGCTTCAGGTTCTAGCGGTCCCTCGAACCGCATATACGCATTGGCCAGCCCCCAGGATCAGGAGGCTTCGCCGAATGTCGTCACAGGTACATTATTGGTTTTCTCCAAATCTGTATATGCACTGATTGATCCTGGTTCTACTTTGTCATATATTTCCCCGCTCGTTGCTAGTAAAATTGGGATAGTGTCTGAGCCTATAGAGCCATTTGAGGTAGCTACACCGGTCGGGGACTGTATTATAGCCAGGCAGGTATATAGGGATTGTTCTGTGACTATATGTGATTGTTGCACTAAAGCTGATTTGATAGAATTAGATATGCTGGAATTCAACGTCATTATGGGTATGGACTGGTTAGCTTCCTGTTATGCTAATGTTGACTGCCAGAAAAAGGTAGTCCGTTTGCAGTTTCCAGGGGAACCAGTTATAGAGTGGTTCGGGTCTACAGCATCGCCGAGGGGTAAGTTTATTTCGTACCTCAAGGCTAAGAAGATGATTCCGAAAGGGTATATCTATCACTTGGTTCGTGTGCACGATACTACAGCCGAGACACCTACTCTTCAGTCTGTTCCGGTTGTTAGCGAGTTCCCAGATGTGTTTCCAGATGAGCTTCCGGGTCTTCCGCCTGAACGGGAGATAGATTTCACTATAGACTTGCTGCCGGATACGCAGCCTATATCTATTCCTCCGTACAGAATGGCACCGGCTGAATTGAAGGAATTGAAAGTGCAGCTGAATGATTTGTTAGATAAAGGCTTTATTAGACCCAGTACATCACCCTGGGGAGCGCTGGTATTATTTGTAAGAAAGAAAGACGGGTCACTGCGAATGTGTATTGATTATCGACAACTAAATAAAGTTACTATAAAGAATAAATATCCCCTCCCACTGATTGATGATTTGTTTGAGCAGTTGCAGGGTTCTAAATATTTTTCAAAGATAGATTTGCGCTCGGGTTATCATCAGGTGCGAGTGCGAGAATCAGATATCCCGAAGACTGCTTTCAGGACGCGGTACGGGTATTATGAATTTAGAGTTATGTCTTTCGGGTTGACTAATGCTCCAGCAGTATTTATGGACCTGATGAATCGGGTATTTCGGCCTTTCTTGGATATGTTCGTGATTGTGTTTATTGATGATATTTTGATTTACTCGCGATCAGCAGAGGAGCATTCAGATCATTTGAGGACGGTACTTGGTATTCTTCGCCAACATAAATTATATGCTAAATTTTCTAAATGTGAATTCTGGTTAACTTCGGTGGCATTCTTGGGGCATATTGTCGGAGCAGACGGTATTCGGGTCGATACGCAGAAAATTGAAGCTGTACAGAATTAGCCCAGGCCTACTACACCGACAGAGGTGCGCTGTTTTCTGGGGTTAGCCGGATATTATCGGAGGTTCGTGGAAGATTTTTCTTCTATTGCAGCACCACTGACGAAGCTTACTCAGAAAGCCGCGAAATTTCAATGGACCGATGCCTGCGAGCGCAGCTTTCAGATGTTGAAAGAAAAATTAATTACAGCTCCAATTTTAGCTCTTCCAGAAGGATCAGATAGGTATGTTGTCTACTGTGATGCCTCTGGTATTGGGATAGCTTGTGTGTTGATGCAGCACGGTCGAGTCATAGCCTATGCTTCTCGGCAGCTCAGACCGCACGAGAAGAATTATCCCACTCATGATCTTGAGGTAGCCGCGGTAATTCATGCTTTGAAGATTTGGCGGCATTATTTATATGGGGTCCACGTTGATATTTATACGGACCACAAGAGTCTCCAGTATATTTTTAAGCAGAAAGACTTGAATTTGCGGCAGCGAAGATGGCTTGAATTATTGAAAGATTATGACGTTGATATCCTGTACCATCCTGGGAAAGCCAATGTGGTAGCGGATGCACTTAGCCGCAAGTCCATGGGCAGTTTAGCTGATGTACCATCTAGTAAGAAAGACTTGGTTCGTGAAATTCATCAGTTAGCCAGCCTTGGAGTTCGTTTGGTAGATTCTGGAGATACTGGGATTTCTGTTCGTGCAGTTGCTGAATCATCTATTATAGAAGAGGTAAAGCAGCGTCAGTTTGAAGATCCTATTTTGGTTCAGTACAGGGATGTGGCTCTTAATAATGAAAAGACTCCGCTTGAAATTTCACCTGAAGGGGTATTGTTATATGAAGGCAGATTCTGTGTACCGGACGTTGCAGGCCTACGGCGACAGATTATGGGCGAGGCGCATCATGCACGGTATTTTGTTCATCCTGGTTCCACTAAAATGTATCATGATCTCAGATGTTTATATTGGTGGGACGATATGAAGAAAGATATTGCGGAATTCGTTGGTCAGTGCCCAAATTGCCAGCAAGTTAAAATTGAACATCAGAAGCCCGGTGGATTATTGCAGGAGATGGAAATTCCAGCCTGGAAATGGGAGATGATTAACATGATTTCATTGTTTGTTACCACGCACTCCACGCAGGTATGATTCTATTTGGGTTATTGTTGACATATTGACGAAATCAACCCACTTTCTCCCAGTCCGGACTACTTATTCGGCTGAGGATTATGCTAGATTATATATCAGAGAGATAGTCAGACTTCACGGAGTCCCTGTATCTATTATTACTGACCGAGGTACCCAGTTCACGGCAAATTTTTAGAGGTCATTTCAGGAGGGATTAGGGACTCAGGTGAGTCTTAGTACAACTTTTCATCCTCAGTCCGACGGGCAGGCCGAGCGCACTATTCAGACGCTGGAAGATATGTTGCGGGCCTGCGTTATTGATTTCAGAGGCAGCTGGGATGATCACTTGCCGCTTATTGAATTTGCTTATAATAATAGTTATTACTCCAGCATTCAGATGGCACCGTATGAAGCCCTTTATGGCAGGAAATGCAGATCTCCTATTGGTTGGTTCGACGTGGGCGAGACTAAGTTAATTGGGCCAGATGTGATCCATGAAGCGGTGGATAAAGTAAAACTTATTCGGGAGCGCTTATTGGCTGCGCAGAGTCGACAGAAAGCTTATGCAGACAGACGACGTCGACCGTTAGAGTTCCTGATTGGCGACTGGGTGTTTCTGAAGGTGTCGCCTATGAAGGGTGTTATGAGATTCGGTAAGAAGGTTAAGTTGAGCCCGCGGTATATCGGGCCACATCAGATCGTGCGGAAGATAGGCGAGGTCGCCTACGAGCTAGACTTACCCTCCCATTTGGAGGCCGTACACCCGGTATTTCATGTGTCTATGCTGCGAAAATGTATTGGTGATCCTTCCAGGATATTTCCAGTGGACGATATTCAGGTAACGGAGCACTTGTCTTATGAGGAGCAGCCTATAACCATTTTGGACCGACAGGTACGGAGACTACTGTTATATCCCGTGTTTTCACACGTTTGGAGAAACTTGAATTATATGGGATTCTTGAGATATAAGATTAATTTTATATCTTGTTGAACATAGGAGTTATGCATGAAAGAATAGAGTCATGAAAGTGTGGGACAAGGCTAAGGGTAATTTTGGAATTTTGGAAATTTGTTTCGGGAATTACAAAATACGATTCACAAGTTGTTGGGCTTGTAAAATAAGAAACAATTGAGGCCCAAAATATTAGGGGGTGGCCGGCCATGATGGCCTTGGCCCAAGCCCAAAATTTGTATTTAATTTCCATAAGATTAATTAACATAATGGCCTTGATCCAAGCCCATTTTTACTTGGTCATGTGCTTGGTCATGTGACCAAGTCTTGATATTATATGTATAAGAAGATTCAAGACATTAGAAGGCAAGACCAAACAAAGCAAAAATAAGAAAGAAAAGGGAGAGGGTTTCGGGTTTGAGGGGCAAAATTGACCCTCCAAAATCTTGCTTCAAAAATTCATTTCTTGTTAAATTCCTACTAATTCAAGGTTCCTTTGCATCTTGGTATAGTTGGATTGGAGTGGGGAGCACTAGAATCTCCAAGGTGATCATATATTCAAGTGAAGGAGACTTGAGGAAAAGGTAAGAATTTCTACCTTTTTATTGTGTTGTTGAGTTTTGTTTGTGTTGTAGTATGTAGAAATGTGTTGATTGGATGGAAAAATGGAAGTTTGCAATGTGGGTTTGGAATTGGAGGTGTAGCCGTGTGTATATATATGTTGTATAGCCAAAAATGTGTTGAAACTATGTTGTATTCTAGTTGTGAATGTGATGGAATTCATGTTGAGAATGAAAGTGGAATAAATTTGATTGAATTGCTAAAATAGCACTTGGCCGTGTGGTGTATTTGGCTTGAGAATAAAATGGATTAAGTTTGTTTAGTGTATTGGAGTGTTATTGTAATGCTTGATATGTGAATGAAGTTAGAATGATATAAGTTTGTATTGAATTGGAATATAGAAACTTATGTCGTTTTAGTATAATTTTCCGACATTAAGGAAATGAAGTTGTTTGATTGCTAATAGTGATGATCATTGATGAATTTGGAAGTTGGAAACTTGTTATGAAGTTATATGCCAAAGATTTGATGTTTTGCATAAATTAAGACTTTGGCGGAAAATTGTATATTATGTATATCAAGTGTATATCTTAAGGAAAATGATATGAAATGCCTCTAAATCTATGTTGTGATGATCTTGAGTAATTATGGATGTGAAAGTAATGATGTTAGTTTGAAAGTTTGGATTAGAAGGGAAGTTATGGCAAGTTGTGGAAACAATGACTAGTTGAAGGATAATTGTGTTGTTAATGCTTTTTGTTGATGTTAATGTTGTTGTTTGGGTTGTTGTTGATGAATTATAGCCGAGTTGAATTCTCGGGGTGCTATATGTATAGTAGAGGTGCTGCCGAAATTTCGGTAGCCAATTATGCATCAAATTGGAACTTTGGTATTATTAGCTTACAATTGGTAAACTTGACCAATTGCAGTTTTTCGACGAAACGGGAAGTGAGATTGGAAAGGCTTAAGGAGCGTGAAAGGTATGTAAAGCAAACCCAATTCTTCCCTTGGCATGCCCCTAGTATGTTAGGGTCGGATCCGGGCCTCGAAGGACCTCTTGGCCCTCGGAATCCGCAAGACAAAATTTCAGTTTTTCTTTCAATAGAATTGAACTACTTTGATACGCTTTTTCTGAAATTATGCGATTTTGCTCCAAATTACTCAGAAAGTCATAGAATGTCTGTAGAACCTTTTTAGGTGACTCGATATGCTTAGAGGGCACAATTTGAGCCCGCCGCCTTATTTGTCCCGAGGTGGGCCCGCTATTTACGGTTTTGCCCCTAATATGCTAAAGATTCCTTTTTAAGCGATTTTTGAAAGAAATGTTTTAATTACCCTACTAATCGCTTAACGAATATTATTCTAAATATTCTATTAAATCTTATAAATTATTTTGACACTCGGAATGACTTCAGTAAAGTTATATTTTTGTAAATTATTATGATATCCGAATTGTATTAATTCTGATTCCGTCCGACTCCATTTGATTTGTTTGTCTTCGCTACGCCTCATCGAGTCTTTGAAAATACTTATGATATTTTTAAATTGCATTAGTCTCTCACTACTCCATTCGTGGATGTCCCAATGTTTCCCACACTGAGCCCGGGCCAGGATATGTTGTCAAGCGTAATTCTCTGCATTGTTCGCCGCGTCCCGTTGTGAGGGGGCAGGTATACGCGTACATGGGTCTGTGGAGTATGATGTGCCATGTCCGCCTATTCTGATCTGATCTGTATGGCCATTTTGATATGACATTATATGATACGGGGCCACGCCCCTTTTTCTGATTCCTCTGTATAGTGGCACCAGCGTCGGGAGGGTGGCCACATTCTGTCTGCCGAGTCCCGTGTCAGGGACCGGATATGATATGATATGACATATGTTTTTGTACGCATTCTGTCTGTTTTGGAAATATGCATTTGACACTCTGGATTCTGTACTCATTTTCTGTAACCAATATGATTTGACTTATGTGATTCCGCTTTACATATTTAGTACATATTTCGTACTGACCCCCTTTCTTCGGGGGCTGCGTTTTCATGCCGCGCAGGTACTGACGACAGGTTCGCTGATCCACACGTTTAGGATCCTATTTCTGCTATTTGGGGCGCTCTCTTCTACAGAGCCCATCTTTTGGTACAGTCTGTCACTGCTATCTGGATATGTACTTTGTTCAGGGTATGACGGGGCCCTGTCCCGTCTTATGATTATGATATGTTCTGTAGAGGTCTGTGGATACATCTGTGTGGGTTCTGTACATATGTTTGGGATATTCTGTTCTGTGATGGCCTTATCGGCCTATGTGTGCCAAGTCTGCTTTTCTGCTAAGTTCTGTAGCGACCACTAATATTATTATTATATTATTATTCTGTTAATATGCTAATTTGGGGTATCGGGTACGTATAGGTGCCCAGCTCGGGCACTGGTCGCGGCCCACGGGGTTGGGTCGTGACAACTACGCACTAAGGAAGTGCCTTCTGTTAAAGTCCTGTGGCGCAACAACAACCGGGAAGAAATGACCTGGGAGTCGGAGGATGAGATGAAGAAGAAATACCCTCATTTATTCCCTGCGACCACAGGTAATTTAAACTTTCAAGTTTGTTGTATTGATTGACGAATGAGTTATGTGTGCTAATTGTAAAGGGAGACTTCCCCGTCACATTATAAGATTAATTTAACATTCGGGGACGAATGTTCTTAAGGGGGGGGAGAATGTTATATCCCGTGTTTTCGCATAATCGGAAATCGTGAAAATAATTAAGACTTGCATGTTATAAGAAAATAATTGATTTTATTTAAAATGTCTATGTTGTTTATGAAAATATTGGTGTGGAAATGTGGAGGAGGTTCAAGGGCAAAAATTGGAATTTCGGAAATTAGTTTCGGGAATTACAAAACGAGATTTTACGAATTGGGCCAAGAAACATTTGGAGAAAAATTTGAGCCCAAGTGTAAGGGGTGGCCAGCCAAGGCTTGGCCCAAGCCCCATTTTAAGTGGTCATGTGATTACCACATGACCCTTAATCAAGTATATATCATGCTTAGCCTTAGAATCTTCAAGAAAAATCAACAAAACAAAGCAAAAAAAAAAAGAGCTCAATAGCTCCCTTCGGCCGAACCCCTTTTCCCAACAACAAATAATTTTCCTTGCTTGGTTTTCAATCCAAAAATATTGTTTTTCTTGTATTTGTAGTGTATGCAAGACGCTCTCCGACGTGATATAATTGGTTTGGCACAAGAGCGACGTTTGCGGCGGGTTGAAACTTGAAGGAAAGGTGAGAATTCATCCACTTTTGTGTTATGGAATTGGTATGGATGTTATGATGAATGGAATAAAATGAGAATTTTGTGGAAGTGATGTATGTGTGTGCAGCCGTGAGTGTGTGTGTGTTGGTATGTGGCCGTGAGCCATGTGAGTTGGGAGGGAAGGTGAATTGAATCCTATCTAGTTCGTTAGTTGCGTCGCTGTGGCATTTATGAAGTAAATGAATATTTAACGAGTTGATTTGGCATTGAAAATGGTTGCGGGTCCTTATGGGAAATTAGATGATTTGTTTTTTATATTTTATATAATTGTGAAAGTAAGACTTTAAATGTGAATTATGGTTGTCGCGAATGGATGTGGAATGAAACAATGCGAGTTAGTAAGTTCGTCGTAGTTGTTGACGTTTTGGGATGCAATATGGAAAGTAGCGAATCGATTGAACTTATGTATATTGCTTGGAACTTAATTGGAATGTGTTTGAATAACCTTGAACGAGTAAATGAATTCAATAGCGTGGACATTAGTGTGGTATCGTGACGTTTGAATGAAAGTTGTCGATTTATATAGAAAGAGAGAATATTGTCCTTAGAGTGATTTTGTTATGACTTATGATGTTCGTGATCTTATGGGTTGCTGTGTTGATATATATTGAGCCGAGCTAAGTCTCGGGGGCGTTAGATATATAGGGGAAATGCTGCCGAAATTTCGGTAGACAAAAATGAAGCTAAGCGAATTCGTAAGCCTTGAAATCTCTAATTGGTAACTTTGACCATTTGCAGATTCTGAGCGAAACGGGAACTGAGTTTTGGGCGAGCGTAAGACGCCTATAAGGTATGTAAGGCTACCCACTCCTTCTCTTGGCATGTCTTAGGTATGCTAGGTTGATATCGGAACCCCGGGAGCAATCCTGCTCCTCGAAATCCGAATTATAAACTTTCTACTATTCATTCAATTGAATTGAAGCTTAAAGACCTTATTTTGGCTAGAAAGGAACCAAATTTCTGAGATTTATGCAAACGTCGTCGGATCACTTCGAAACCTTTATGTATGATCCCATAGACCCCAAACGTCCGTAATTCATGTTCGCCACCTCGACTTGACCCGAGGTGGGCCCGCTAACCTCGAGATGCCTTATTTGTCCTATTAGGCTCTCCTTTTGGAGCAATTTCGATAAGGGGTCTTCGATTATGAAATTGTCTTCTATGAAAGGATGTTTTGATTAATATAATTGAGCCACACGTACCACTTTGAGAACACTTCTGTGAAATGAACTTCCGTACTAATTAATTATTCGACTACTTTAATTAATGAATTGACTTATGAAGTAATTAAGTTTTGAAAAGCTATTTTGATATACCAATTTCATTGCTTGCTCACGACTCCGCTCGTGCCCTTATTATGATTCGTTCACCGGTTCCCGGGCCGGTTATGATTCGTGCACATTATGATAAATTCGGCCGTATGCTGTGTTACGGTTCCCGAGACCTCGCCATAGGGCCGGGTTCCGTTTGGTGTTATGCTGTGATATGGCTGGTGATATGATATGCTGATATGTGTGTGCTCGGGGATGTACGGAGATTTGAACCTTCTGGTGTTATGCTGTGTGTGGCACCAGCGTCGGAGTGGTGACCACGTTCCTGAGCTTTGCATGATTTCGTTTGCATTATGTATATATGATTTTGATACACATTTTGATATACTGTTCGGCATTTCTCTCTTTTGTATCCTGTTCGCTTTCAATTGTGGCCTATACTTCTGTACTTCATGCTTTACATACTCAGTACATCTTTCGTACTGACCCCCTTTCTTCGGGGGCTGCGTTTCATGCCCGCAGGTACAGACGCCGGTGATCCACCACTGTAGGCTCCACTTCTGCTATTTCGGAGTACTCCCTTTGATTCGGAGTCCACTTTTGGTATATATATCTTTTGCTATGTATATATTTCTGTATATTTTACTATTTGGGTACGGCGGGGCCCTGTCCCGCCACATGATTCTGTCGGTCAGTTTAGAGGTCTGTGGACATGTCTGTGGGTTATGGTCTTTCTGTATGGTTATGTGTATATGGTGTTTGGGCGATCCCATACGCCGAGGCGGCCGGTCCGCATATGTTTATACGTTGCTTTGTTAGCCCTGTGTGGCCTTTGTTGGTGTTTGCAGTGTACAGGGCTATTTTGGATAGTCTGTAAAACAAATGAAACTCTGCCGAAATTTTTCTAGAAATTATCTAAATTTGGAATATAGCCTTGTCGGCTTCTGCTATATATTTAAATGCATTTGATAGATGGGTTTGGGTGCCTAGATCGAGCACTAGTCAGGGCCTACGGGGTTGGGTCGTGACATCAGCTCTCGTACTCAACCACAAAGAAAGAAAAAGCAATTTTTAGAACTAAAGGACTGAAATTAGCTAGTTAAAGATTCCAGATTCAAGCCATATCCCTAGGAAAGCTAAATTTTAGTCAAGAAATCTCAATAGAGACCTCAGCTTATCGAAAAGTGTCTAAAATGAGGGAAAATGTGGTTCGTTATATAGCACCTCAAATCCTAGGGTTTCAAGCTTGAAAACCAATGTGGGACTTGTGAAATTGAGGGGAAATTCTACCTGAATCCCTTCAATGTGTAAAGAACCAATCAAAACCGTTTATGTAAAATTCAATGAGCAAAAATCATTAATGATTCACATAGGAAAAAGCAAAAGAGGGGCAACCTCACCTCTTCGTGGTCGTACTCTTGTGGAGGGAGATAGAGAGAGAGGGCAAGAGCATAAACTGAGAACTGCGTTATAAACTAAGTGCCTTGATCCCATATGATAGAAATGGGTACACCATGCAAACGACTATCTCCCGAATATAGATTCTAGCTAACTTCTCTGAATTGTAGGTAGTCTGAACTGGTATGAAATGTGCCGACTTAGTTAAACGATCCACAATGACCCAAATAGCATCGAATTTTCCCAAAGTCCGTGGAAATCCTACCACAAAGTCTGTGGCAATCCTCTCTTACTTCCACTCAGGTATAGGCATCATTTGAGTAACTCCACCCTCTTGGTGCTCATACTTCACATGTTGAATTGCCAAACACTTAGCCACAAATCCTGTGATATCTCTTTTCATACTACACCACTAATAATGTTGCTTCAAATCACAATACGTCTTTTTAACTTTTGGATGAATAGAATACCTCGAACTGTGAGCCTCATCCATGATCAATCTCATCAAATCAGCCACGTGGAGTACACATACACGACCCATGATCCTCAAAACCCCTTTATCATCAAGAATTTCCTCTCTTTCCTTCCCTTTCAACACTTTATCCCAAATTTTGCACAACTTTGGATCATCAAACTATTGGGCTCTAATCTGCTCTAATAAGGAAGATTGTGCCTCCACATAAGTCAGAACCTTGCCAGGTTCCGAAATATCAAGTCTAACCATGTTGATATCCGAACCCTAAACATCCATAGCCAAAGGCCACTCTCCAGCCTGTAAATATGCTAGGCTACCCATACTCACAACCTTGCGACTCAAGGCATCCGCCACTATATTGGCCCTGGTTGGATGATAAAGAATCGACATATCATAGTCCTGGAGCATCTCTAACCCCCTTCGCTACCTCAAATTAAGATCCATCTGATTGAAAATAAGTTGAAGACTCTTATGATCAGTAAACACCTAACAATGCACACCATACAAGTAGTGCCTCCAACTCTACAATGCAACTGCTACCACTGCCAGCTCCAAATCATGAGTGGGGTAGTTCTTCTCGTGCACCTTCAACTTCCTAGAAGCAAAAGCTATCACCTTCCCCTTCTGCATCAGAATACAACTAAGGACAATCCGCAAAGCATCACAATACACAGTAAAGCCCTCTCCCTCCACGGGAAGAGTCAAAATTGGAGTTGTGGTCAATAAAGTCTTGTGCTTTTGAAAGCTCGCCTCGCACTTATTGGACCACTAAAAGGGTACATTCTTCTGAGTCAGTCTGGTCAAAATAGATGCTAGAAGAAAATCCATCCACGAGACGCTGATAATAACTATCGAGAATAATGAAACTCGAAATCTTGGTAACTCAAGTAGGTCTACCCCAATCACGAATGTCCTCAATCTTCTTAGGATCTACTATAATCCCATCCTTGGTCACTGCATGACCCAAGAATGCCACAGAATCAAGCCAAAACTCAAACTTTGAGAACTTAGCATAAAGCTTCTTCTCCTGATAGATCCCAAGAATGATCTTCAAAGGCTACTTGTGCTCCGCTTTACTACAAGAGTATATCAGGATGTCATCAATGAAAACAATCATGAAGGAGTCCAAGTATGGTCTGAAAACACTATTAATCGAATACATAAAGGTTGTTGGGGCATTGGTCAGCCCAAAAGACATAACTAGAAACTCATATTGACTATAACGAGTCCTGAAGGCGGTCTTAGGGATATCCTCCGCCCTAGTCTTCAATAGGTGATAACCGAACCTCAAATCGATCTTGGAAAAGACCGATGCACCCTGAAGCTGATCAAACAAATCATCAATCCGAGGAATGGGATACTTGTTCTTAATGGTAGCTTTGTTCAACTGTCGATAGTGGATACACATACGCATGGTCCCATCCTTTTTCTTCATAACCAACATCGAAGAACCCCCAAGGGGAAACACTAGGTCTAATGAACCCCTTACTCAACAAGTCTTGCAATTGTTCCTTCAACTCTGCTGGTGCCATGCGATAAGGCGGAATAAAAATAGGCTTAGTGCCAGGCTCTAAGTTAATACAAAAATCAATGTCACGATCTGGTGGAACACCCGGTAAGTCAGTCGGAAACACCTCGGGAAACTCCTTCACCACTGTTACAGAATTAAGTAGAGGAGTATCGGCACTAGTATCCAGAATATAGGCCAATTACGCTAAACACCCCTTCTCCACCATTCGACGAGCCTTAAGGAACGATATCACTTTCTTCGGCGCATGACTAATATCTCCCTTCCACTCTAACATAGGGACTCCTGGCATAACTAAGGTAACTGCCTTGGCATGAAAATCCAAGATTGTGTGATATGGAGATAACCAACTCATACCAAGAATAATATCAAAATTTAACATATCTAAAATCATCAAATCAACCCAAGTATCATATCCCATCAAAGTCACAAGACAAGATCGGTACACCCGATCCACCACTACAGAATCCCTAACAGGAGTAGAAACACTAACAGGAAAATCAAGTGACTTACACATCATATCCAAACCCGAAGCAAAACATTTAGACACAGAGGACTATGTAGAGCCTGGATCAAATAATGTCTTGGCCAACCGGCGACAAACTGAGATAGTACCTGTAATGACCGCATCTGAAGCCTCTACCTCCAGCCTACCTAAAAAAGCATGGCAATGAGCACAACAACCCTAGGCTTGAGAACCTTCATAACCACCTTGTGGCCTGTCTGAGCACCACCTACTCAAGAAGAACCTCCTCTATGACTCTGCGCACCCCCTCTAGTCGGTTATGCCACAACTCTAGATGTTGAACTCTGAGAATCGGAGTGTGGGCCACTCTGCCCAATTCTGGGAAACTCCTAAGTGAAATTCCCTAAGTCTCAACACTCATAACACCTACGACGAGTCATAAGCTGCTGAGAAGGACCGAAATAACCTGAATGACCACCCGACCTCCGAGTCGAGAATAAGAACACTGGGAACCCCTCCCAAAATATGAGTAAAATGGCCTAAAGAACCACCAGTAGATGTCTGAATCGCTGCTCGAACCGGCCTATTGAACTTGGGATGGAAACTCTCACTATGATAACCCCTACCTCCATATGAGGTGCTTCCATAACTACCAAAACTACGAGCTTTCTTGCTCGGCTTGAAACTCTTGACTTATGAGGACTCGACACTCCTAGCAGAATCCGCCAGTCCCAGTAAAACACCTTTTGAAGCTGCTACCTATGTCTCTGCAACCTTGAGGGGATAAGTCAGCCCCCTCACAAACTTCCTAATCTTCTCTGTCTCATCTGGTAGAATTGTCAAAGCATGGTGAGACATGAAGTGAAATCTCATCTCGTACTTAGTCACAGTCATCCTCTGTTGGACTCAACCAACCCCAAATTTTGAAAACGCTCATGGCAACTAACCAAAATCACATAATTATCATCATTAGGATACCCATCATACTGTGGCGGCTTCATCTTCCCAAACTTACCCCACCTCTTTTGCTCCTCAACTGTCATGTGAGGTAAGGCAACTGGGCGAATAGCAGCACCTGGAAATGGTCTGCCCTAAAACTGAGGAGCCACAGCCACAGCTAGCTGCGCCCCTGGGGTCCTATACCCTACAGCAACCACCGGATCAGGAGTTTGGGTTCTAACTTTTATCTGTGAACCCTGTAGAGTAGCTGGTGATATGCTCGCCTGGGCCATACCCTCAAAGAAGCTAAGGATACGTACCAAGCGTGTCCTGAAGAACAGAGGTAGCAATTAACCCTGCTAGTGCCTGAGCGGGTCCAACCTCATCCGCCTGGTATCGAGCAAAAATTGGTGCTCGACCTCTGGCGGGTGCAGCAACACTAATTCTAGCTCATTCTCACCCTCTACTGCATCCCCGCCTCTCCCACAAGCAACTGGGTAATGGGTGCGGGCTCCTAGTCTCTATCAGCAGCTGATAGTGTCCTCACCTTCTCTGAAAGAGTGAAACAAAGAACTCTTAGAACCTATAAGAATCAAGTACGCACGACAAGGAATGAAATACTAGTCTTTTTCCTAGATGTCCAATAGCCTCTCGAAGATAGATACGGAGCTTATCGTACTGATCCTCAAGACTCTTATAGACATTATTCTTGTACTCGTGAGACCGATTAACCTAAGGCTCTGATACCAATTTATGATGACCCAATTGTATAAGGAAGTTAAATGTGGAAGTTAAACATACAAGTCATTTTTAAATCTTAATAAGGTAATAGTCATACAAACATAATAAAGTATTACAAACCCTAAAATCTGGTGTCACTAGTACAAGAACTACTAAATACTAATACAAGTCTAAAGAAATACTTAGTACACTATCTGAATGAAAAGAATAGAAAGTGATGATAGAAGAGAATCTGGTGTTAAGGATCTACGTGTACGTCAGCCCGAACTCTCGAGATAGTCTCCTCAACGATCGGCAGCCTCGCCATCAGTGCTCATACCAGGAACAAAATCTGCACACAAAGAGGTGCAACAAGTTTAGCATGAGTACGGGAAACAATATGTACTCAACAACATCGTTGACCGACCCTATCTTAAAACTAAGACGAGGGCTGGTCGTTCGAATACTACGTCTATATATAATTGCGGCTAGTACTCCATAATGATCATAATAATTTGATAATAATACCAATCATAAGTTTCAAGCCTGGGTTATAGCATGTAAACCCTTAAGTATAGTCCTTCAAGTCTAATTCATGTAGTCCATGAACTCAATATCAGTTAAACACGCCAAACAATACAAATAGATGAAATACAAGTGATATGCAATGCAAGGCCTTTCCATCTCAAGTAAACACACGCTCCTTCAATAGGGAGCGTGACCCATGGGGGACTCGCGAGGTCGATATACCACCTGAAACCAAGTACCATCGGGTTTCCTAGCCATATTTGGATCTCAATCACATCATCTAGCCATTCTTATGCTCACATTACCTGTCACTAGACAATCGGCTCATATCAACTGCATCACTCGGCCAATCGACCCATATACTTGTATCAACCATCCGAAATCATTTCCTTTCGGACCCAGATGTATCTTCAAGTGTAATGTGCAAAAGGTACCATATGAAATCATAAATATGACATGTAAACAAAAACAATCAAAATCAAGTAATAAAGATTCGACTTTTCCACTTTTATAACAAGTATTTCAGGGTGATGACAACATTTAAGCACATAAAAGAAAGATAGAAAGCATAGATGAAATAAATAGGAGGTCTCATGCCCACGACAAGTCATTCAACAACCTATACAATCAGCTATTGCCCAAAGCGTGGCATTCAAATAGGACTATACAATTTAAAGTAACTAATTACCCTTTTCATGGCACCGGTAGCCAATTCAAGTGCTCGTCTCCTCACAAGTATCGGGACTCCCTGTCACGACCCGACTAGGGGCAGTGACGAGTACCCGGTACTTGTACCGAGCCCTCTTATCTATCATATTACCTTTACCTCTTAGCAAGCCGTGTAAACAGAGCCATTTGTTTTTAACATTAACATTAGCAGCGTCATTCTGAACATAAACTAGTAAACTTCGTTGTTACTTTATACAACAATCATGCCGAGACACCATACATATATCTGTACCTGACTGACTATACATATCTGTCTACGAGTCTCTAGACATAGTACACTTATACATAGAAAGGGCCGAATACTATCGTGCCCGAATATACATACACACAAAATAGTACCGCGGGAGTGAGGCTCCGGAACAACTGGAGCACTGTAGAGTACCGCTGGTAGAGCTCCTAAGAACCACGTCCACCTGTCTGCTGACCTGCGCGGCATGAAACCCAGCGTCCACAAGAAGGGACGTCAGTACGAATAGTGTACCGAGTATGTAAGGCATAAAAGATAATATAAACAGTAACCTAGAGTACGATTAACAATATCATGGAGTCATAGGACATATAACGAGGCAGGAAAGTAACCTGTACGTGGGAAGGCCCCATTTCAGGTCGGCTGTCATGTAGGCTTGTGTTTTCACCTTTGAAACGTTTCTTTTCATAGGCATAGGAATTAACATTTATATATTACTTATTCTCGTGTACAGAAAACAGTACATTTCAGTAAACAGTATCTTTATTCACATTTACAGACGCCGAATACATCGGCTCTCCCAACCCCCCTCCCCAACGGTGTCCCAACACATTACATCATATATATATATATATATATATATCATACATTATATATATACAGATGCCGCGTACGGCTCTCCAATATCCCGCGTCCAGGATGGAATCCAGCTGAATCAGGTGGTAATATAACAGTGGCCCTTCCCCTTTCCCCATATACATATACATGTGCATTTACTTCTCTCTTATACATACACATGTCCCATATACAAGTACTTACCTTATATATATACAAACCCATACACATCTACTTGTAACGGGCCCACCTCGGGCCGGATGAGGTAGCGTGTACTAGTTGCATATGTTACATGTCGTGTCATTACTTGTGAGAGTTCTAGGGTAATCGGGTCCCATTTATGCAAGTTCTAGGGGTCTAGGA
Source organism: Lycium barbarum (assembly GCF_019175385.1). Taxonomy (NCBI): domain Eukaryota; kingdom Viridiplantae; phylum Streptophyta; class Magnoliopsida; order Solanales; family Solanaceae; genus Lycium; species Lycium barbarum. The sequence continues at coordinate 53,461,851 of NC_083342.1, read as the reverse complement.
GGTTTTTCCGACCATTGGCACACTTTCTAGTTCAATTCTATTGAACAAAAGGTATAAAACTTTAGGTGCGGATTCCGGGGAACAGAGTTGTCCCCGAGGCTCGTACCCAACTTATTTCTGCTAAGACATGCCATAGAAAGAAGGGTGAAGCCTTACATACCTCTTCCGCTCCTTTTTCCTATTCCAAATTCACGTCGCAATCTCGTCAAAATCTGCAATTTGGTCATAGTTACCAAAACTCTTATTAGCATACTTAGAGTTAGAATCTTAAGGAAACACTTGGCTACCGAAATTTCGGCAGCATTTCCTCTATACATACACCATCCTCAACATTAAACATAGCCAAATTATCAACCAACACAATCCGGGAATTCAAACCCGGCCAAACTATTAACATAATCAACAATCGCACTAGCAATTCACATATTTCATCCAAGATGCATGATTTCAATTTATTACTTTCTTCAAACCTTCCGACTTCAATGAACACGATAACAACCTTATAGTATATATTCCAACGACATCATACCAATATCGTTACATACTATCCATGCAAGAACATTATTCTTCAATATACATAATCTTCCAATTACCCATACTTTACCAAACTTATCAAGTCTTTACTTGCAATATGCAATCTACAACACAACAACTAAAACACTAAATATAACTTGCTCATTATTCTTCGACAATTCAACACATATACACGACTACATATGCCATTTACATGGCTCCAACATGCATACACCCCTACAATCTCTCCAAACTCATTCAACTTCCATTTTCCACATATCATTCACAACAATAACAACCAAACATTAAATAAAATAATTGAAGCATGACTCCTACACACATATATATATATATATATATATATATATATATATATATATATATATATATATATATACATGGCCATATACTATATTCCTCTCCTTCATGAATTTCATTCATTTTAGCATACTACAACACATATAAACCATGTATAACACATAAAACAAGATTGAAATTCACCTTTCTTCTTCAACTCCTCACTTGCCTATCTCTTGGCAACTTGTATGATTTTGAATATTTCTTGCTCCAACAACAACCCTACCTTGCTAAGCACCCTTTTCTTGGTAGGAAATGATTTTTAAGAGAATTTTTATCAAATTTCCTTGGAATTTCTACTCTTGGCCGAAAGGCCTCCAAGGTTTTCTCCTTCTTTTCTTTCTTGGGTTTTCTTGAAGTTTCTAGACAACTATGTGATAAAGATGACTTAGTCATCTATTTAATTCACACAATACAATTCACTTTGGGCCTAGCCCATAAGCATGGCCGGTTGGGCCTCTCTTTTACTTAAAAAAATATTTCAAGCCCACTTTGTATTCTTGGCTAGTTCTAATAATTTATGAAACATTTTTCCAACTTCCAAATTTGCCATTCGTCTTTCTCCATATTTCCACTTCTAGACTTTTCATAGGCAACTCATGTGCCAAACAAAATAAAATGTGGCCTTGCTTGTCGTCTTCCCACGATTGTCTTGAATTATTTGATTGCACGAAAATGCGGGATATAACATCCTCCCCCCCCTTAAGAACATTCGTCCTCGAATGTTAAACTTGCCTCATAGCGTAGTATATTCTTTCGGGAAGGTCTCCTTTGTAGATGCCTCATGTCGCTTAGCATATTCATCTTAGGAGCTTAGGTTGCCCTTTGCGATCTTTACAGCTAAAATTCCTCCTTCGTACCGTCTGCCGCGTCAATCCCCTCACTAGACATGTTCCTGTATATCTCCATATCCGGGATTCCTTGCCTTAGCTAGTGTGGACTCAATATCGGTCTCACCCTGTGACATCTGCACTTTTCTCCTTCATCCTCAAAACTTTCTGCTGTCATGGCTTCCCCTTTTCTGTTAGTTTAGTCCGTCTTGGCTTATATGACTCGTATGGGGTTTTAACCACTTTCTACACCCCAATTTACTTTGGGCTGCCTACTTTTACACTCGTCTCTTGTTTCCGCATTTATGAAATTTTCAGCATCTTTCCCAGGGGGTCACCCATCATGGAATTACTCTCACCTGAGCACGCTTAACCTTGAAACTTTAATGCATTTCAGTGTCTCGGTGTTAGTACTTTTACTTCCGCTTCCTCGCACTTCTTATATCGCATAGTATGGGGCGCGTTGGGGTCTCGACAATGTTCGAACGCACTCATAGCGCATATTCCTCTTTTAATAACTATTTTAGCCTTTGTGATCACAAATATTCACTTTTTACCTGTGCTTGTGGCTACTCTTCGCCCTAATTTCCGAATTATTGGTATGTTCGGCAATACAAAGAGCAGTGTAGGATAAGATAGAATCCGAATCAACTAATACACATGTCATAGAAAATGCCAAAAAAGTACCTATGGCCGCGTCTGCGGGAGGCTCATGGTCCTGTCGTCCTGTCAGTGCATATAGGCGGTGCGGAGGACCGGCTGAACTAGGTACCCCTCCTCTACCTCGGCCGCGGCCCGCTGGGGCCTGAGAAGTCTGTCGATGAGGGTGCACAGTCGACGATGAACCGATCGCTGATCCGGCTGGCTGAGTTCGACCTCCTTCATCCTTTAGTGGGCAATCACGTACAAAATGGTCAGTTCGACCACAGGCAAAACAACCGCCGGTGTCTAGATAGCACTGCCCAGAGTGTGGCTTGCCACACCGAGCACATCGTGGTGGCGGAAGCCCCGTCCCGCTAAAATCAGCTCTGTACTGGGATCCTGAAGCTCTAGTACCCTGATCCAGTCCCGAATAGGCGGAGCGGTCAAATCTTCTATCCGCAAATCGAGGTGGTGCACTGGCCACTGATTGCCCTGAATGCCTGGACTGCTCTTGTGCCTGCCCCCCTTTATACTCGCTTCTAGCCCCAGAAGATCTACCCCTTTTTCTGCGACCCCTATCTGGATAACGCTCCTCACTCCGTGACTGGTACTGTTCTTCCAGATTTTGGGCGTGGGCTTGGATGCGGGTAATAGTCATCCCGTCCTGGAGTGAAGCCGTCAAGCATTCCTTAACCAAATGTGGCCCTAGCCCACTCACATATCGGTGCACATGATCTCCCCTATCAGCTATCATGGCTGGGGCATACCTGGTTAACGAGTTAAAACGGAGGCTGTATTCTCGGACGCTCATATTTCCCTGTCTCAGGTTCAAGAACATATCGGCTCGAGCCCGTTGAACCTCTGGCGGTAGGAAATGTCGCAGGAATGCCTCAGTGAACTCCTGCCAAACCGGAGGGGGTGCATTTGCTCCCCTCGATGATATCCAACTACTGTACCACAGAACTGCCACATCCCGCAGCCTGTATGAAGCCAACTCTACGGATTCGGTATATGAAGCATGTATAACCCTCAGAGTCCTCAGCATCTCGTCTATGAAACTCTGCGGGTCTTCCTCTGGTTTTGATCCATAAAACTCTGGTGGCTTCAGGGTAATAAAGTCACGAGCCCTTGCGCTTACCGCCCTGTCTCCCAGGTCTACTTCTTGCCGCTGAGCCTGTGCGGCAACTAACTGGGTCAATAACTGGATGGCCTCTGCCATCTGCTGGCCCGGAGCTGCTGGCGGTGGGACTAGAGGTGCGGGGGCTGGAGCTGGAACTCTTTCCTGCTCTGCTGGTGCAGGGAGAGCAGGAAAGGTCTAAGGGGGAGCTTCATTATGAGATTCTCCTTCTTCTAGCTCCCGTTCGACTCTTCTCCCAGCCACCGTCTCGCCCTTCTGGGCTGCCCTAGCTTTCTTCTTTGGCGGCATTACAGAAACCATATCATACATTATATATATACAGACGCCGCGTACGGCTCTCCCATATCCCGCGTCTGGGCATCCCGCGTCCAGGATGGAATCCAGCTGAATCAGGTGGTAATATAACAGTGGCCCTTCCCCTTTCCCCATAAACATATACATGTACATTTACTTCTCTCTTATACATACACATGTCCCATATACAAGTAGTTACCTTATATATATACAAACCCATACACATCTACTTGTAGCACATAACTAGCATGCACGGGAGTCCAAGGAAAGTTACGCCCATCGGAGTGACGTAAAGTCGGTAGCCTCCGATTACATTATGGAGTACTTGTGATCGCTTTGTCTCACCTTGAAGGGACGAGTATTTTAAGGCGAGACTATCAACGGAGAGTAGTATTACAGTAACCGTAGAATGAAATCGTGGGCATCATAGATGACAGTCATAGGCTTTGGAGTCTTAGAAAATAAAGTTATAGCTAGGGAATATAAATACGATTCAATATTAGCTTATCAATTTCATATTCACATTGGACCCTTAGCTTAAAAATCTTAGTCGTAGAATCGTTCCGGTCGTACTTGTCATAGGTACATTCTCTTGTCTAACATTGTCATTATCATTATCCCCATAGAAACATTCTCGTTAGAGTAGTTATAGTACTTATCATTCGGTAATGAGGTCGGGATCAAACGTACCCCTTGGATTTACTTCAAGTAAGTCAACCAAGGCTATAGGAAAATCCGAGAGTAACGGGCCCACCTCGGGCCGGATGCGGTAGCGTGTACTAGTTGCATATGTTACATGTCGTGTCATTACTTGTGAGGGTTCTAGGGTAATCGGGTCCCATTTATGCAAGTTATAGGGGTCTAGGAGGTTTTTCCGACCATTGGCACACTTTCTAGTTCAATTCTATTGAACAAAAGGTAGAAAACTTTAGGTGCGGATTCCGGGGAACAGAGTTGTCCCCGAGGCTCGTACCCAACTTATTTCTGCTAATACATGCCATAGAAAGAAGGGTGAAGCTTTACATAGCTCTTCCGCTCCGTTTTGCTATTCCAAATTCACGTCGCAATCTCGTCAAAATCTGCAATTTGGTCATAGTTACCAAAACTCTTATTAGCATACTTAAAGTTAGAATCTTAAGGAAACACTTGGCTACCGAAATTTCAGCAGCATGTCCTCTGTACATACACCATCCTCAACATTCAACATAGCCAAATTCTCAACCAACACAATCCGGGAATTCAAACCCGGCCAAACTATTAACATAATCAACAATCGCACTAGCAATTCACATATTTCATCCAAGATGCATGATTTCAATTTATTACTTTCTTCAAACCTTCCGACTTCAATGAACACAATAACAACCTTATAGTATATATTCCAACGACATCATACCAATATCATTACATACTATCCATGCAAGAACATTATTCTTCAATATACATAATCTTCCAATTACCAATACTTTACCAAACTTATCAAGTCTTTACTTGCAATATGCAATCTACAACACAACAACTAAAACACTAAATATAACTTGCTCATTATTCTTCAACAATTCAACACATATACACGACTACATATGCCATATACACGGCTCCAACATGCATACACCACTACAATCTCTCCAAACTCATTCAACTTCCATTTTCCACATATCATTCACAACAATAACAACCAAACATTAATTAAAATAATTGAAGCATGACTCCTACACATATATATATATACACGGCCATATACTATATTCCTCTCCTTCATGAATTTCATTCATTTTAGCATACTACAACACATATAAACCATGTATAACACATAAAACAAGATTGAAATTCACCTTTCTTCTTCAACTCCTCACTTGCCTATCTCTTGGCAACTTGTATGATTTTGAATATTTCTTGCTCCAACAACAACCCTACCTTGCTAAGCACCCTTTTCTTGGTAGGAAATGATTTTTAAGAGAATTTTTATCAAATTTCCTTGGAATTTCTACTCTTGGCCGAAAGGCCTCCAAGGTTTTCTCCTTCTTTTCTTTCTTTGGTTTTCTTGATGTTTCTAGACAACTATGTGATAAAGATGACTTAGTCATCTATTTAATTCACACAATACAATTCACTTTGGGCCTTGCCCATAAGCATGGCCGGTTGGGCCTCTCTTTTACTTAAAAAAATATTTCAAGCCCACTTTGTATTCTTGGCTAGTTCTAATAATTTATGAAACATTTTTCCAACTTCCAAATTTGCCCTTCGTCTTTCTCCATATTTCCACTTCTAGACTTTTCATAGGCAACTCATGTGCCAAACAAAATAAAATGTGGCCTTGCTTGTCGTCTTCCCGCGATTGTCTTGAATTATTCGATTGCACGAAAATGCGGGATATAACACCCCCTCCCTTAATTACCCTATTATTCCTCTTAATTAGGCCTATTTGACCAACACAACGCTTCAAAATAAGTTCAAGATCTCAACTTGCCTAAATTTAGAGTTTGACGGTCACAACAGAGCCTTGCCCTTCTATAGAGCCTCCAAATGCTCCCAATATGTTCAAGTACGGTGTCTAGAAAAGAATACGAGACTAGCCATATCCATGTTGCTATACTTAAATTCTGAACCCCAAAAGTCAACCAAAATTGAATTCCGAGCCTCAAATGGCAAAATAGGAAATTCAACCCATAATTAGTTTGCCCAACATCTATGGAGTGTATTCCCCATAAAATGAGCCAAATCGAATATCAATTGCATTTTCAAATAAAATTTCCCAATTTCTAACTTAGGGTTCTTATCCACCCAAAGTCCCTCCTAAAATCATGATTCATACCGTTGAAATCTCTACCAAATAATGATATAAATATAAAAAAAGAGGTTAGAAACTTACCAACTTGATGAACCTTGCAAAACCCCTCAATAATCTCCTTAATCTGAAGTCTAGAGCTCAAAATATGTGAATAGGGGTTTGAAACTCGAAATGGGACTTTTAAATCTGTCCAGGCGAATTCCCTTCTACGCGAACGCGGCCAGTCCTTTCCAACTCGAGTGGTGACCCGGACCACTCATTGCGAGCCTGACGTACACATTGCTAACGCGATGAGTTAGCCCAACCCATCCCAGACCTCTATTTCTCTTCGCAGAAGCGAGCCCCTGTTCGAGAACGCGACCCTACTGATCCACTAAGCATCGCGAACGCGTGCCCTTTTCGCGAACACAATGATGGACACCAGAAACACTGAAAACTAGAAAAATCTCATTTTGACTCCTTCAACTCGAAATCTCGAGACTCATCCGCAACCTCGCCAAAAGAAATTAAATATGCATCTGTACTAAAATGCACACTACGAATTCACTCGCTTACTTGGAATTTCCAAAAGAGGTCATCTTGACCCGGTCAACCCCAAAAGCAGTAAAACTAGTTTTCCAACCAAATGACTAAAATACCCTCGAGTCCCTCAGGAACTGAACCAACTACTCTACCAAGTCAAAATCAAAATTTCGAACCTAATGGAATTGATGAAATTCCCTAAAAAACCCACTTACCCCTAATGTTGACTTTGGTCAGCCAAACACTTCAGAACTTCTAAAATTTAAATTTTCTCACTCAAATCACATCTGAATGCCCAGGAATTGCGTCAACTATCCCCACAAGTCAAAATTATGCTAACAGAGCTAGGGAAAAGGTCACAAGGGGTAAAATTTCCAAAACCTTGAAAATGACCTAACGGGTCATTATAGATATTCCATGAGTCTCAGTCATGAATTAAAAAGTGCCTCTGAATATTTAATACTCTAAATTCCATGATTCCATGTCTCATGATAGTAATGCTCAGTACCTATGTTAGAATTACAATATGTTTCCCATGTTCAGGATATGAATTATGAAATGATGAATACATGTATTTGGGCACAAGGTCATAACTTATGCATACGTATATTTGGGCCTGAGGCTACAGAGTTGTGCACTTATAATTGGGGTAGAGGCCACGATTTATGAACTTATGTAAACATGTGATCTTTCCCATATTCAGTAAGCGGTATTTATGATTTTGGTTTTTAGTATTCATATACTCCCATGTTTTCAGTTTTAGTATCTATATTCAGTTATCACAAATGTTATAGATTTGAGTTGTCCATTCCCCCGAGCACCCCACAGTTATTTATTAATTCATTTAGTTTTATATAAGGGTTCTATTCCACAGTACTTACATCTTTTTTTTCCAGGAGCGCTGCATTTCACAATGTAGGTTCAGAGACTCAGCATGACATGACTTCTCGTTAGGACATTACTCGTACCAGCTACTTGTAAGCCCCATCTTATTTAGGGTATTATCTTTACTTTCAATTATTGATTAGACAACTAAGGTATGCCGCGTCCTTATCTCAATAAACTGTTAGTTTTCTTATTCACGTCAGAGGTTTCATAGACTAGATTAGCAGTTCAATCAGTGTTATTCAGCTATTGTGTTAGCCATGGTGGCTACATTTAATATTCTCAAACTATTTCTGTATTTCTATTTAAAGACAATATTAAGATATTTTAATGTCCTTATTTATAAGATTCATTCAGACTTTTAGTTGTTCGGTATGTTTATAAATTTTATTTCTGTCACGTCCCGAACTGTTACACCTCGGAAATTTTCCGTTGGTACGCAAGTGAACGAATATCAGAAAGGGATTACGAGCACAGGACTTAGTGATGTCTTGGAGAAGAGTTATAACGTCCCTTAGATTAGTATTGAAGTGTTGAACAAGTGTTAAGAAGGTTCCGCAAGGATCGGAGATCAAACGAAGTGATGAGAATAAGTTCAGTGAACTGATGAGTCTTACGGCTCATTATACGGACCGTATAATGGACCGTAAAACCATCACAGTGGAGGTTGGCTGCTGGTGGAATTTTATGGTCAGTTATACGGACCGTATAAATTTATACAGAACGTATAACGAACCGTCAAATGGTCACAGTGAAGGGGTGCAGGCAGACCCAATTCACGGTCTATTATATGGACCGTATAACCATTATACGGACCGTATAATGGACCGTATAGTGGAACCCGACAGATCAGTGGAATGTTATTAAATAAAGGACCAAGTTCATGAAATCATTTCAACATTTCCTCCCTCTCTCTAAAACATCTCTCTACAATTATTATACAAGTTTCCAAGGATATAAAGCCATCAACAACATTAAATAAGTGAATCAAGAGTAAGAACCCATCAAGGATCATCTAAAGTCAAGAAATCCAAATGGAGAAAAACTAGGGTTTTGCTCAAAGTGGAATATTATCAACTAAAGCTTATTCCTATAGCATCTAAGGTAAGATTTATGATATTATATGTTGTTTAAGGTATTTTAGAGTTAAAATGCTTGGTCATTAGAAGAGAATAGCAAAATGGGTTATGAATGATGAATAGTGACGTTTTTGAGACATAGTTTGAATTGAATCATGATTGTTGTTGTGTTGTGATATGAATGTGTTATAAATGACGTTAATATCCTGAAATAGACATCGTATATGAATGGACGAAGTTGGGTATTTTGACCATAAATAGGAATAAATGGAAGTGAATTAAGAATGTGGATGATGTAGATGACTAAAGGCTATTATTATGAAGTTGTGAATGTATTGTTGACGTTTGGAAGTTGAATTACGATATGGAGGAATGTCGTATAAATAAAGGAAATGCTGTCCGATTTTCTCTAATTTTATCCATGTGTGCTAATTGTCGATTCTAATGATGGTAAGACTTTAATAAAGGTAGAAACGTGAGCATCGGAGGAGTACGCGTAAGTGTAGAATAGTGCGACGGAAAGGTATGTAAGGCTAACCCTTCTTTCATAAAGCATGGTTCTTGGGCCAAACTCTTAAATCCTCTATATGAGTATGTTGTCTCCAACTGATTGATATTCCGAGCTCATAAGCTCACGATCCTTGATATGTACTACGATTGTACTATGCACCCCATATGACGAGTAAGTCTAAGATAAAGATGTAGCGATAACGATGATAATAATAATGATGCTAAAGGTGCCTACGGGCTATTATACTTACATGTGCCTATGAAGGGCTATAATGACACCCCGAGCTTATAACGCCGGGTAGGATATATATATATATATATATATATATATATATATGAATATGTATAAAGTATGTATACGATTACGAAATGCGCGCACACCTCTGCAGATGGTACGGATAACCCTGAAGCCTTGGTAGGGCCAGGTATGAGTAACCTTGAGCCTTGGTTGGCCAAGTATGTATGAAACACCGATCCCATGAGGTCGGGTATGTTATGTAAATGCTATGTATATGAAATGACTATGTATATAATATGAATATGAATGTGATAAGACTATGTATGAGAATACGAATAAGGGCATGTACACGAACATGAGCACAAGTGTGGTACGAGTACTATTATAGAAATACGGATGATGACGTAGGTGTAGAAATACGTATGAAAAATGGAAAGTCCTACGAAAGGCAGGTAAGTGCTATGACGATGATATATTGTCTCCCCCTCCTATGCTATTTCATATGTTGTTCATGATGCTTATTTATCGATGTTGCTCATGCTTTACATACTCAGTACATTCTTCGTACTGACGTCCTTTTGTTTGTGGACGCTGTGTCATGCCCGCAGGTGCACAAGGAGACAGACTTGATCCATAGCTGCCTATTCGGAGATTACATAGCAGAGCTCCATTTCTTCCGGAGTCATAGATTTTGGGTACTTATTCTTTTGTGTATACAATTATGGGCATAGCGGGGTCCTGTCCCGCTTATGTGATACGTTATACTCTCCTTAGAGGCTCGTAGTCATGTTTATATGGTTCGACATATCCGGCCTTGTCGGCTTATGTTTTATATATCATTTTGTCGGCCACGTTGGCCCACGTACATTGATGTGGCATAGATGCCTATGGTGATATAAATGTACCGTTGTCCAAATTGGGACTAGTTGACGAATGAATGGAAATGTATGTATAATTATGTTGCTCACCTAGATGCAAAGATAAGAGTAAGCTAAGAGGGTGCTCGGGTGGGTTAGCACCGGGTGCTCGTCGCGGCCCCGAGTCGGGTCGTGACAAAAGTGGTATCAGAGCCAGGTTCAGTCCTAGGGTGTGTCTACGAGCCGTGTCTAGTAGAGTCCTGGTTATGGGTGTTTTGCGCGCCACACTTATAAACAGGAAGCTGCGGATATTTTAGGAATAAATGACCTTCTTTCTTTATAAGAATTGTGCGATAGAGCTATGATGTAAGAAATTCTTGTTCCTTAATAGTGTGTTGTGTAGTTCATAGAATGCCTATAATGAAAAAGGCTACAGCAGCCCAAAAGGGCAAGACGGTGGCAGAAAAGCGGGCTGAAAGAGCACCGCCACCGGTAGTAGAGGAAGATGAGTCCCAGAGTGCGGCTCAATCTCAGTCCTCCCAGACAGTGCCTATTACAGAGGAGCACGTGGGAGCCTCAGCCCCAGCTCCGGCTCCTCCACCAAATACTTCGGGCCAAGATGTAAAAGAGGCCATTACTCTATTTACTCAATTGGTTGCGGCCCAGGCTCAGAGGCACAGTTCAGGGTATGGTGATAGGGCTGTTAGTGCAAGAGCCCGTGATTTCATTACTTTGAACCCTCCGGAATTCTTTGGGTCATAACCGGAGGAGGATCCCAGGACTTTATTGATGGTATGCTAAGGACGCTCCGGTTGATACATGCTTCAGACACCGAGTCGGTAGAGCTAGCGTCCTATAGATTGAGAGATATCTCGATCCAGTGGTATATAGTATGGATGGCTTCGCGGGGAGCCAATGCACCTCCCCCGGTATAGAAAGAGTTTGTTGATGCTTTTCTCCATCATTACATGCCCCCAGATGTTCGGCGGGCTAGGGCCCATAAATTCTTAAATTTGAGGCAAGGCAGTATGAGTGCCCTAGAGTATAGCCTCTGTTTTAACTCCTTGGCCAGGTATCCTTCAGTCATGGTAGCAGATATGGGCGACAGGGTACACCGATTTTTAAACGGCCTAGGTCCCCATCTGATGCACCTCCACGGTTTCCAGACCAGTGCCTTGATAGATCTGTTCGTTCAGGGCCGAGTCAGAGTTATTTGGGGTCCCAGTTTAGAGGTGATTCAGGCCAGTCAAGGCCACCTATACCACGATGTTCCCAGTGTGGGAAGTCGCATTAGGGTCAATGCCGATTGGGTTCAGATGTTTGCTATTCATGTGGTCGGCGGGGCCATATTATGCGTGATTGCCCCTCAGTGCATGGTAGAGGTAGGACCCAGCCATCAGGGTCGGTAGCCGGATGTTCGGCACCTGTACGCCCTACGGGGCCAGGTTCACATGCGCCAGTCGGCCATGGTAGAGGTAGAGGCAGAGCTCCCAGTACTAGCAGTCCTCAGCACCATATTTATGCTTTGGCTGGACGCCAAGATCTTGAGTCTTCTCCTGATGTGGTCACAGGTATATTATCGGTATTCTCTCATGATGTATATGCTTTGATTGATCCGGGCTCCACATTATCATATGTTACTCCATATATTGCGGGTCGATTTATAGTCGAGCCGGAGTCGATCAAACCTTTTGAGGTATCTACGGCCGTTGGCGAATCGGTGATAGCTAGCCGAGTGTATAGAGATTGCGTAGTCGTGATATGTGACCGCTGTACTATAGCTGACTTGCATGAACTAAAAATGGTAGATTTTGATGTCATTATGGGCATGGATTGGTTGGCTTCTTGCTACGCCAATGTCGATTGTAGAATGAAAATGGTTCGCTTCTAGTTTCCGGGAGAACCAGTTTTAGAATGGAAAGGAAATACGGCGTCACCAAAAGGTAGGTTTATTTCCTATCTAAAGGCAAGGAAAATGATCACGAAAGGATGCATTTATCAGCTAGTGCGAGTTCAAGATGTAGAAGCTGAGTCGCCGACTCTTCAGTCAGTTCCCGTAGTGAACGAATTTCCGGATGTATTCCCGGAAGAGCTTCCAGGCCTTCCTCCCGAGCGGGAGATCGATTTTGCTATTGATGTGTTGCCAGACACTACGCCCATATCTATTCCTCCCTATAGAATGACACCCGCAGAATTGAAAGAGTTGAAGGAGCAATTGAAAGACTTGATTGATAAAGGATTTATTAGGCCCAGTTCATCCCCATGGGGAGCCCCTGTATTGTTTGTCCGAAAGAAGGATGGCTCCTTGAGAATGTGCATTGATTATCGACAATTAAATAAGGTGACGCTTAAGAACAAATATCCTCTTCCGAGGATTGATGATCTATTTGATCAATTGCAAGGTGCCAAGTGGTTTTCAAAGATCGATTTGAGGTCCGGGTATCACCAAGTAAGAGTTAGGGAGAAAGATATCCCTAAGACAGCTTTAGGAACAAGATACGGTCATTTTGAGTTCCGGGTAATGTCGTTTGGGCTAACTAACGCGCCGGCAGTATTCATGGATTTGATGAATAATGTGTTCAGGCCCTTCCTGGATTTATTTGTGATAGTATTTATTGATGACATCTTGGTGTATTCTAGATCCGAGGCAGAACATGCGGATCATTTGCGTATTGTCCTTGGAGTTCTTCGAACCCGAGAATTATTTGCAAAGTTTTCCAAATGCGAGTTTTGGTTGAACTCGGTGGCATTTTTAGGGCACATTGTTGCAGCCGATGGTATTCGAGTGGATAGCCAAAAGATTGAGGCCGTGAAGACTTGGCCAAGGCCCACAACTCCTACAGAGGTTCGTAGCTTTCTGGGCTTAGCAGGTTATTACAGGAGATTCGTTGAAGGTTTTTCCTCTATTTCTGCACCACTCACAAAGTTGACACAGAAATCGGCAAAGTTTCAATGGACAGATGCTTGCGAGCGTAGTTTCCAAGAGTTAAAGGGGCGATTGACTTCTGCCCCAGTCTTGACACTTCCAGAGGGATTGGAGGTGTCACGACCCAACTAGGGGCCGCGACGGGTACCCGATACTTGTACCGAGCACCCCTTATCTCATATCGTGCTTTTACTACTAAGTGCACCGTACGAATTATACCGTTATTTATTTTCTTAGTATTATCATTAATAGCATTATTGTAAACATGTACTAATAAACTTTACTAATTTAATATACATCGACAAGGACAACCAAGGTTATGAAACATCTGACCGTACATATCTGTTTACGAGCCTCTAAACAAAATACATATGACAACAAGAAGGGCCGGGTACTGCCGTTCCCGAATATGAAGACAAAAAATAGTACCAAGAAACTGGGGCTCCGGAACAACTGGAGCGCTGCCAATGTGTCGCCGATAGAGCTCCTAGGAACCGAGCCTGTCTGCCTGCTCACCTATGTGGCATGAAACGCAGCGTCCACAAGAAGGGACGTCATTACGAGTAATGTACCGAGTATGTAAGGCATGAATAATAACATGCGGAAAATATAGAACAGGGATAATGACATAAAAGAAATATAGAGCATGTCATGAGGTAGAAAAATAACCTGTACATATAAGTGCCCTTTGGCGGATACCATTCATGCTTAGCGCTGCGGAACGTGCAACCCGATCCATATGTGCATATAATACTTTACTTTCTTGGAAAACATTTCTTTTGATATATATAGAAAATAGAACCTATCATATTGCCGAGGCGTCGGCTCCGATCCATTTAACCATATATCCCGCGTCCGGGCATCCCGCGTCCGGGACGATATCATGTATCATACTCCAACTGATCAGGTGGCTGTGCGTCTATAGCGCCTTCCCTTTCCCCATCTTCCCCATATACGTATACATATACTTATAACATATAAATAGCATGCATGAGAGCCCAGAGAAGGTCATATATCCATCGGAGTGACGTAAGGTCGGTAACCTCCGATTTCATTATGGAATAACCATGGCCGCTTGTCTCACCTTGAAGGAACGATAGTTATAAGATGAGACTTTCAACGAAGGATAACACCAAGAGAAAACATAGAATAAGATCATAAGCCTCCTGAAACATCAACTCTTTCACTTTGGAGTTTTTTAGAAATAAAGTCATAATAAAAGAATGGAATTGAAATCAAGAACTAGCTCATTATTCTTATATTCGTATTGAATCTTTAACTTAAGACTTTTAGACATGAAACCATTCTTGTCATAATCATCTTAGACTTATCCTCTTCTTTGACATCATCGTTATCATTACAAAAGCATGTGCATCGTTATAGTCATAAAAGCTTACAAACTCATACACCTTTGTCTTGGAAAAGAATAGACGTTTTGGAAAACATTACGAATTATTAGAAAGAAAATTATGCCTTAGAATCCTAGACTTGATGGAGTTACCTACAAAAGTTTTAGGACATTCCGGTACCGTTTGTGGAAGTTACATATATTCAAATTACTATTCCATTTAAGCATAGAGTATCTAATTCAATTCTATTGAATGAATAAGGGTCAAATTCAAACTCGGATTTCTAGAATTAGAGTGGTCCCTGAGGCTCGTACCCAAGCCTATTACGTCTAAGACATGCCAAAGAAGGGAGGGTGAAGCCTTACATACCTTTTCCGCCTCTTACGCCACTCCAAACTCAAGTTCCAAATTCGCCAAAATCTACAATTTGGTCACATTTACCAAATTTTAATTAGAGCATTGTAGAAGTTTAGTCTTAAAGTAAGACTTGTCTACCGAAATTTCGGCAGCATTTCCCCTGTAAATACGCCATCCCCAAGAATCTATCTTGGCCAATTCTTAACCAACAACAATCCGGGAATGCAACCCGGCCAAACTATCAACAATAATACCAACAATCTTGTCTTACAATTCAATGACATTTCATTTACATTCAATTCAATTTGCATAACATTCAAATGACGTAATCGACCTACTACTTCACCCAACGCCTTCCTATTCAACAAGAACAATATCAACCTAATCCCTTCTTCCAAATTTAATCACAACAACCTAACAATTTACACACTAACAACATCATACTAACAACCTTATCTTCCATACATGCACAAACATTACATTCAATTCATATAACTTCTAAAACAAGTTTCCAACAATTACAACTTCACTAATATCATTAAACTCTTATTACCAACATAAAATCCATGACAACAACACAAAAATACCAAGTAAAATTAATCCTTTACTTCTACACAATACACAGCCAACACCCTATATACACGGCCACATCATGTTTTTATTTTCCATGAATTTCATCTACTTTCTCATACTACAACATACATAATCATTCATAATATATAAGAAAAAGATTAAACCTTACCTTTTTCCTTGTTTCTTCACATGAGTAGAATTTACTACTTGTATGAATATGGGTTTTTCTTGCTCCACTAACCACTTCACTTTGCTAAGGACCCTTCAATTAATTATTTGGTAAGAAGAGAATAATTTTTGGTGAAAAATTGTCCAAGATGTTTTTTTGGTCGAAGGGGCCGAATGGCCTTGGAGTTTTTCTCCTCTTTCTCTTGCTCTTTATTCTCTTGAAATTTCTAGAGAATATTATGGAAATAAAGATGACTTAGTCATCTTTTATTCTTATTTGACCAAGTCCACTTGTGGGCTTAGCCCACCCCTTGGATGGCCAACATGGCCCAAATAAACACAAGCCCATTTTTTTTTGTTTTGTTTTGTTTTGCACTTCATGACAATTTTTAATTTTTCCAAATTCTAAATTTTGCCTTCGCCTTCCTCCATATTTCCACGAGTCATATTGTGAATTTACCTTTTTGCCCCTAGCCTTTCTTAATATTTCCTCTACTAAATTCTTCATAAGCAACTCACATGCCAAACAAAATAAAAATAAGGCCTTGCTTGTTATCTTCCCGCAATTATCTTGAATTATCCGATCGCACAAAATGCGGGATATAACAACCTCCCCCCCTTTAGAAAATTCGTCCTCGAATGTTAAACTGGCCTCATAGTGTATCCTAATACTTTGGGGAGATCTTCTTTGAAGTTATCTCAGACGTCGCTTAACATATCCATTTTAGAAGCTTAGGTTGCCCGTAGGCCGTAGGTCAATTGATTTAGCTCCGAGCTCTGGCCCTGAGTTAATAAGTCCCTTTTTATGAAGCTTAAACCGTCGTTGTTCATTTTAGGTCTAACACATTCTCCCCCACTTTATTAAGAGGGTCTACACACGCCTATGCCCTTTAAATAATCGTCGCCTTCCGCGATCTTTTATAATTGTAATTCCTTCTTCACAGAGTCTACCGCGTCTATCCCCTCGCTAGATATGTTCCCGTATATGACCGTATTGATAGCCTTAACTAGTGTGGATTCAATATCGGTCTTACCCTGTGACATCTGTACTTATGTCCTTAACTACGTCTCTTAGATTCCGTCCGACTAGTATTTTCTATATATCGCAACTTTATTTCTGGGACTTAACAGTCACAATTGATATGTTACATGTTTATATACATTTATTGACATTTCACTCACAACCCCTTCCAAACGCTATTCAGACTTACTTTAATCCTAAGTCGTGTCGCGCTTTCTTTCCTTTCATCAGTCTAGTCTATCTAAGCCTACACGTCTTCTATAAGTCTTCTAACCGCTCCACACACTCTAATTTTCTTTAGGTTACCCTAATTTCACATTCGTCTCTTGTTCCCACATTTATGAAATTTTCAGCATATTTCCCAGGGGGTCACCCATCCTGAGATTGCTCTCACCCTAGCACGCTTAACCTCGAAACCTTAATGCATTTCAGTGTCTTAATGCTAGTATTTTTGCCTCCACTCCCCCGCATTATCTTTATCACACAATCTAGGGTAAGTCGGGGTCTTGACAATTTTCGAAACGCCCTCGTAACACATCTTTTTCTTTTAATTACTATTTTAGCCTTCGCAATCCCTAGTATTCACCTTTTACCTATGTGTATGGCTACTTTTCGTCCTAAATTTCCGAATTCCTAATACGTTCAGCAATACAAGGAACGGTGTATGATAAGGTAGAATCCAGATCAATTAACACACGCATATCATAGAAAATGTCGAAAGTGTACCTGTGGCCGCGTCTGTGGAAGGTTCAGGATCCTGCCGTCCTGTCAATGACAATATGCGGTGCGGAGGACCGGCTGAACTGGGTGCCCCTCCTTCTCTTCCTCGGCCACGGCTTGCTGGAGCCTGGGAAGTCTGTCCAGGAGGGCGCACGGTCGACGATGAACCAATTGCTGATCCGACGGGCTGGGTTTGGTCTCCCTCATTCTTCAGTGGGAAATCACGCATCAAATGGCCAACCCGCCCACAAGTATAACATGCACCTATACCTGTGCGACACTCTCCAGAGTGTGGCCTACCACACCGAGGACACCGTGGCGGGGGTGGCATCATCCTGCTAGAATCAGCTCTATACTGGGACCCTGAAGCTCTAGCACCCTGATCTAGTCCTGAATAAGTAGAACGGTCAAATCCCCTATCCACAAATCGAGGAGGTGCACTGGCCGCTGATTGGCCTGAATACCTGGATGGCTCTTGTGCCTGTCCCCCTCTATACTCGCTTCTAGTCCCGAAAGATCTGCCCCTTTTTCTGGAACCCCTATCCGAATGGTGCTCCTCTCTCCGTAACTGATACTGTTCCTCCAGGTTTTGGGCATGGGCCTGAATACGAGCAATAGTCATTCCATCCTGGAGCGAAGCTGTCAGACACTCCTTAATTAAATGTGGCCCCAACCCACTCACAAACTGATGTACACGATCTCCCATATCAGCTACCATGGCTGGGGCATACCTGGCTAAAGCATTAAAACGAAGACTGTATTCTCGGACGCTCATATTTCCCTGTCTGAGATTCAAGAACATATCGGCCCGAACCCGTCGAATCTCCGGTGGTAAATAATCTCGCAGGAATGCTTCAGTAAACTCTTGCCAAACCGGGGGAGGTGCATTTGCTCCCCTCGAAGATATCCAATTATTATACCATTGAACTGCTACATCCCGCAACCTGTATGAAGCCAGCTCTATGGACTCTGTATCTGAAGCATGTATTATCCTCAGTGTCCTCAGCATCTCATCTATGAAACTCTGTGGGTCTTCCTCTGGTTTCGACCCATAGAACTCCGGAGGTTTCAGGGTGATAAAATCGCGGGACCTTGCACTCACCGCCCTTTCCCCCTGGTCTGCATCTTGCCGCTGAGCTTGTGCGGCAACCAGCTGGGTCAATAACTGAATGGCCTCTGCCATCTGCTGGCCCGAAGCTGCTGACGGTGGAACTGGAGGTTCTGGGGCTGGAGCTGGAGCTCTTTCCTGCTCTGCTAATACAGGGGAAGCAGGATAAGTCTGAGGGGGAGCTTCATTGTAAGACTCGCCTTCTTCTAGCTCCTGTTCAACTCTGCTTCCAGCCGCCCTCTTGCCCTTCTGGGCCGCCGTAGCCTTTCTCTTCATCGGCATTACTGAAACCATAACACGGGATTAGGAAAAGAATATGGAAACATGATAACATAGCTCTAGCGCACGATCTAGAGTACAAAGAAGGTCATATTTTTCTAGATGCCCTGCAGCCTCCTATTTATATGTGTGGCGCGCTACACACCCATAAACAGGACTCTACTGGACACTGCTCGTAGACAAACCCCTAGGACGAACTGCTCTGATACCACTTATGTCACGACCCAACTAGGGGCCGCGACGGGTACCCGATACTTGTACCGAGCACCCCTTATCTCATATCGTGCTTTTACTACTAAGTGCACCGTACGAATTATACCGTTATTTATTTGCTTAGTATTATCATTAATAGCATTATTGTAAACATGTACTAATAAACTTTACTAATTTAATATACATCGACAGGGACAACCAAGGTTATGAAACATCTGACTGTACATATCTGTCTACGACCCTCTAAACAAAATACATATGACAACAAGGAGGGCCGGGTACTGCCGTGCCCGAATATGAACACAAAAAATAGTACCAAGAAACTGGGGCTCCGGAACAACTGGAGCGCTGCCAATGTGTCGCCGATAGAGCTCCTAGGAACCGAGCCTGTCTGCCTGCTCACCTGCTTGGCATGAAATGCAGCGTCCACAAGAAGGGACGTCAGTACGAGTAATGTACCGAGTATTTAAGGCATGAATAATAACATGCGGAAAATATAGAACAGGGATAATGACATAAAAGAAATATAGAGCATGCCATGAGGTAGAAAAATAACCTGTACATATAAGTGCCCTTTGGCGGATACCATGCATGCTTAGCGCTGCGGAACGTGCAGCCCGATCCATATGTGCATATAATACTTTACTTTCTTGGAAAACATTTCTTTTCATATATATAGAAAATAGAACATATCATATTGCCGAGGCGTCGGCTCCGATCCATTTAACCATATATCCCGCGTCCGGGCATCCCGCGTCCGGGCATCCCGCGTCCGGGACGATATCATGTATCATACTCCAACTGATCAGGTGGCTGTGCGTCTATAGCGCCTTCCCATTCCCCATCTTCCCCATATAGGTATACATATACTTATAATATATAAATAGCATGCATGAGAGCCCAGAGAAGGTCATATATCCATCGGAGTGACGTAAGGTCGGTAACCTCCGATTTCATTATGGAATAACCATGGCCGCTTGTCTCACCTTGAAGGAACAATAGTTATAAGATGAGACTATCAACGAAGGATAACACCAAGAGAAAACATAGAATAAGATCATAAGCCTCCTGAAACATCAACTCTTTCACTTTGGAGTTTTTTAGAAATAAAGTCATAATAAAAGAATGGAATTGAAATCAAGAACTAGCTCATTATTCTTATATTCGTATTGAATCTTTAACTTAAGACTTTTAGACATGAAACCATTCGTCATAATCATCTTAGACTTATCCTCTTCTTTGACATCATCGTTATCATTACAAAAGCATGTTCATCGTTATAGTCATAAAAGCTTACAAACTCATACACCTTTGTCTTGGAAAAGAATAGACGTTTTGGAAAACATTACGAATTATTAGAAAGAAAATTATTCCTTAGAATCCTAGACTTGATGGAGTTACCGACAAAAGTTTTAGGACATTCCGGTTCCGTTTGTGGAAGTTACATATATTCAAATTACTTTTCCATTTAAGCATAGAGTATCTAATTCTATTCTATTGAATGAATAAGGGTCAAATTCAAACTCGGATTTCTAGAATTAGAGTGGTCCCTGAGGCTCGTACCCAAGCCTATTACGTCTAAGACATGCCAAAGAAGGGAGGGTGAAGCCTTACATACCTTTTCCGCCTCTTACGCCACTCCAAACTCAAGTTCCAAATTCGCCAAAATCTATAATTTGGTCACATTTACCAAACATTAATTAGAGCATTGTAGCAGTTTAGTCTTAAAGTAAGACTTGTCTACCGATATTTCGGCAGCATTTCCCCTATAAATACGCCATCCCCAAGAATCTATCTTGGCCAATTCTTAACCAACAACAATCCGGGAATGCAACCCGGCCAAACTATCAACAATAATACCAACAATCTTGTCTTACAATTCAATGACATTTCATTTACATTCAATTCAATTTGCATAACATTCAAATGACCTAATCGACCTACTACTTCACCCAACGCCTTCCTATTCAACAAGAACAATATCAACCTAATCCCTTCTTCCAAATTTAATCACAACAACCTAACAATTTACACACTAACAACATCATACTAACAACCTTATCTTCCATACATGCACAAACATTACATTCAATTCATATAACTTCTAAAACAAGTTTCCAACAATTACAACTTCACTAATATCATTAAACTCTTATTACCAACATAAAATCCATGACAACAACACAAAAATACCAAGTAAAATTAATCCTTTACTTCTACACAATACACAGCCAACACCCTATATACACGGCCACATCATGTTTTTATTTTCCATGAATTTCATCTACTTTCTCATACTACAACATACATAATCATTCATAATATATAAGAAAAAGATTAAACCTTACCTTTTTCCTTGTTTCTTCACATGAGTAGAATTTACTACTTGTATGAATATGGGTTTTTCTTGCTCCACTAACCACTTCACTTTGCTAAGGACCCTTCAATTAATTGTTTGGTTAGAAGAGAATAATTTTTGGTGAAAAATTGTCCAAGATTTATTTTTGGTTGAAGGGGCCGAATGGCCTTGGAGTTTTTCTCCTCTTTCTCTTGATCTTTATTCTCTTGAAATTTCTAGAGAATATTATGGAAATAAAGATGACTTAGTCATCTTTTATTCTTATTTGACCAAGTCTACTTGTGGGCTTAGCCCACCCCTTGGATGGCCAACATGGTCCAAATCAACACAAGCCCATATTTTTTTGTTTTGTTTTGTTTTGCACTTCATGACAATTTTTAATTTTTCCAAATTCTAAATTTGCCCTTCGCCTTCCTCCATATTTCCACGAGTCATATTGCGAATTTACCTTTTTGCCCCTAGCCTTTCTTAATATTTCCTCTTCTAAATTCTTCATAAGCAACTCACATGCCAAACAAAATAAAAATAAGGCCTTGCTTGTTATCTTCTCGCAATTATCTTGAATTATCCGATCGCACAAAATGCGGGATATAACAGGAGGGGTATGTCGTTTATTGTGATGCTTCAGGTGTTTGGTTAGGCTGTGTATTGATGCAGCACGATAAGGTGATTGCGTCTGCTTCAAGGCAGTTACGAAAACATGAGCAGAATTATCCAACACATGATTTAGAATTGGCTGCGGTGGTCCATGCATTAAAGATATGGAGACATTATTTATATGGTGTCCATGTGGATATTTAAACAGATCATAAGAGCCTTCAGTACATCTTCAAGCAGAAAGAGTTGAATTTGCGACAACGACGATGGTTGGAGTTGCTAAAGGATTACGATGTTGATATCTTGTATCACCCCGGAAAGGCTAACGTTGTGGCTGACGCTCTTAGCCGCAGATCCATGGGAAGTCTATGTGAAGTGCGACAAGAGAAGAGAGAAAGTCTAGCCGCAGTTTCATCGCTAGTAGCGGAAGTAAAAGAGCGACAATATGAGGATCCCATGCTAATGCAGTACAGAGATACACTCCCTCAGAAGGAGGAGTCATCATTTGATATTTCGGAAGACAGAGTTCTCCGATGTCGAGGCAGGTTATGTGTTCCCGATGTGGTAGGTCTACGTCACCAAATATTGAGGGAAGCTTATTGTTCCCGTTACTCCGTTCACCCCGGAGCGACGAAAATGTATCATGATCTTAAGTATATATACTGGTGGAATGGAATGAAGAAAGATATAGCGGAATTCATAGCTTCGTGTCCTAATTTCCAACAAATGAAGATTGAACACCAAAAGCCGGGTGGATTATTGCAAGCTATAGAAATCCCAACTTGGAAGTGGGAAGTGATTAATATGGATTTCATTACAGGGTTAGCCCGTTCTCGACGTAAGTATGATTCCATATGGGTGATTATGGATAGACTCACAAAGTCAGCTCATTTCTTACCGGTCAGGACGACCTATGTGGCAGAAGATTATGCGAGGCTTTATCTTAAAGAGATAGTGAGACTCCATGGCGTTCCGGTATCTATTATCTCCGATAGAGGGACTCAGTTCACAGCTATGTTTTGGGAGTCTTTCCAAGAGGGTTTAGGGACCCAAGTGCGCCTTAGCACGGCGTTTCACCCACAGACCGATGGGCAGGCCGAACGCACCATCCAGACTCTCGAAGATATGTTACGAGCATGTATGATAGATTTTGGAGGAAGTTGGGATGATCATTTTCCACTCATTGAATTTTCTTACAATAATAGTTATCATTCTAGCATTCAAATGGCACCGTATGAGGCTTTATATGGGCGAAAATGTAGATCCCCAATTGGGTGGTTTGAAACTGGAGAAGCTAAGTTGATAGGGCCAGACTTGGTCCAGCAAGCAATAGAGAAAGTTAAGCTCATACAAGATCGGTTGCTAGCGGCTCAAAGTCGTCAGAAGTCCTATGCGGATAATCGTCGAAGAGACTTAGAGTTCGAAGTGAAAGATTGGGTATTCTTGAAAGTGTCGCCGATGAAGGACGTGATGAGATTTGGCAAAAACGGGAAGCTCAGTCCCCGGTATATCGGGCCATACAAAATTGTACGCAAGATAGGAAAAGTGGCCTATGAGTTAAATCTACCTCCAGACTTGGATTCAGTTCATCCAGTATTTCATGTTTCGATGCTTCGGAAATGTATTGGAGATCCTACTAGGATCGTCCCAGTGAATGATGTGCAAGTAACAAATAAATTGACTTACGAAGAGATACCCATTGCCATACTAGATAGGCAAGTACGGAGACTTAGAAACAAGGAAGTGGCCTCAGTTAAGGTCTTATGGAGGAACAACAATCGAGAGGAAATGACGTGGGAAGCAGAAGAGAGTATGCAATCCAAATACCCACATTTATTTCAGCCTTTGGATGAGGGCCAACATGAGACGTCAAAATCATAAGGTATGCATGATTTCCTTTTTATGCTTTTGGGTCGTGTCTGGCCAAATTTTAAATGCTATTGTGTTGTGGCCCTGTGAGGCATCGATATTATGGGTTGTTGTGACAAGTTGGTAGTGCCATATTATAGGGGAAACTCTGGCGAAATTTCTGTAGAATCCCCGAGTGCCTAACATTCGAGGACGAATGTTCTTAAGGGGGGAAGAATGTTACACCTCAGAAATTTTTCGTTGGTACGCAAGTGAACGAATATCGGAAAGGGATTACGAGCAACGAGTTAGCCAGGACTTAGTGATGTCTTGGAGAAGAGTTATAACGTCCCTTAGATTGGTATTGAAGTGTTGAACAAGTGTTAAGAAGGTTCCGCAAGGATCGGGATCAAACGAAGTGATGAGAATAAGTTCAGTGAACTGATGAGTCTTACGACTCATTATACGGACCGTATAATGGACCGTAAAACCATCACAGTGGAGGTTCGCTGCTGGTGGAATTTTACGGTCAGTTATACGGACCGTATAACGAACCGTCAAATGGTCACAGTGAAGGGGTGCAGGCAGACCCATTTCACGGTCGATTATACGGACCGTATAACCATTATACGGACCGTATAATGGACCGTATAGTGGAACCCGACAGATCAGTGGAATGTTATTAAATAAAGGACCAAGTTCATGAAATCATTTCAACATTTCCTCCCTCTCTCTAAAACATCTCTCTACAATTATTATACAAGTTTCCAAGGATATAAAGCCATCAACAACATTAAATAAGTGAATCAAGAGTAAGAACCCATCAAGGATCATCTAAAGTCAAGAAATCCAAATGGAGAAAAACTAGGGTTTTGCTCAAAGTGGAATATTATCAACTAAAGCTTGTTCCTACAGCATCTAAGGTAAGATTCATGATATTATATGTTGTTTAAGGCATTTGAGAGTTAAAATGCTTGGTCATTAGAAGAGAATAGAAAAATGGGTTATGCTTGATGAATAGTGACGTTTTTGAGACATAGTTTGAATTGAATCATGATTGTTGTTGTGTTGTGAATTGAATGTGTTATAAATGACGTTAAGATCATGAAATAGACATCGTATATGAATGGACAAAGTTGGGTGTTGTGACCATAAATAGGAATAAATGGAAGTGAATTAAGAATGTGGATGATGTAGATGACTAAAGGCTATTATTATGATGTTGTGAATGTATTGTTGACGTTTGGAAGTTGAATTACGATATGGAGGAATGTCGTATAAATAAAGGAAATGCTATCCGATTTTCTCTAATTTTATCCATGTGTGCTAATTGTCGATTCTAATGATGGTACAACTTTAATAAAGGTAGAAACGTGAGCATCGGAGGAGTACGCGCAAGTGTAGAATAGTGCGACGGAAAGGTATGTAAGGCTAACCCTTCTTTCATAAGGCATGGTTCTTGGGCCAAACTCTTAAGTCCTCTATATGAGTATGTTGTCTCCAAATGATTGATATTCCGAGCTCATAAGCTCATGATCCTTGATATGTACTACGATTGTACTATGCACCCCATATGACGAGTAAGCCTAGGATAAAGATGTAGCGATAACGATGATAATAATAATGATGCTAAAGGTGCCTACGGGCTATTATACTTACATGTGCCTATGAAGGGCTATAATGACACCCCGAGCTTATAACGCCTGGTAGGTTATATATATATATATATATGAATATGTATAAAGTATGTATACGATTACGAAACGCGCGCACACCTCTGCAGATGGTACGGATAACCCTGAAGCCTTGGTAGGGCCAGGTATGAGTAACCTTGAGCCTTGGTTGGCAAAGTATGTATCAAACACCGATCCCATGAGGTCGGGTATGTTATGTAAATGCTATGTATATGAAATGACTATGTATATAATATGAATATGAATATGATAAGAGTATGTATAAGAATACGAATAAGGGCATGTACACGAACATGAGCACAAGTGTGGTACGAGTACTATTATGGAATACAGATGATGACGTAGGTGTACAAATACGTATGAAAAATGGAAAGTCCTACGAAAGGCAGGTAAGTGCTATGACGATGATATTATTGTCTCCCCCTCTTATGCTATTTCATATGTTGTTCATGATGCTTATTTATCGATGTTGCTCATGCTTTACATACTCAGTACATTCTTCGTACTGACGTCCTTTTGTTTGTGGACGCTGCGTCATGCCCGCAGGTGCACAGGGAGACAAACTTGATCCATAGCTTCCTATTCGGAGATTACATAGCAGAGCTCCATTTCTTCCGGAGTCATAGCTTTTGGGTACTTATTCTTTTGTGTATACAATTATGGGCATAGCGGGGTCCTGTCCCGCATATGTGATACGTTATACTCTCCTTAGAGGCTCGTAGTCATGTGTATATGGTTAGACATGTCCGGCCTTGTCGGCCTATGTTTTGTATACCATTTTGTTGGCCACGTTGGCCCACGTACATTGATCTGGCATAGATGCCTATGGTGATATAAATGTACCGTTGTCCAAATTGGGACTAGTTGACGAATGAATGGAAATGTATGTATAATTATGTGGCTCACCTAGATGCAAGTATAAGAGTAAGCTAAGAGGGTGCTCGGGTGGGTTAGCATCGGGTGCTCGTCGCGGCCCCGAGTCGGGTCGTGACACGAACCATGGCCTGGACGTAACACGGCACTCGGTGCCTTGCTGCCTGTGATCGAGCAAGCCACATGGCTTACTGAGTCAACACGGGACATGAACTGATGCACAATATAGTATAAACATGCATGGTGGGGGTAAAACATGGTGTTTGATAATCATAAAGTCTAAAAATAAGAGTATATTGTGAATGTCGAATATTGTAATGTATCCAAAAAGGCTAACTCAACTGAACATCTGACCTGACATAACTGAACTAGTCTATGAAACCTCTAACATGAGTCTGACTACTAAACTGTTTACCAGGATAAGGCCCCTAGCATACCTTAACTGCATAACTGACATGAAAAAAAAAGTAAAGATAACACCCAAAATAGAATGAGGCTCACTAATAGCTGATACGAGCAACGTACTAACGAGATGATCTATCATCCTATAAATATGCATCGTGAAATGCAGGCCCCGAGCAAAAAAAAGGTTATGTCAATCCATTTTAATTGTACTGGTATGTAAAGCAACTGAATGAAATAAAGCATGGCATATGAAATAATAACTGAAACTGTAAGCTGAACATGAACATGAGCATCATTTGACTTGAATAAATTTATAACATGAGTAATTTTTTTTTATGTATATATGTATATCTGTGTCTTCTGGGAAATTCGTAATATAACCAACAACATGGAATCACCACTTGGGTACGTGGAGTCTGGTACCTTACCCGACCAGCAGATCATCCCCACACCTTGCCAGGGTATGAGACATATGCATGATAACGAAAGGATCCAATTAAATTGTTTGAAGGTGTCGTCCTAATCTAGGCGGATCGACCCTTACCCTAAGTTAGCATACATAGTTTCAGGCTGTCTGAGCCTTCTTGGTAAACCTATACTACTCTCAAACATATGAACATGGATATAGCTGGCATCTGAGCCCACAGTTTGTATAACAAAACTTGTAATTATGCCTTTTAGACATAATTCATAAACATTGCTTGTAAACATGATTCATGAGTATAATGTAGCATGAATATAAGTATGCAGTATTACTTGTATGAAAACATGGAAAGCATTTAGATTTTCATGAAAATAAGTATAATAGTTCATATCTTGGATTTTCGAACCCGTGAAATACAAAGCATGGGTGTTCATGGATTACGGACGAATTCCCAATAACAAAAAATGGAATGTTAAGAATAACAAAAAATGGAATATTAAGAACACAATAATGAATTATTAATACGAACACGGCATATCATGGTAGATGTACTTAGGGTCATCATGAATTTGATTAGCAACCCTAGTTTTGGTGAAACCCTAAATAACTTAATCGCTCTAAAACTTAAAAGAAGGGTCTGAACTTGAGAAGAAATCCAAAAGCTTTAATCTTGAATCCTTGTGATGGGTCTTCTTGAAAACCCCAGGTTTAAAACAATGAATTCTATTTGGAAATCATGGATACATGCTAGAATTCACATGGAAGGCTTGGAATAGGCTAACCTTGGTGTATTTTGATGATGGGAGGAGAAACGCTTCATGCGAGGGTTTGAGAATAAGAAAATAAGATTTTAAAACTTAGTTTGCATATTTATAGCTTTCTGTGCATCGGCACTTATCCGATCGTGTTATACGGTCTGTACATAAATGTATGGTTCATATAAGTTGACCATAATTCAATTGTCAAATTCCAATAGCTGAGATTTTTCCTATGCCTCGATATGGGCGAAAAGCACGGTCTGTATAAATTTATATGGTGGGGAAGTACAACTCGTATAATATTTTTCGGTCCGTGTAATTATGTACGACCCATATAATATGGTCGTACCTCGTAATCAGAGACTTGAATTTCTAAAGGTCTTAGTACGAAGGAAATGTATAGCCCATATAACTTAACGTAAAAATGGTAATTCACAAAACTGAATGAATTTTTATTCTAACATTCGCAGTCTGATTTCCTAACTCCTGAACGTAGCTTAGTTTGAAAGTACGAGGTGTTACAATATCTCCCCCTTGGGATCATTCGTCCTCGAATGATGGGTCATGGTTAAGAATGCGACTGGACAAGGCTTGAGTACATGATCATGGGGAAACATTTCATGGAACATGGAGACTCACAGTTATAGTGCCATAGGGATCTCTTCATAGGTTAGGTCATCCATAACCATTATAGTCAGCAGGTACAACCAACGACGGGTCTCCCACACACTTCCTCAACATGGATACATGAAACACTGGTGTACATCGGCCAATTCTTGTGGCAATTCAAGCTCATAAGCCACTTGACCAATCCTTCGTATGATTCGGTATGGCCCAATATATCTGGGACTAAATTTCCCTTACTTTCGAAACCTCGTGACACCCTTCATCTGTGAAACCTTTAAGAACACCCAATCATCAACTTGAAACTCTAAATCTCTACACCTCACGTCCGTATAAGACTTCTGGCTACTCTGAGCCATTCAAATGCTCCTGGATTAACTTGACTCTCTCCATAGACTGATAGAGCAAATATGATCCCAACAACTATGTGTCACCAACTTTAAACCAACCAATGGGTTATCTACACCTTTGCCCATACAGAGCTTCAAATGGTGCCATCGTGATACTAGCATGGTCACTGTTATTATAAGAAAACTCAATGAGAGGCAAGAGATCATCCCAATTACTTTGAAAATCTAGGACACGTGCTCTCAACAAGTCCTCAAGAGTCTGAATGGTACGCTCTGCCTGGCCATCTGCCTGAGGATGAAAAGTTGTGCTGAGGTTTACCTTGGTACCTAATCCTCTCTGAAAGGATTTCCAAAATTTCATTGTGAACTGAGCACCACAATCTGAAATAATGGACACTGGGGTCCCATGCAATTTGACAATTTCATGGATATACACTTTGACCTAATCTTCTACTGAATCGGTGGTCTTGACTGGCAAAACCTGTGCTGACTTAGTAGGTCAGTGTCCACAATCACCCAAATCAAGTCATGTCTATAGGATGAGCGAGGTATACCTGTTATAAAGTCATGTTTATCATATCCCAATTCCAAATAGGACTATTAATGTTCTGGGACAAGCCACAAGGCCTCTGGTGCTCGGCCTTCACTTGCTGACAATTCAGACACCTAGTTAAAAACCTACTATTTTCATGTCATTCCACCTATAGATTTCCTTAAGGTCATGATACATATTCATGGAGAATGGGTGAATGTAGTACCTAGAGTTATGGGCTTCTGACATGATTCTATCTCTAAGCCCATCCATATCTGGAACACATAATCTGTCTCGGTACCTCAAGTTACCATCACAATTCTTTAGTTCAAAAGTCGTTGCCCTATGCTTGCGAATCCGTGTAATGACCCTCCTGGTCGTTATGGAAAATATAGGATCACCCTACTAAATAGAACCTTCCCAAAGGTAGAGCGAGCTAATAGAAACTCAATTGTATAAGTCTAAGAACTAAAAACTTGGCTTGTGTTATGATTATTGTTCATTTGTGCTTAGTCCACCGGGCGATGACATCGGAAATTAGAACTTCGTCAAGAATTTCTAGGCCAACGGTGAGTCCGGATGGTGTGTTTATATCAATGTGCATGTTTGGTTTTGGTTTGTGAGGCCTCAGATGAAGTGTTGGGTGGTAGAGTTGAAAAATTGTTAAACTAACGAGGTTACTGGCTCAGTGGAATCGCTGCAGGGAGGCCGCTGTAGCGGCTAAGCTCTCGCCGTCGCGGTCATTCGAGAAATGGGATGTCTGCTATGGCAGGCACTAGACTGCTGTCGCTGGACCAGGCTCGCCACAGCGGAGGGAAGTTTTTGTTATGATCCGCTACAGCAGGCACTTGCCCGCTACAGCGAGACTGCTGCAGCGGTAAAACGACCACTGCAACGTTCGACGAAAAATAGTAGCCGTGTTTTAAACACTTAGTTCTGAATTCTTTATTCATAAAACTCCAAAACAGTTCCCGACAAGCACCTAGGGCGAAGTTCCAAGCTAGGGGAAGAATATCCTTGAGAGGTAAGTCTCGACCATTCCTTCTATCATTACGCTTTCATCTCTATGATTATCATCCCTTTTATGGGTCTACAATGGTGAATTGGTAATAGCAACCCTAGAACTTAATAGACTTTCAATAGTTAGTGGGTTATGATTGTTATTGTGTGTTTATCATCTAATGGCTTGGGTCATCCCTTTCTAATCAAGAATTTAACCATTAGAGACATGAACTAAGTGAATTGAGACTTAGGGTTTCATAAAAATTGTAGTTGACCATAGAAATTACTTGTGATAGATAAGTTGATTTAATAATCTGATAAATTTATAATTTGTGGTTGCTAAGACGAATGTTAGGATGGTTTACGCCTAGTAATCATTCATCCATTAGAAAGGGGTAAGGTGGAAGGGTGTTTATTGTTTTGGTATTGTTGACTAGAGTGATTGTGACTTACTTAGCATCATAATTGCTAGACTTTGAGCATTCTGAGGCTTTACGGAAGGGAAAGGCTATAGCAGAGTAATCTTCATTGTTCCATCTCTACAGTTGAGGTAGGTTATGGTCTATTGTATGTTATGTGAAATTGATAAGATAAAGCATGCTAGTCTTCTAGCATAATATGTGTGGTTGAAATTCCTATATGCTATTGATTGAGTGATTATGTGGGCTTCATGCCACTATTTGATGTGTTGGGACCTATAGGTTGATGATGTTGTGGTGAGAATTTAATATAATATTCTTGGCGAAATTGAGGTACAAAATGATAAATTGATTATTGAAAGCGATGTGACAATAAAGATAAATATATACGAAAAGGCTCATTTGACCGGGGGTAAGGATGAGACCTAGCTATGAACAGGCACATTTGACCGGGGGTGAGGATGTGGCCTAGTTGTGAGCTTGGGTCCGAGGAGTGAATTCAGAATGAGTGGTACATGGACACCATGGGTCCCCTGCAGGTCATGACAACTGGGCAATGATACCAGTTAGCATGTGTGTACGGTGTGTATTTGGTCGTGTTGGTAGACTTATTTCCATTGTTTGCTTCCGTTGACTTGATTCTTGATATCATTGGGTGACTTGATTGTTAATATCCTTGGTTGACTTGTTGTTGGGTTGTTTGATTATGTGTAGTCTGACTATTTTATTGATTTTATG
Organism: Lycium barbarum; assembly: GCF_019175385.1. NCBI lineage: Eukaryota > Viridiplantae > Streptophyta > Magnoliopsida > Solanales > Solanaceae > Lycium > Lycium barbarum. The sequence continues at coordinate 53,429,858 of NC_083342.1, read as the reverse complement.
ATTCATGCATGATGCTAATCTTCGTCGTCCTATGATATCTACCGGTACATAGTGTTTGTACTGATACTACCTTGCCGCATTCTTTTGTGTTCAGATTATGATCCAGAGACTGCTACCCGACCTCATATTTAGCCTTGAGGCTGTTTGCTGATAGATTTAGGGTGAGTTTCTATCCATGCCAGGCTGCCCGAAGATCTTCTTTTCTAATGTCTATTTCCATTCCAGACATTGATGGTTATTTATTTCAAACAGTATACGTTCCCTAGACATGTTTTGGATTAGAGTCCTTGTACGGTGACTTTCGAATTTTGGGATTGTAATAGTTAGGACTTCCACATTTACGTTATTATTTTATGGCATGACTATTTATTTCTTTATCTTTTGTCTAACTGTTATGAATTTGTTGACTAAAAATGGACTTGAATGAGTAGATGGATAGACGTATTGGTTCACCCACTAGGAGTTAGTGTATGTGCCAGTCATGTCCGGTTGGGTCGTGACAGAGTTGATACAAGAGATTTAGGTTCATCGATCTCGTCGTACAAGGACATGTCTAGTATAGTCTTGCGGATCAGTACGGAAACGTCTATACTTATCTTCGAGAGGCAACCGGACACTAGGGAAATTCCCTTTTCTTTATTTCTTTCATGCTACTTGATTCCAATTGGTTTCTGGATGATTCAAATTGGTATCTGACTATCCTTCATTCTCTTGCAGATGGCGAGAACATGCACGGCAGTAGCCAGAGGTGGAGGTGGAGGTGGAGGAAGAGTAGAAGGTAAAGGGGCATCACCGGTTAGGGGTGGAGTCCTGGAAGTTGATCCTGTGCCTCCAGTGGCTCCTAATGAGGTCGCGGGAGATGCAGCGGCACCAGTTCAGCCAACGGCAGTGCCAACTCCGCCAGGGGCTGCAGCTGCTCCAAGTATACTAGATACGATGGCTCAATTACTGAACTGGTTACACGGGCTGGCACAGACCGGAGCGATACCAGCCGTTCCAGTAGGTAGGGGTGTAGGGATAGTAGCCCCAGGCTCGGACAGAGTTTAGGCTCCAGGATTTCAGCATGCCACAGTCGTGGATCCTCATTTGGATGAAGTTCAGGGTTCTGCGGAATTTTCGAGGCCAGTTGCAAGGCCGGTGAGGAGCAGGATTTATTTTGAAGGTTCACTAAGATAAAGCCTCCGGTTTGCTATGGTACTGAGTCAGAGGATGCATACGAGTTCATTATAGATTGTCATGAGAGGCTCCATATGATAGGGGCTGTGGACATGTATGGTGTTGAGTTTATGATTTTCTAGTTCTTGGGTGATGCCAAGTTGTGGTGGAGGGAATATGTGGAGTGCAGGCCAGCCGGGTCACCTCCGTTGACTTACGATCAGTTCTATTTATTGTTTCTAGATAAGTATGTTCCGCGTACTCTGAGGGATAGAAGGAAGGATGAGTTTTCTACTATTGATCAAGAGAACTCGTCTGTTGTTGTCTATGAGTCCTGTTGCAATTCCTTGTCCCGATATGCTCTTCAGTTACTACCTACTGGGGAGGAGAGGATCAGGCGTTTTGTGAAAGGATTGAACACTGGACTTTAGCTATCAGCTCTTCACCTTATAGCCACTGGGGCTTTATTCCAGGAGGTGGTGAAGCCTGTCCGTGTTGTTGAACGGAATAGACAGGAGATTCATGCAAAGCGGGTAGAGAAGAAAGCCTGGAGGAGTGGGAATTTCATAAACTCTTTCTCTAGTGGCCAGAGTTATCAGGTGTATTCAGGGCATCCAGTTCAGTTCGCTATGCAGGTGTCTGCTGAGGGCCCATCAGGGGCCAATAATCAGTCTTCAGGTCAGCATGGGGGTTATACTGCTTCATCAGCTTCTGTTCAGTGACCTACGCTGGACTGTGCTTGTTACGAGTGTGGTGGGGTGGGGCATATTAAGAGGTTTTGCCCCAAACTCAGACAGGGTGGTCAGGGGACTCAGTATCAAGCTCCTCGAGCAACATTTGCACCACATAGGGGAGACAAGGACCGTGTAAAGGCAGGGCGAGGCAACCACACCGCGGGCAGGGGGGCGCTAAGCCTAACCAAGTCAGTCCTCAAGCAGGCAGAGGTGGACAGCAGCCCAACAGGGGCGGGGCTCAGACCGGACAGGTAATCGCTGCGGTTCACAGGCTACATGAGGGTGCAGTCACTTGTACGCTTTCCAAGGTAGACCTGAGGCTGAGGGCTCCGATGCTGTCATCACAGGTACTATCACAGTTTATAACTTGATGGCTTCTGTTTAATTTGATTCGGTTTCTACTTTTTCATATGCGTCTTCGTATTTTACTGTGGGTTTAGATATGATTTGTGATATTCTTGATGCCCCTATCCATGTATCTACTCCGATCGAGGATTCTGTGATGGTAGATAAAGTCTACCCTTCTTGCACAATTATATTTATGGGGTATAGTACTTGGGCAGATTTAATGATCCTAGACATGGTATATTTTTATTTCACATTGGGCCTGCGTTGGTTGTCCCCGCATTATGCAATTCTAGACTGTCACTCTAAAACAGTTACCTTAGCTATGGCCGGGGCACCTAGATGTCATGCCCCAAATCTGGAGAGGCGTGACCGGCACTCGATGCCATACTAGACCCGAGCGAACCATTTTATATCTGTAACTCTACAACAGTAACCCTCAACTTAAACTGATAAGGCCGACATACACACAAACTGTACCAACAAGTCGGCAAGGCCGCAATATGGACATATATATATATAAATACAGACTGTCTCGTCGGAACTGAGCACACACTCCCAAAATATGTATACATAATTGAGCAAGCCGACGAGGCTGCTATGATCGTACAAAGCCAACAATACCCAAACAAACATATACAAGCCGATAAGTTTATCACACAGACGCACTATGTACAAGACTCGTCTATAAGCCTCTAGGGAAAGTATGACTACCATGGTTGGGACAGGGCCCGGACCTGCCCATCCAATCTGTACTCAAAAGGGAGAGACACACCTAGCAACTCCGAACAAAAAAGGGAGCTCACCAGTCAGCTGATACCAAATCCTGTCTACTGGGTAGGTCCTCTAATGGGGAGGTCTATCAATCTGTCAATCTGTACCTGTAGGCATGAATGCAGCGCCCCCGATAAAAGGACGTCAGTACAAAATAATGCATCGAGTATGTAAGGCAAATGATAACTGAAACTAAACTGAAAACAATACAATTTGGAGACCAAAGAATTCCCAGAATATCTCTCTGATCTGTCTCAAATGAAATGCAATAAAATAGTATCATATATCTCACTGACCAAGTGGCCAGGCAAATGTAAAATCTCGCTAACCCATCAGCCAGAAAAATCTGTCACACTGACCCGTCGGCCAGGAAAAATAAAAATGTCTCACTGACCCGTAGGCCAGGCATATCTGTCTCACTGATAAAGTTGCCATGCTAAGGAAAAATATATGTATATCATGCATGTCCTGAAAAATATCGATACTGTAACATGTCTCTTCTATCTCTCTATGAACTCATGGACATAGGGAATGGATATGGCCTCTCAGAAAGATTAACATAACACTCAGAAGCTACGCAACAATATGATAAGCTCCACTTTGATAAATCTCTAGTCACAAGGTTCATTACGTTCTTACCATATATGGAATCATGCCAAGGAAAAGAGGAACAACCTAAACATACCTCGTCACTTACTTAAGCACTCAATGTCTATCCTTTCGAGCTCGCAAATCTACATTCAAGACGATTTATACTAGGGTTAAGTCCTTGAAACACTTATAAGGTCAAACTAGACTAATAAATGAACTAAAGAAATTCGGGCAGCATTTCCCCTATACCACCTACTTGCTCCAAATCTCAAAACAATTCCCAAACACAACAATACTATATCCAAGAGATATATTCAAATTAAACTTAAATCAATCCACAACTCTCTCTTAAAAATCAACCCATAGTCATCAACTTCCACTTAATACCTCATGACTTCTCTATCACTATTCTCTTGACTTTAGGACTTACTAAACCTCTGATTCAACTCAACATAAGCAATAAGATGAAGAACATACCTTGTATTTGAAGAAATTCAACTCACACAACTTGTTTCAAGGATAAGTTCACCACAACTCCATGTAGAAACAAGAACAAGCACCTTTTTATGAACTAATTGAGGATTTAGGAGTTTGATCCTTTCTTTCTTCGATTTGGGATGTTTAGAGATGTTAGAGGGAGATTAGAGAGACATTAGGGATTTAGTTTGGTCAAAAAAAGAAGCCTAGGTCGTGGAAACCTCTATTTATTGGCTTAGAAAAAATTCCACCGACTCTAATTTCCTGAAATTTCGGGCAAATTACAATTTACTGTTCATCCCATACTTCAAAGTATGTGCTACTATTTATCCCGTACTTTGGAGGTAAGAATTTCAACTTTCTAGAAATTTCAGGTAAAGTACGTAAAAAATGTTTGAGACGTACATTTTTGTACGGGTCGTACTTCATTCCGTACTTCACAGAATTGTGATCTATCAGTTGCATTGGAAAGAAGACTCACTAAACTATGTCCAAAATTCTGCCAAGTTTTCCCTAAATTTTATCAAACTTAATTTCTTCGATTTGCTCGATCCCGGAACCTTTAGACACTTGCTTAGCACTTGTTAAGAGTATTCCTTGATGTTATAAGGGTTCCATGACCTCTCTAGGCTTACGTTAGTTTACTTAGGACGCAAACAACACGAAATTGTTCGATGCGTAACATCCTCCCCCCCCCCCCCCTTAGAAACATTCGTCCTCGAATGTTAAACTCTCAGGAATTCTATACAAATTTTGGCAGAGTTTCCCCTGTAACTGTACCACTACCAACCTGAAACAACAACCCAAAATATAAAACGCCATGCAGGGCCACAACAATGCCTCACATGACCAATAATCATAAGTGATGAAACATTACGCACCTGAAAGTTACGGTGTCTCTGTCAGGACCTCCTCTGAGAGTGGAAATAGATGCGGATATCTGGATGTCATATCTTCCTCAGCTTCCCAAGTCATTTCCTTGATAATCCTGTTCTTCCAATGGACTTTAACTGAAGCTACATCCTTTGTCCTCAATCTCCAAACCTGTCTATCTAAAATGGTAATGGGAACCTTTTCATATGATAGTTGCTCGGTAACCAGAACATCATCAATAGGTACAACTCTCGAAGGATCTCCAATACACTTACAAAGCATATATACATGGAAGACTGGGTGTACGAACTCTAAGTCAGAAGGTAGATCCACCTCATAAGCCACCTTTCCCACTCTACAAATAATCGTATAAAGCCCAATGTATCGAGGGCTAAGCTTGCCCTTCTTACCGAATCTCATTACACCTTTTCATGGATGATACCTTTAAGAATACCCAATCGTCTACCTAAAACTCCAAATCTCATCGTCGTTTATCTGCATAAGACTTCTGGCAACTCTGGGCTGCCAATAGCCTTTCCTGGATAAGCTTAACCTTATCAACTGCCTGCTGAATTAGGTCTGGCCCTATCATCTTAGATTCTCCAACCACGAACCATTCGATTGGTGATCTAAATTTTCGTCCATATAAACCTCATACCTGGCCATCTAAATACTGGAATGATAACTGTTATTATAAGCGAGCTCAATAAGCGGTAAATGATCATCCCATCTACTTTTGAAGTCAATCACACATGTCTGTAGCATATCCTCGAGGGTTTGAATGGTACGTTCAGCCTGTCCGTCTATCTATCTGGGGTAAAATTGTCACGACCCAACCCCGTGGGCCGCGACTGGTACCCTAACTGGGTACCCATACGTACCTACCCGATCGAATTTCGAATCATACGGATTTTTTTTTTTTTTAAAACTGAAATTTCAAAAGTAGGCCGATACAATTACGGCACGCGCGTAACTTACATATATATATATACATATACCTGAACATACAGACATTTACAGATAAGCCGATAAGGCTAACATACAGACGAAACCCGTAACCCACATATCCATCTACAGGCCTCTACAGACATACAGAATCATATGACGGGACAGGGCCCCGCCGTACCCAGAATATACATACATACGGAGTACACAGAAGACAGAAAATATATACCAAAAGATATGCTCCGAGTCAAAGGAGCTCTTCGAATGGCAGAGTCAGAACCTACGCTGGCGGCGTGTCACCTGGCGCGTCTGTACCTGCGGGCATGTAGCGCAGCCCCCGAAGAACGGGGGTCAGTACGAAAAATGTACCGAGTATGTAAAGCAGAAACATAACAGATATAAACATAGTCCGAACCGGAGTCACAGAAATATAACGGACAGAACCATAAATCAGACTGACGGACAGAGTTATGATCCAGACAGACATACAAAATCGTGTTCCATACAAATAAACAGAATTATAGTTCGGACAGACAGACGGAATCATAATACGGACGGACGGGCAGAATCAGAACCCATACGGACATACAGAGTCAGAATCCATAAGGACATACAGAAATAGTTGAAGCACAGACGGACAGACAGTAGTATGTCGGACAGAATTATGCATGCAGAGTAGCACAGAGTCATACAAAATCATATAGAGGCGTGTGCTTTATAAGTACAGATAGCACACGCATATATTCATACAGATTCCGGCCCTGTCTGGGGGCGCGGTAACAGAACCCGGCCCTCTTAGTACGGGACGCGGTGGACAGACAGAATCAAATCAGATCATATGCCATCCTGGCCGCCATCCCCATACACAGATCATACAGACATACAGATCCCGGCCCGTACGCCGAGGGACGCGGTGAACAATGCAGAGAAATGTGCCCGATAACAGAACCTGGCCCGGGTCGCAGTGAAAGAATGCATTGAGACAGACACGAATCGATAAATGAGAAACCACCTACCTACAGACTCAACATACAGACTCAATCAAACTGAAGGGTGCCAAACGGCGAGCCAAAATCAGAATGTCCAGATAGTATGCATAGTACGCGCCTATAACCTAGTTGGGAAGGCACGACAGATTATCAGAATGGGATGCTCAGATGTTCAGAAAGCATGTTATATAGATTACACAAAAATAGCCATAATATACAAAAAAATAATAATTCAGAAGTTTTTAGAGAAAATCGGACCCGAAACAGAAGTATTTAAAATCGTACCGGAAGTATCGGGCCTTATGGGCCCACCTCGGACCAACCCGAGGCTATATACGTAAATTATTGCTAATTGACCTTATGAGGTAACCCATACTCATTCGGAAGTGTTCCGACTCCGTTTGGGGGAAATTTTTGTACAAAATCTCACTTTAAGGCAATTTGTAAGAAAATAGGTTCAACTGAATTGAAGGAATTGGAGCGGTTTTCCGTCTCGAATTCCGGGGAACGGAGTCGGACCTAAGGCTCGCGGCCGAGCCTACCACATCCAGAACATGCCTAGAAATGTAGGGAAGTGCTTCACATACCTCGATGGCGCCTTATGCTCTCTTGGCGTCAATCCAAATTTCGCCCAAAATCTGGAAATGGTCAAGTTTACCATTTGGTTAGTTCCATTCTTTCAATATTCTAACTTTACACATAATTGCCTACCGAAATTTCGGCAGCATTTCCTCTGTATATACGACATCCCCGAGACTTAGCTCGGCTCAATTTAGCAACACAACAACCCAGAGGAGACATCCAAACATCAATAAACACTAAATCATACCCTATGGCATTATTAGCCACCTTTCGACACGACGAATTATCTTTCGTTTCAAACTTACATTTCCAACCAAAACTTATTATTTTCATAGCCATTATCCATCAAAATCATTACGACATACATCGGAGGCATCCATAACATGTTCACATAATATTCACACGATATACAAACATACAAACTTTCCATTAAAGCCACTACTTATCCAATTTTTCCAACCTTCCACATACAAGTTCATCAACACGTTTTTACATTCCAAATTCATTATCCTTAATCATATTTTCAAGAAATCACGATAACGCGACATACTTTCCGACGACAACTTAATCAACACTTTCTTCGTTTTAGCTTAACCATTATCCTTCCGTCTACTTCATAAGGCCATAACAACACAATTAACATGCTAACAAGATTTAACTCACCTTCCAACACCAACACACACACACGGCCACACCCCAAAGTTCTCAATTTTCCTTAATTCATTCAACTTTCATTTCTAATACAATCTCCACCATCCTGCAACTAACTTACACAAGAATTCAAGCCATTAAAAGCATGCAATACATACATATGCATTCGGCCACCACCCAAGTTGTTCAACACACAAAATTTCCATGTTTTTCCTTCATTCACACATACTACAACATACATACATCATTTTTAACACAACAAAAGCATGAAATCCTTACCTTTCTTCAAGTTCTTCACTTGGGGTTGAAGTTGTTTTCTTGCCACAATCTTTATATCAACTTGAAGAGCACCTTGTGCTTAGTACAAATCTCACAAGAGATGAATTTTAGAACCAAGGAATGGGCTCCAATATTTTTTTTCTTTTCTTCCTTTCTTTTTCTTTCACCCGAAACCTCCCCCTTTCTCTCTATATTTTTTTCTTGAATGTTCTAAGGGATGAACATTGATTCATGTATATATCCTTTATGCTAATTAGTCATGTGACTAGTCACATGACCAATTTTAATGGTCTTGGGCCAACCATGGCCGGTTGGGCCTCCCTAATGGGCCTTGTTTTTCTTATTTTTTTTTTGTCCAATAGGCTAGAATTTGTAATTTATGGAACAACTTCCCAAAATTCCAATTTTTGCCCTTGGCCACCTTTCGTAATTCCACACCATCAAATTCATAACCTACACGTGCATACCAAGGAATGTCCAATTATGGCCTTATTCATCACAAGCCCATTTATCCTGAATTTTCCGAATGAACAAAAATGTCGGATGTAACAAAAATGCTGTGCTAAGATTCACCTGAGTCCCCAAACCCTCCTAAACATTTCTCCAAAAGATAGTCCTAAACTGCACACCCCTGTCAGAGATAATGGATAAAGGAACACCATGAATTCGGGCTATCTCCATAAAAGCTTCGCATAATCCGCAGCTGAGTAAGTAGTCCTGACAGGTAGAAAATGTGCGAATTTTGTTAGTCTATCAACAATTACCCATATAGAATCAAACTTATGCTGAGACCGGGGTAAACCTGAAATGAAATTCATATTAATTGCTTCCCACTTCCAAGTCGGAATATCCATAGCCCGTAATAATCCGTTGGGCTTTGCATCGTCAATCTTCACCTGTTGACAGTCAGGACACTGGGCTATGAACTCTGATATGTCCTTCTTCATTCCATCCCACTAATAAACCTCTTTGATGTCACAGTACATCTTTGTTGACCCTGGATGGATAGAATAGCGGGAATAATGAGTCTCTTCCATAATCTTCTAACGTAACACAACAGTATCGGGAACACACAACCAACCTTAATACCTGAGGACTCCATCTCCAGTAATCCCGAATGATGATTTCTTCTTTTGCGGACCTATATCCTTATAATGGGTCAATGAAGGGTCTTCATACTGACGCCTTTTCACCTCGGCTACTAAGGATGATGTTGTTGTAGTCTAAATAGTAACTCCTGCATCTCCTACATCAATCACTCTGACCCCCAAATTGGCTAACTGAAGAAACTTATGAGCCAACGCCATTTTTGGAGCCCGCAGGTATGCTAAACTACCCATAGATTTATGGTTGAGGGCATCTGCTACCACATTCGTTTTCCTGGGTGGTACAGAATATCAACATCACAATCTTTCAGCAATTCTAAAAATTGCTTCTGCTGTAAGTTTAACTCCTTCTGCTGGAAGATGTACTAAAGACTCTTATGATATGTATAGATGTCAACATGAACGCCACATAAGTAATGTCTCCAGATTTTAAGTGCATGATTCACGGCTGCTAAATCAAGGTCGTGGGTCAGGTAGTTTTTCTCATGCTTCCTAAGTTTTCTAGAAGCCTAAGCAATCACCTTGCCATGCTGCATGAATACGCAACCCAGTTCGACCCCCGAAGTGTCACAATAGACAACATAACACTCGGACCCTTCTGGAAGTGTCAGAACTGGTGCTAAAGTCAACTTATCCTTCAATTCTTGAAAACTCTGCTCGCAAGCGTCTATCCATTAGAACTTAGTTGCCTTCTGAGTAACCTTCGTCAATGGGGCAGAAAGAGAAGAGAAGCCCTCTACAAATCTTCTGTAATACCCTGCTAATCCCAGAAAACTATGAACCTCTGTCAACGTCATGGGTCGAGGCCAAGCTTCCCAGCCTCTGTCTTCTTAGTATCCACTTTGATGCCCTCATCTGAAATAATATACCCCAGGAAAGCCACACAGTTTAGCCAAAATTCACATTTAGAGACTCTGCGTACCGCACGCAAATGATCTTCATGGTCAGTCTCTAAACGAGAATAAACCAGAATATCATCAATAAATACTATCATGAATAGATCTAAGAAGGGTCTGAATATGATATTCATCAATTGCATGAACAGTTATGGCGCATTAATCAACTCGAAAGACATAACAAGGAACTCAAAATGACCATATTTGGTCATAAATGCTATCTTTAGAATGTTTTTCCCTCTGATCCTGGCCTAGTGATAACCTGACCTCAAGTCTATCTTCGAGAAATATCTATCACCCTGCAATTTCTCAAATAAATTATTTATCCTCGGAAGTGGATACTTGTTCTTAATTGTCACCTTATTCAACTTCCTATAGTCGATACACATCCGTAGCGAACCATCCATATTTCTCACAAATAATACTGGGGCTCCCTACGGTGACGTATTAGGTCTGATAAAGCCCTTTTCCAGTAGATCTGTCAACTGTTCCTTTAACTCCTTTAACTCAGCAGGGGCCATCCTATAAGGAGGGATGGATATTGGTGTCACGACCCGACTAGGGGCCGCGACGAGCACCTGGTGCTAGCCCACCCGGGCACCCCTTAGCTTACACTCATGCTTGCATCTAGGTTAGCCACATCATTAATCATACATTTCTAAGCATCAATCATACAAGTCCCATTGGACGACAATATCTTTAATCATCGTAAGCATTTATGCCACAGCAATGTACAGGGGCCGACGAGGCCAACAAAATGATATACAAAATATAGGCCGACAAGGCCAGACATATCTAACCACATACACGTGACTACGAGCCTCTAAGAAGAGTATGACATAACACATGAGCGGGACAGGACCCCGCTATGCCCATAATTATATACACAAAAGAATAAGTACCCAAAAGCTATGGCTCCGAAGGAAATGGAGCTCTGCTATGCAACCTCTGAATAAGCAGCTATGGATCAAGTCTGTCTCCCTGTGCACCTGCGGGTATGACGCAGCGTCCACAAATAAAAGGACGTCAGTACGAAGAATGTACTAAATATGTAAAGCATGATCAACATCGACATAGAAGCATAATATACAACATATGAAGTAGCATAGGAGGGAGGACAATAATATCATCATCGTGGCACTTACTTGCTTTCCATAGAGGTATTCCGTCTCTATTGCGTACCCGCATACATACATCCGTATCCGTACTTAATTATTCTCATAATCATTTACATCTCATATACATAACATATTCGTCCTCTTAATGATGTCATATACAAAGCATATACACATATATACATAGATACATAGCATTTACACAGCATACCCGACCACGCAGGATCGGTGTCTCATACATACTTGGCCAACCAAGGCTCAAGGTTACATCTACCTGGCCCTACCAAGGCGTCAAGGTTATCCATACCATCTGCAGACGTGCGCGCGCGTTACGTAATCATATACACACATATACATATATTCTACCCGGCGTCATAATCTCGGGGTTACATTATAGCCCTTTATAGGCACACATAAGTATAATAGCCCCTAGGCACCTTTAGCATCATTATTATTATCATTACTATCAATATCACTATAATCGTCGTTGTCATTACATCTATCTTATGGCCTTACTCGTCACATGGGAAACTTAGTACAATCGGGGCGTATCAATAATCGTGAGCTTACAAGCTCGGAAAGTCAATCATTTAGAGACAACATACTCGTATAGAGGATATAGAAATTTGGCCAAGGGACCATGCCTTATGAAATAAAGGTTAGCCTTACATACCTTTTCCGTTGAACTATTCTACACTTGCACGTACTCCTCCGATGCTCACGTTTCTACCTTCATTAAGGTCATACTATCGTTAGAATCGATAACTAGCACAAATGGCTAAAGCTAGAGAAAATCGGACAACATCTCCTTTATTTATACCACGTTTTTCCCATGTCACAATTCAACTCCCAAACGTCAAAAATACATTCACAATATCATAACAATAGCCATTAATAGTCTACATTATCCACATTCTCAATTCACTTTCATTCATCCATATTCATGGTTACAACACCCAACTTCGTCCATTCATTTACAATGCCTATTTCATGGTCTTAACGTCGTTTACAACACATTCTTATCACAACACAACAACAATCATGATTCAATTCAAACTATTTCTCAAAACGTCACTATTCATCATTCATGACCCATTTTGCTCTACTCTTCTAATGACCAAGCATTTCGACTTTCAAATACCTTAAAAAATATGTAAATATCATGAATCTTACCTTAGAAGTTGTAGGAATAATCCTTAGTTGATAATACTCCACTTGAGCAAAAACCCTAGTTTTCCTCCATTTGGATTTCTTGACTTTAGATGATCCTTGATGGGTTCGTACTCTTGATTCACTTGGTTATGTTGTTAATCACTACAAACCCTTGAAAACTTATATAATATATGTAGAGAGATGTTTTAGAGAGAAGGGGGTGTGAATGGAAATGAAATGAAATCATCTTGGTCCCTTACATTTAATGAGCATTTTCAGCCCCGACCAAAATATACTGACCAACATACGGTCCGTATAAATTGTACGGGCCGTATGTCTGGCTGTACATTTGGTCCAGAAACATTTGGCCAATCTGGGCTGATTATACGGTCCAGACATACGGACCTATAAATTATACGACCAGTATGTTTGGCCGTATTATCCCCAGTGAATCCGATGTTCGTTCCGTCGATTCGTTGGATCTCCGATCCTCATGGAACCTCCTTAACACTTGTTCAACACTTCAATACCAATCTAAGGAACGTTATTACTCTTCCCCAAGACGTCATGAAGTTCTCGCCAACTCGTTACTCGTAATTCCTTTTTGATACTTATCAAATACTTGGCCTTACCTAGCCAACTTTCTCGTCCTACGTCGGATGCCTTTGAAATCTCACTTAGGGTCATCAAATGGCATTTCTTACTCACACAAATATCGTATACGTGTACTCCTTACTAGTTCATTTACCTGCGTACCAACGGAGGATTTTCCGAGGTGTAACAATTGGCTGAGTACCCGATAGTACATCTATAGTGAAGTCAATTTCTCACTCTAGTGGGAGGCCTGGAAGCTCACCCGGGAACACATCTGGGAACTCATTAACTATAAGAATGGACTGAAGAGTTGGTGTGTTACACCTCGAAAATTCCAGATGTGTTGCCTTGTGGGTAGGCTAGTGTGATCTTAGGATGATTATGAAATCCTTATGAGATTAAGGGAAGTATTAGATGGCTTAAGGTGCATACTATAAGATTTTGAGTCATACGAATAGGTGAAGTTTAGTTTACTGAAGGAAGTGAAATGTAAGTCATTTTCGGAAGGTTTCCGTTATAATTGAGCTAATATTTATTTAGGATTATCTTGAGGGGACGCTATAGGGCCTATTATATGGTTAATGAAGTGCTACATAAGTTCCAAGAAGGTTCCACGAGGATTGGAAGTCAAACGAGTCGACGAGAATGGAATTCGAAAAATTTCCAGTTGTACGGCCATTTATACGGCCCGTATAACGGTCAGTGGATTTGTTCCAGAGTAGGGTGCAACCTGGGAAAATTATATGGTCTGATTATGTGGACCGTATAAATTATACGGCCCGTATAATCGGCCATAGAACCGGGTCAGGTCAGATTTTTCTTTTTATATACAAGGCCGACCCCCACTTTATTTTCATTTCCCACATTTCTTCTAGGCTCTCCAAAGCTCCAAAACCCTTCTCCAAACATATTTCACTCAAACTAAAGGGATTACAAAGATCAAATAGCAAGAATCAAGTGTTCATGTGTTAGAAGGCTTCCTAGGGTTAGTAGATTTCAAGAAATACTTAGGCATTGTAGCTAGGGTTTTTGCACAAGTTTATAGCTGATCCAAATCTTGTTCCTATGGGATAAAAAGGTTAGTTTCCATGCTTATTTCATGTTATTGAGAATGCTTGGTTGTAGCAAAACTTGGGTAGAAGAAGGAAGTAAGAAATGAAGTCTAAATGTAGCTTTTATGATGTTGTGAGTAGTAAGCTAACTTGAGTCATGATTCTTAGTATGATATAGATATAATCTTGTTATGGAAGGTAATAATGGTGATGAGGAAGCTTTGTATGAAAATGTGCAAAAGTTGGTATGAAGTTTCTAGTACGAGTTGAATATGAGAGTGACAATTGAAGGCTTAACGTAATGTGATTACTCGATTATGATATTGTGGATGTTTGAGAGTTGTATTGTAGTATAGTGGAAGTCGATGGAATAGGGGAAATGCTGCCCAATTTTCGTTAAATCATGAATTATTCTAGTAGATTTAAGAGTATCATTAAGGCTTTACTATGGTATGAATCCTTCTAAATGTAGATTATTCAAGCTTCGACGATGAACGTTAAATAGTTAAGGAGACAAAGAGGTATGTAAGGCTAACCCTTCTTTCATTAAGGCATGGTTCCTTGGCTATATACCCTTTCATGAGTTCCATAGTGTCCTCCCAATGATTCTATCTCTAAAGTTACTAAAGTTCATGATCCTCGGTACTTTCACGATACTAGTACCTCCTTTATTGGATAGTTGATCCTCGTAGGATAGAGGTAACGAAAACGATGATGGCAATGATGTTGGTGATACTTATGGACTTTTATGTATACGTGTCTAAGTATGTATGACTATTATATAATACCGAGCTTATATGGCCGGGTATGATCCCTATCGCGCGCACACCATTGCAGTTGGGTACGGTTAACACTGAGCCTTGGTAGGGCCAGGTATGTATAATCACCGAGCCATGTCATGGCCGGGTATGTGAAACACCGAACCTTCATGGTCGGGTATGTTATGGATACGAGTATGAATAAATACGAATACGAATATGTATATGTATCTATGTACATGAGTAAACATTAGAAATGGAAGGTCCCTATGAAAGACAAGTAAGTAGATATGATGAAGGCCACTAGAGGTAAAAATGACTCTATTAGCTCCAGATTCTCCCATCTCATGTTATTTGTTGTGCTGTCTATTATGCTTCTACTATGATGTTGATTATGTGTCACACCCTAGTCCCTCTGGGGTGTGATGGGCACCCGACCCTTACTTAGGGCTGAGCGAACCCTCTGACCCTTAGTACACACATAATCTTGTCAAACTTTTAAATCAAACAAACGTAAAATTCATAGTAGGCTTTCAGAAATATTCTTTTTCTTTATTCTCAAATCAACAAAATCTGTAATCATATGGGATTTATCATATAACACAAAATGACATATCAGCTGATGGAGCCGCTTACAAAACTAACAACCAATACCCACGACTCTGTCTGCAAAGTCTCTAACTTCGAACAAAACATCATAGCACATATACTCTGACTGGGCAACACTCCAGGAGCAATTGGAGTTGCCAATCCAGCTGAAGCATCTTCTAGCAATGTCCTTTACTCATCTGGGTGTACCTGCGTGGCATGAAACGCAGCCCCCGAAAAAAAGGGAGGGTCAGTACGGAATATGTAGTGAGTATGTAAAGCATGAAATACAGAAAACAGAACCATAACCGAAACAAACAGTACAAGAGTGAATGCATTATCCAGATTACCAGAGCGCTTATTTTTCCAATCACAAATCTTGTATGCAGAGGTCGCATGTCAGAAAAGTACAGATCCAGGATATCAGAGTACTTGTTTCCCAGACACAGATCATATATGCCGAAGTCATATGTCAGAAGGAGTACGGATCCAGAATGTCAGAATATTTGTTTTCCAGGCACGGATCATGTATGCCGATATCGTATATCAGAAGAAGTACAGAAGGTACAGAATGCCAAAATGCTCACTTTCCAAACACAAATCATATATGCCAGAATCATATATCGTATATATGCATGTAACAGATCCCGGCCCTCTCGTGAGGGACGCGGTGAACAGAATCATCATATGCCAAAATCATATATCATATATGCATATAACGTGTCCCGGCCCTCCAGTGAGGGACTCGGTGGATAGAATCATGTATGAAACATCATGTATCATATATACATATAACGATTCCCGGCCCTCTATTGCGGGTCTCGGTGAATAGAATTATCATATGCCATCCTGGCCGCCATCCCCGTATCATCACATCATCATATACGTATTCATATAATGTGTCCTGGCCCGCCTATGAGGGACTCGGTGAACAATGCAATGGAGTGCGCACGAGAACATGTCCTGTCCCGGGACTCAGTGAAAGATGCATTGAGGCGTGCACGAGCAGAGTAGTGAGAAACCATATGCACATAAATCAAGACTCGACAGACAAGTATACTTACCGACATCAGATGGCTCAGAAACAAGTTTCGGGTCAATCCGACTTAGTATGCGAAAGTTATGAGCGTTTAAAGTACAGAACCTTCTACGAACGTTTCAGAAGTCATTTTTGGAAAATCAAAGCCATGATCATGTCAAGTACCTTTCGGATGTCGTTATGGATCAAATCAAATGGAACTTTTGGGACCATGTATACATATCAAATTATATCGAAGACTTTATGGAATAATCGAACGAGTGAAAATGGATATGTTGAGATTGTAAATATGTTATAAATGACATTTAGAACATGGAATAAGTATTGTATATGAGAAAACATGATAATGAGCTATGACAATAATTGTGGAGAAATTGGAAAGAAATGGTGAATTGTGGTAAATGTAGATAAATGATGATTGTTGTACTATATTGTGAATGTTGTTGTGGTTGTTTGGGAGTTGATATATGATGTGCGAAAAGTAGTATAAACAAAGGAAGTGCTGCCCAATTTTCTCCTAGAAATAGCAAGCACGTTCTTGTAATTGTTTAGCTAATGTCAACACAAATTCTCTTGAAGGTAGAACGTGGCACTGAAGGAGAACAAGCGAACGATAGATTAGTTAAACGTAAAAGGTATGTGAGGCCAGTCCTTTCTTCACATGGCATGAATCCGATGGTATGATCCTTCTTTCCCCTTCATGAATTTCCTATTTCCCGGAAAGCCAAGAGTCTATGACAAGATGTTCTTATAAAGGTCGATGATATTATGTATTGTACATACTCACCATATATATTACTTCCTTCTAGGTAAGGCAGAATACTCGTGAATGCTCCAGAGTGACTAATTATAGGTTCTGAAAATGTGAAAGTTGCAGATTTGCTCTTTGGCCTAGTCGATCGTAAAATGAAATACGGACCGTAAAGTGGTTTACGGGCCGTAAACAGCCATGTCGCATTTCAAATTCCAAAACTTCGACTTTCTGCCACATGCTCGAATGGTTAAATATGCCTTGAAATACGGATCGTAAACTGAAAGACGGACCGTAAACTGAGTTCGTAAATTACCATGTCCTCAGCCTGACTTTCTGGTTCTGTCATCCTTTAATATGCCCATGGAATACGGCCCGTATTTTAGAATACGGATCGTAAAATGAGTTTACGACCACTGTTGCACTTTCAACTACTGTTCATTCCAAATCTGTTCTGTTTACTAAAAAAACGCATAAAGCCGCGTAAAATCACATAGACTTGCTTAAAAAGAAGTAAAACTGGTAGCAGAAAAGCGCTGATTGTGGCATAGAATCACGACCTCACGTCACCCCGCCCAAGTATAATTGTCCATGAGTCTTTATGCATGTATTCTGATAAGCAATACTGTGATGAGCATATGACGAGGGGTACATGATGATGAGCATGTTATGATGATGATATTACACCATACCTATATGGTCGGGTAGAGATACACACCACTATAGTGGGCAGCTTATACCCCGGACGCGGGAGACCTGGACGCAGGTTACTTATTATTACACTGTTCCTATATGGACGGGCAACTTACACTTATACATTTATGCATATATGATATGAGGACGAGTATGAGTAAGACAACATGATTTATTTCTTGTATGATTCACAGTCAGTTACAGATTGCTCCTCAATTGATGCCTCCCCATTTTATTGATGTTCATTATTGTTTATGCCTCTCATACTCAATAAAATATTCGTACTGACATCAGTTTTCTTTGCAGGCTGTGTTCATGCCCACAGGTAGACAGGGAGAAGATTTTGGTCCAGACTCATAGGAGCCAGTAGCTGATTAGAGAGCACTCCCTTGTTCCGGTGGTGCTTATGATTATTCTTTTGCGTATATTCATGTATATATTTTGGGCATGACGGGGTCTTGTCCCATCCTTATGTCTAGTACTCTAGTAGAGGCTCGTAGATACGCAGTGTGGGTTATATGGTCTCACGAGATGCTATTATGTATATATATTATTTTGATGGCCGAGAGGCATATATATATGAAAGTAATTAAGTTTTCAAATGGAGGATGATTTTCTTATGATTTAAATATGAAATTGATAGAAGAGCATTGAATGAGTAAGACGAGTAATAGAACGAGCAGTGCTCGGTGGTTAGCCCCGGGTATCCGTCGCGGCCCCTAGCTGGGTCGTGACAAAACTGGTATCAGAGCCGTTCAGTCCTAGGAAGAGTCTACGAGCCGTGTCTGGTAAAGTCTGGTTTATGGTGTGATGCGCGCCACGCTAATAAATAAGAGGCTACAGGGCATTTAGAAAAAATGTGTCACGACCCAACCCCGTGGGCCGCGACTGGTGCCCGAGCTGGACACCCATACACGCTCACTTACCAAATCGATATATCAAGGACTTATCCGTATTCAGCATACATTAAGTTATGCAGATACTGAGATCAGATGTCATATTAAGCGGTCATATATAGCAAAATATCACACAGAAGCCGGAAAGGCTGGCGGAAAACACATCGCCCAAATATATACATCCATACACATATATATGGGCAGTTTCGGCCATCACAGCAAACGGGACAACTTAAGGCACAAATCACAGACATAAACGAACAATAACGACCCATGACCCACATATATGTCTACAGGCCTCTACAAACAACAACAGAAACATATGACGGGATAGGGCCCCGCCGTACCCCAAATAGTCATATATATTTATATATACAGAAACATGTGCAACAAAAGATCTGTACCAAAAGTATGGGCTCCGGATCAAAGGAGCACTCCAAAGTAGCAGAATAGGTATCCTAGGCTGGCGGATTACCACACTGAGCGTCTGTACCTGCGGGCATGAAACACAGCCCCCGAAGAAAGGGGGTCAGTACGAAATAGGTACTGAGTATGTAAAGCATGAAATACAATAACCAAGATCATAACGGAAATACGAAGTATGGAAAATGAGTATAAAAATCAATATATCAAGAAGCTCGTTTTAAAACACAAAGGATGCATATATACAAAAGTCATGCATAGGGCTCAGGAACGTGGTCGCCACAACACATCATACTCCAGAAGGTTTCAAATCTCCGTACAACACCGAACACATCGTAACATCATAGCACATCATAACATCATAACACATCATATGCCATATCACATCATAACGCCGTATATAAGCGGTACCCGGCCCTATGGCGAGGGACTCGGGAACCGTAACACATCATACTGCCGAATATAACATAGTGCGCACGACGACAAAATCGGCCCGGGACCCGGCGAACGATATAATAGTAGTATGCACGAGCAGAGTAGTGAGAAACCATATGCACATAAATCAAGACTCGATGGATAAGTATACTTACCGACCCCTGAAGGCTCAGAAACGAGTTTCGGGTCAATCCGACTTAGTATGAGAAAGTTACGAGCGTTTGAAGTACAGAACGTTCTATAAGCATTTCAGAAGCCATTTTTCGGAAAATCAAAGCCATAATCATGTCAAGTACCTTTCGGATATCGTTATGGATCAAATCAAATGGAGCTTTTGGGACTATATATACGTATCAAAATATATCAAAGGCTCGATGGAATAATCGAACGTGTTAAGACTTGGAAAATCAAAACGTTAGTCATATCCATTATCTTTCGAATGCCATACGGAAACATATTAACCGAACCTCGGACATCATAGATACACATCAAAACCATACGAAATAGCTTATGGGAATCAAGAACGCTAGCCATCCTAGTAGCTATAAGAATAGGAATCTCTTTGAAGTCATACATATACATCATATACTTGATTCATAAGGATCATGCCAAAGAAAGAAAGGTTAGGCTTTACATACCTCGCTCGCTTCCTAAGCTAATCCCAACTCAAGTCTCGGGCTCCCCAAGATCTACAATAACGTCATTAAATACCAAACGTTAGCTACAAGTACTTAGAAATTCAATTCTAACTAGCACTTGTCTACAAAACTTTCGGCAGCATCTCCCCTATAAATACAACAACCCCGAGAATTCAACTCGGCCAAATTTATCAACAACCATACCAACAATTATTTCCACAATACCAACAATCAATTTGAAACATATTCTAGCATTAGTAACCTGCACAACATTCAAACAATCCAACCAAACTCTATTCCACCCGAAACTCTACAAATGCAACAAAAGCAACAACAACAGATTTCCTTCTTTCAAATTCATAAACTACAACCACAATTCATACTTTAGCAACTTCATTCTCATAACTACATAAAACCATACTAGAATCACATTAATTCCTACAACAACCCACAACCAATTACAATGCCGACTTGAACCATTAAACTTTCATTTACATCACAGAGTCCACAACAACACAACTAACATACTAGGTAAAATTAATTCATCCCTTCTCCACCATACAACACCCACATGGTCACAATACTACACACACATCCACACGGCCACACACCACACACATTATTTCCATGATTTTCATTCATTTCTACATACTACAACATACATAAACCTTCCATAACATATAAAAGAATATTAATTCTTACCTTTTTCCTTAATTTCCCACTTGACTAGAATTTTGGACTTTCAACAAGGAGTAGTTTTCTTGCTCCAACAATTATACCACGTTAAAGAAGACCTTTGAATTAGTAGGAATACTAGGAGAATATATTTTTTTTTTTGGATCAAGGTTGAAGGCTTAAAAAATTTCTTCTTTCTTTCTTTCTTGGTCGAATGGCCCTTCTCACTTTGGTCTTGAGTTCTTTTTCTTGAATGTTCTTGAATTGGAGATGACCAAATAATAATGGGTCATCCCTTTTTATTACTTAATGTTTTCTTCCACGTGGGCCTTGTCCCATCCAACCTTGGCCGGCCACACTTGGCCATTTTTCAAGCCCAAATTTTTTTTTTCTTTTTATTCCAAGCCCATTTTATTTCATGATAAATTTTTGTAATTCATGAAAACTATTTTCCTAATTTCCAAATTTTCCCTTAGCCTTCCTCAATATTTCCGCATCAATATTTTCATGAACAACTTATGTATTAAACAAGATCAAAATATAGCCTTATCTTTTACTTGTCACAATTATCTCAAATTATCCGAGTGTGCAAAATACGGGATATAACAAAATGACCATCTTTCTTCTTATGAAATCGTGCGATAGAGCCGTGCATAAGATTTTATCCTCCGTAATAGTGTGTTGTGATTTCAGAATGCCACCAAAGGGAAAAGCTACAATCGCCCAGAAGGGCAAGTCTACGACAAAGAGGCGGGTGGAAAGAGAGCCTCCGATGAATGTAGAAGAGGGCGAGTCACAAAATGAGGCTCCATCTAGTACTTCCTCAACCCCGCCTAATGTGGAAGAATAAGGGGGAACTTCAGCTCCAATTCCTCCACCGGTTGCTTCGGGTCAACAAGTGACCGAGCCCATACATCTATTGGCACAATTGGTTGCCGCACAGGCACAGCGGCAAAATGTGAGTTCAGGTGATCGGGCAGCAAGTACTAGAGCCCGTGATTTTATGAGTCTAAATCCTGCGCAGTTTTTCGGGTCGAAGCCGGATGAAGACCCACAAGGTTTTATTGATGAGATGTTGAGAACGTTGAGGATTGTCCATGCCTCCGAAACTGAATCCATAGAGTTGGCACCTTATAGACTCCGGGATGTGGCAGTTTTATGGTATAATAACTGGGTATTATCAAGGGGAGAGAATGCACCTCCTCCGGTTTGGCAAGAATTCGTAGATGCTTTCATTCGCCATTACTTGCCACTTGAGGTCCGCCGAGCTAGAGCAGATAGATTTCTAAATTTGAGGCAAGGAAGCATGAGTTCCCGAGAATATAGCCTTCAATTCAATTCATTGGCCAGATACGCCTCGACTATGGTGCCCGACATGGGAGATCGGGTACATAGATTTGTGAGTGGCCTAGGGCCACACCTGTTTAAAGATTGCTTAACGGCTTCATTGCAAGACGGGATGAATATTTCCCGAATACAAGCCCATTCTTAGAATCTAGAGGGACGACAGCAACCACAAAGCAGTGATCGTGATATTGATAGAAGGCAAAGTAAGAGGGCCAGATTTATGGGAGCATGCAGTGATTATAAAGGGGGATCAAGGCAGACACACTCTAGGTACTCAGGCCAGTCGGTGACTAGTGCACCTCCTCGGTTCGCAAGCAGGAGATTTGATCGCTCATTTCGTTCAGGACAGGGTCAGTGTTCGAGGGCATCAAATTCCCAGTTCAGGAAAGATTATAGTCAGAGGAGACCCCTGGTACCGCAGTTGTCACGACCCGACTAGGGGCCGTGACGAGTACCCGATACTTGTACCGAGCACCCCTTCGCTATCCTGTATGAACAGTGGCACATGTTTTTTCATTAACATTAGCAATAAACTTTCTAATATCGCGTTACACCGGGACGCTAACCATTCAAAATACAATACGTTTAACTGTACATAGCTGACTGTGTATATCTGTCTACGAGCCTCTAGACATAGTACATTTATACATAGGAAGGGCCGAGTACTGTCGCGCCCGAAAATACATACACAAAATAGTACCGATGACATAAGGCTCCGGAACAACTGGAGCGCTGCCCAATGCTGCAGATAGAGCCCTAGAAACCCGGTCCGTATACCTGCTAACCTGCGCGGCATGAACGCAGCGTCCACAAGAAGGGACGTCAGTATGAATAATGTACCGAGTATGTAAGGCATGGAAAACAATGCAAGCAGTAACATAGAGTACAATCAATAATAATATCACGGAGCCATAGGGTGTATAACGAGGCAAGAACGTAACTTGTACATAGGAAGGCCCCTCTTTTGGCCGGCTGTCATGTAGGCTTGTCTTTTCGTCTTTGAAACGTTTCTTTTCATGGGCACAAGGGTCAACATTTTTATATTTCTTATTCTCGTGTGCAGAAAACAGTACATTTCAATAACGGTATCTTTCATTCACATTTACAGACGCCGAATACATCGACTCTCCCAACCCCCTCCCCAACGGTGACCCAACACATTACATTACATATGTATCATACATCATATATATATGTATACAGTCGCCGTGTACGGCTCTTCCCATATCCCACGTCCGGGCATCCCGCATCCAGGATGGAATCCAGCTGAATCAGGTGGTGATATAACAGTGGTCGTTCCCTTTTTCCCCACATACACGTACATTTACTCATCCTTTATGCATATACATGTCTTATATACAGTTACTTTGTCATATATATATACATACCCATACACGTATACCCGTTTTATATATATACATATGTCATATAAGCGCACAAGAGAGCCAAGGAAAATCATGTATCCATCGGAGTGACATAAGGTCGGTGACCTCCGATTACATTACGGAATGCTAGTGATAGCTTTGTCTCACCTTGAAGGAACAAGTATTTTAAGGCGAAACTATCAACGGAAAATAGTGTTACAGTAACCGAAAATGAAATCTTAGGTATTTTAGAAAATAAAGTTATAACTAGAAAATATAAATATTATTCAAAAATTAGTTTATCGCTTTCATGTTTATATGAAGTACTTGGCTTAGTCGTAGAGTCGTTCCGGTCGTACTTATCATAGCTACATTCTCTTGTCCGACATTGTCATCATCATTATCATCATAGAAACACTCCCGCTGGAGTAGTCATAGTACTTATCACTTGGTGACGAAATCGGGATCAAAGGCCCCCTTTGGATTCACTTCAAGTACGTTAACCAAGATTATAGGAAGATCCGAGAGTAACGGGTCAATTTACCCATATTACGTGTCATAGCGTTACTTGTATGAGTCTTAGGGTAATCGGGTCCCACTTAGGCAAGTTATAGGGGTCTAGAAGGTCTTTTCATCATTTTGCACACTTTTTACTTCAATTCAATTGAACGAAAAGTTGAAAACTTTAGGTGCGGATTCCGGGGATTAGGGTTGTCCCCGAGACTCGTACCCGACTTCTTTTAGTTAAGACATGCCATAGAAAGAAGGGTGAAGCCTTACATACCTCGTTCCGCTCCTTTAGCTATTCCAAATTCGAGTCACAATCTCGTCAAAATCTGCGATTTGGTCATTTTTACCATAACTCTCATTAGCATACTTAGAGTTAACACCTTAAGGAAACAATTGGCTACCTAAATTTCGGCAGCATTTCCTCTGTAAATACACCATCCTCGACATTCAATATAACCAAATTCTTGACAAACACAATCCGGGAATTCAAACCCGGCCAAACTATTAACATAATCAACAATCATCCTAGCAATTCACATTTTCGACTCACGATACATTATATCAATTTACTACTTTCTTCAACACTTTCCAACTCCCATAAAGTCAATAACAACCTTATATATATAGTCCAACAACATCATTCTAACATCATGACGTTTCATACATGCAAGAACATAACATTCAATTCACCTCACCTTCCGAAACAAACTTCCAATTACTAATATTTTACTAAGTTCATTATGCTTCTACTTGTAATATAAGCTCCACAACACGACGATTGGCATACTAATTAAGACTTGCTCACTATCCATTCATCAAACACACACACACGGCCATTTGCAACTACACACTACACGGCCATACCATGCACACACACAACTTCAATTTTTCCATTTTCCACATCTCATCCACAACAATAGCAACCAAACACTTGACAACAATTGAAATACAATTCCTACACCTATATGTACATACACGGCCATATACTATATTCCTCTACTTCAAGAATTTCATCCATTTTTGCCTACTACAACACATATAATATATGCATAACACATAAAACAAGGTTAGAATTTACCTTTCTTCTTCAACTTCTCACTTGCCTAACTCTTGGGAACTTGGATGATTTTGAACCTTTCTTGCTCCAACAACAACTCTACCTTGTTAAGCACCCTTTGCTTGGTAGGGAATGATTTTTGGAGGGATTTTATCAAATTTTCTTGTTAATCTTGAGCTTGGCCGAATGGCCCTTGAAGTTTGCTCTCTCTTTTCTTTCCTTTGCTCTCTTGAATTTTCTAGACCATTTAGGTGATAAAGATGACCTTATTCATCTTTTATAATCTACAATTTAATCCCACATGGGCTTGGGCCCATATTAATGGCCGGTTGGGCCTATTAATTTCCAAAGAAAAACCTTCAAGCCCAATTATATTTTGGACTACTTCTCGCAATTCTTGAAAATAATTTTTCCGACTTCCAATTTTGCCCTTCGTCTTCCTCCATATTTCCACGAGTCATGTCGTGAATTCCCCTTTATGCTCTTAACCATTCTCATTATCTTCACTTCTAAATTTTTCATAAACAACTCGTGTGTCAAACACATAAAATATTGCTTTGCTTGTTGTCTCCCCGCGATGATCTTGAATTGTCCGATTGCACAAAACGCGGGATATAACATCCTCCACCCCTTTAGAACATTCATCCTCGAATGTTGAACTAGCCTCATAGCGTAGTATATTATTTCAGGGAGGTCTCCTTTGTGGATGCCTCATGTCGCTTAGCATGTCCGTCTTAGAAGCTTAGGTTGCCCTCTTGCGATCTTTACAGTTGTGCTTCTTTCTTGTAGCGTCTGTTGCGTCTATCCCCATCACTAGACATGTTCCCGTACATCGCCACATTAGGGATTCCTTGCCTTAGTCAGTGTGGACTCAATATTGGTCCCATCCTACGACACCCGTACTTTTCTCCTTCATTCCCAAGGATTTCTGTTATCATGGCTTTTCTTTTTCTGTTAGTTTAATTCGTCTCAGCCTATATGGCTCTTATGGGGTTTATAACCTCTTTCCACACCCCAATTTACTCGGGGCTGCCTACTTTTACACTCATCTCTTGTTTCCGCATTTACAAAATTTTCAGCATGTTTCCCAGGAGGTCACCCATCATGGAATTACTCCCACCTGAGCACGCTTAACCCTGGAACTTTAATGCATTTCGAGGTCTCGGTGTCAATATTTTTACCTCCGCTTCCCCGTACTACTTATGTCGCATTATATGGAACGAGTTGGGGTCTCGGCAGTTTTCGAAACGTTCGCGTAACACGTCTTTTCCTTTTTTTACAGTTCGGACCTTTGCAATTTCCAGTATTCGCCTTTTACCTATGCGTAAGTGTCAGGATCAGGTGGGGGTCAGACCCGTTATCATGATATGGCAGGTCCTTAGGATTTAGAGGCGCTGCCAAACATTTTCATAGATATGCCAATAATTTTCCCTTCTTTATATGCATGAGCTGGTATTGCCGTTTGATCTACTGTGTTTTGGTAGCTATATCATGATTGAATGTTTAGAGTAGAGTATTTTGATCTTTCCCTTGAAGTATGTTGACATACTTCAGTGTGACTATGTATATGGCTAAAAGAAGTTAGTGTTCGACTAGAGATGCGATTTGATGATGTTGAGTCTCTTGATATAGTCCTAACTTGTTTAAGTGTTTTTGGTAGCATTAGAGGGTGTGATATTAGTGAATTGCCTTAAGTGGATTATATTGATGGAAAATAGAGGAGGTAGGTAAGGGAATGAAAAGGTAAGTCTAATGGCAATAGTCGTAGAGGCAAAATCAGAAGAATGATCAGATGGCGACTTATTACTAGACTTAAGAGATCAACAAGCTTAAAATGTCAGCTCTTAAGCTAAGGGGGAGATGGTACGACTAGGTACCAGGGTATATCATGTGTTCCATATATCGATAAGTGTCGAGAAAGAAAAGTACGAAGTGATGTTACGTTTCCAATTCTGGAGTAATTCACGTACTAGGTGGTACTTATTCCCAGACATACTCTACACATACCTTATGTACCATAACATGCCCATGTTAGTGCTTTACACCCCGTGATTATGTTTCAAGAATGAAAACTCCATAACAATAGTGATCTATGCAAAAGAAGTGTTCTTCCATATTTTTCACATCAGGTTGTGCTCATATCTAAAGTTAAAACTGTATTCATGTCACACGTATCTATTGTGCTTTTATATCCATTTCCATGTTCCATCTTCTAAGTACCTATGCCCTGTTTACGTCCAGAGCCACTTTATACTCATGTCTTAGGTGCTTGATGCACGAAGTACTCATGCCTATAATCTCTTCCTTCATGAACCTTATTTTATAACGAGGGTGTCTACTCAGAGTGATAAGAGTAAGCTATGTTGAACTATGTCCCATTCTGTAAGAATATCTAAGTTCCAAAGTAATACCTTATCCGTACCCTATGTCTCTGAGTACCCAAGAGCGAAGCCTACAAATTGTACTCCATGTAAGTCACCCTTATGCTATATTCTCACTTCAATATTCATGACCTTATGTCCAAATGCCAGGGTATGTAGCTTCGAAGTACTCATGTAAATGCTATGTTTCTCATGTCCCCATGCCCCATGTCATGCTATTCACGTATTCACATTTTTTCCTATATTAATTATGTTTTCCATGTACGTATGTTCTATTTTACGTCCTTCATGTTCAATATACCCCTGTCGTGTTTATTCACTAAAATGAAGTGTCTTACATGATTCGTACGAATGCTTCATTTTCTCCCAATCCTTTACGATTCGCTCACGATAATAAGCAAGGTAAGCCAAGATATTCATGACTATGTTTTAGAACGAACAAGGTAAGGTTTGAAGTAAGGTATATTCCAATTTCAAAAAAGAGATCATTTTAGGTACCTCGTGGTAATTATTCAAAAATATTCCACTCAGATTCAACGTATTCATGTGATGTCTATTTCTAGAGCATTGTGCTAGGTTCACATTCTTGTTCTATGACTCATGTCCATCTCATTCGCATCGATTTGTGCTTACATTCGAATCCTAAGTCATACTCCTATCTTATATGTCCATCGTGGTGATATATGAACAACTATGATCAAGTCTCAAAGTGTTCAGATCCCATCTTCGCTCATCATACAGATCTCCTATTGTAAAATCTATGTTTTCGGCATTCAATTTCATGTTATGATATTCATGTTTTCACGTATTCAAGTCTCATGTCAGTTCAACACCCATGTATCCATGTTGGCCAGTATTCATGTATTCATGTCCCACGTCTTGCCCTTCACGTCCATGCAATCGTGTCCTGTCTATGCTTATGTTTTAGTACTCATGTCATTTGTGCTAATGCTTTCTCAAGTCTCGTGTATGGTATTCATGTATTCATTCACTTTGATATCTATGTGTTCATGTCAGACCAGGATTTATGAAAGTTATTATTCATGTATTCATGTTAGTCACGTTCATGTTCCAGTTACCTTGTTATGTCATGTCATGCATATTATGATGCCCTTTGAGGCTTATGCTTTGCTCTAGTTAGCTGGCAGGTGGTGAGTTGTTGGACCAAATTTAGTTTATCTGGCTATGGAAAATTCAAGTCGATCCAAGAGCGCTTGAGAATGGCTTAGAGTCGCCAAGAGTCCTACTCAGATGTGTGGTGTAGAGACTTGGAGTTTCAAGTTGATGATTGAGTGTTCTTAAAGGATACACCTATGAAAGGTGTGAGGAGATTTGGAAAGAAAGGAAAACTTAGTCCCAAATTTATTGGACCTTATAGAATCCTGTGAAGGATTGGTCAAGTGCCTTATGAGCTTGGGTTTCCACAAGAATTGACTGTCGTACACCCAGTATTTCATGTATCCATGTTGAGAAAGTGTGTAGGAGACCCTTCGTTGGTTGTTCCTGCTGACACTTTAATGGTTAAGGATGGCCTAACCTATGAGAAGATCCCTATGGCTATTCTTGATCGTCAAGTTTGCAAGTTGAGAACTAAGGAACTAGCCTCCGTAAAGGTGTTATGAAGAAATCATGAAGTCGAAAAGGCTACATTGGGAAGCCGAAGAAGTCATGAAATCAAGATATCCACATTTATTTAAAGAGTAAGCAGAAAACGTTGTAGGTAAATTCAATGTTCATGTCATGTCATGTCCCTTACATATTCATGCCTTACGTTTCACATTCACGTTCATGTATTCTCTACTCATGTCTCATGTCTGAGGGTTCCTGTTTTCACGAAACCATGTCATGCGATTTCAGTCCCTATGTTCCATGTCCTATTTTTTCACGTTCATGTACTAAAGCCATGTCCAATCACGTTCTAAACCATGACCTAAGGGGGAGATATTGTAACACGTTGTACCTTTTAACTAAGCTACGTTCATGATTCGAGACTTAGAAACCAAGACAGAATTGTTGGAATTGGAAATTTCATCTCGGAATGGTAAAAGTATGTCCACGACAAAATGTACGGGCCGTACATTTTTGTACGGGACGTACTTCTTAGACGTACCTCGCAGGGGAAAATCAGAACCACAGGAATTTGTCAAATCGAGGTACGGCTTAGATGTACAGGACGTCCATCAAAGTATGGGACGTACTTTTGTCCCGTACCATTCATGCCAATACTCTTAGTTTCTGGAATTGCCAATGTATGGGATGTACAATATTGTACGGGCCGTACATTGTGCTTGTACTTTTCCCGCTTCAATGAAAAGTATAAATATAGGACTTCAGTTTTTATTTCCACTTTTCACATTCTTCAAGCCCTAGAACGAAGTTCCTTTTCTCCCATCAATCCAAGACATTAAGGTAAGCCATTCCAAGCCCTTCCAAGTCAATTCTAACATTTATTCATGTAATCTAATAAGGAAATCATCATTCCTAACCGAGGGTTATGATTCAGGATTAAAGCTTTTGGAATTCTCCTCAAGTTCATACCATGAGTAACAAGTTTTGGAGCATTAACAGGTATGTAGGGTTTCTATCTACGTGGTGGGAACATCATTGTTCTTTCCCATGCCACATTCTTCCATAATTATACGAAATTTCACCAAGACTAGGGTTTCCAGCCATGTTCGTGAAACCCTAAGTACATCTACTATGATATACCTTGTTGTATTAAGAATTTGTTATTATGTTCTTGATAGTCCATTTTGGTTATTCCGAATCTATCTGTAATCCATGAAAACCCATACCTTACATTCCATGGGTTCTTACATGCAAGATATGAACTATTATACTTATTTTCATGAAAATCCTACATGTCTCCATGTTTTCATGCAAGTTATATTAGGCATCTATGTTCATGTTTAACTATAATTATAAACCATGTTACAAGTCATGTTTATGAAATTCATGGGCTTTTATTCCAACTACATCGATGTTCATGTTTTTGGGAGTTTCACAATTTACCGAGAAAGCTCAGATAGCCTGAAACTACGCTTGCCACTGTCGGATAAGGATCGCTCCGCCCAGTTAGGACGATTTCTTCATGTTTTATTGATTGGATCTTTTCATGTCATGTATCATACCCCTGGTAAGGTATGATGTTGCTCTGTTGGTCGGGCCAGGTACCAGACTCCACGTACATACGTGGTGATTCATGTTGTCGGTTGTCACGACCCAACCCGCCATGAATAGCACCCACACTAACTCCTAGTGGGCGAACCAATACGCTTAACCATCTACTCACTCAAAGTCAATTTTTACTTAGTCAATTCAATCAGTTACCAATTAATTACATGCAAGATTAAATAAAAAGTATTCATACATTAAAACAATAATGCAAATGCGGAAGTCATAACTATTACAACCCTAAAATCCAAAAGTCACCGTACAAAGACTCTAATCCAAAACATGTCTAAGGAATCCATATTGTCTGAAATAAATAAACATGAATGTCTGGAATGGAAATAGCCATTAAATAAAGGAAGATCTTTGGGTGGCCTGGCACGGATAGAAGCTTACCCTAAATCTGTAAGCAAATGGCCTCAAGCTAAATATGAGGTCGAGTAGCAGTCTCTGGATCACAATCTGCACTCAAAAGAATGCAGCAAGGTAGTGTCAGTACAAACACTATGTACCAGTAGATATCATAGGCCGACTAAGATTAGTATCATGCATTAATTATAAAATCAATAAAATAAACAGACCAGTCAACAACACATAATCAGATAACTAACAATAAAGTCCACCAATGATATTAACAATTAAGCCCACCAAGGATATTATCAATCAAGTCCACCAATGATATTAACAATCAAGTCAACGGAAGCAAGCAATGGAAAACACCCCACCACAACATTCTCACTTACTCAGTCACCGATCACTCGTGTACATACATGCTAATTGGTGTCTTTGTCTAATAGCTATGACCTGCAGGGGAACCATGGTCTCTATGTACCCTCGCTCCGAAATCTTACCTCGGATCACGAACCTTTAACATAGGCCACATCCTCACCACCTATCAAATGTGCCCGAATCTAGGTCACATCCTCACCCCCTCTCAAATATGCCTATTCATAAATATATAATGTCACATCACTTTTAATGAGCGATTATCAAATAGTATATCATTTTCATCAAGAAGATCATATTAACCTCTCACCACAATTCTCATCAAATTATAGATCACCACACATCGAATAATGGCATTTATCCCACATTATCACTCAATCAATAGCATGTAGGAATTCCAACCACACATTATGCCTGAAGACTAGACATGCTTTCTCTTATTAATCTCATAACACATACAATCAACTAATCAAAGTCTAACTCAATTGAACCATAACCTACCTCAACCGCAGAGGTGGAACAATGAAAATCACTCCACTATAGCCTTCCCCTTCTGTAATGCCTCGGAACACTCAAAGTCTAGTAATTAAAATGCTAAATGAGTCACAACACTCTAGTCAACAATATAAATTCAATAAACACCCTTCCCCTTTATCCCTTTCTAATGGGTGAATGCTTACTAGGTGTAAATCATCATAACATTGGCCTTAGCAACCATAAACTATCAATTCATAAGGTTATTCATTCAAGTTATCTCTTACAAGAAATTTCTATGGTCAAGCTATCTTTATGAAACCCTAAGTCTCGATTCACTTAGTTCATGTCTCTAACGGTTCAATTCATGATTAGAAAGTGATAATCCAAGCCTTTAGATGATAATCACAAGATAATATTCATAGCCCACCAACTATTAAAGGTCTATTAAGTTCTAGGGTTACTAGTCCTCAATTCACCATTGTAGGCCTATTAGAATAATGATAAACTTAGAGATGAATGCATAATGAAGGAAGGAAGGGTTGAGACTTACCTCTCAAGAATATTCTTCCCCTAGCCTTAGAATTTCACCCTAGGCTCTTCTTGGGAAGTGTTTTGGAGTTTTATGAATAAAAAATTCATAACTAAGTGTTTAAAACATGGCTTACTGCCCTCGACGACCGCTGTGAAGGTAGTTCTTTCCACCGCAGCGGTCTCATTATAGCAGGCAAGGGCCAACTATAGTGGACCTCCACCTTCGTTTGCTTTCGCTGTGGCGAGCACGGACCCACCATAGTGCAAGCGCTACAACGGTCCAGTGTCTACCATAGCGGACATCCCTATTTCTCGTATGACCGCGGTGGCGAGGAGCACGCTGCTACAACGTCCCCGCCGTAGCAGCGCCACTCAACCAGTGGGCTCGCTGATTCCACCAGTTTTTCACTCTACCACACAACACTTCATCCGAGGCCTCACAAACAAAAAAAAAACATACACATTAATGTAAAACACCATACGGACTCACCCGTTGCCTCAGAATCCCCAAAGGAGGTCTAATTTCCTACGTCACCCCCCAACGAACTCAACACAACTAAACAACAGTCACAAACAAGTAAAGTTTTTCAGTTCTTAGCCTTCTACATTAAGTTTCTATCAGCTCGTTACATCAGTTATATTAATGCTCTCCCCACTTAAAAATGCTTATATATATGTATTTATGTTAGATGATGCTCATGTTTAGGTTCAGTTTACAGCTTTCAGTTTCAGTTTCAGTTCTATTATTTCATGTGCCACGCTTATTTCATTCAATTTCTTTACATATTAATACCCTTTTATTTTCCCAGGGGCCTGCATTTGTTGATGCATGTATTGATTTACAGGACAGCGAATTCGCTCGTTAGGACAGTGCTCGTGTCAGCTTTTGGTGAGCCCCATCTGATTGACCTGATATTTATTTGGAAAAGGTATGGCGAAGGGCTACAAGTTTCATGCTTTTAATTTTTCAAAATTCACAACCAATAAGGGGGTTCTATGCACTTGAAGTGATGCATTATGCAAACTCACATAGAAACTTGGTCTCTAGCATAGCTTCCCACTTTTCTTTGTCCTAAGACCGTCCTTAAACCTTGATTAGGTTTCAAAACACTTCATGTATTCCCACTTGGTTCCATTATATCTCCATCTTATGGTTCAAACCTTAGCCCGATGGTACGAGGCATACATTATCTCCCCCAGGGTTCATTCGTCTTCAAATAATAGTCATGGCCAGAAATATAACTAACTCTGGAATTCTACAAAATTTTTGGCAAAGTTCCCTTTGTAAATATGACTATACCTACATTTGTCAAACATATGCCAGCTAACCAGAGCATAAACACAAGCCTCACAAGGCATCATAATATGTATAATATGAAGTAACAAGGTAAAAAAAGCATAAATGTTACTGGCATGAATACATGAACGCGGGAAGCATGACATGGATACATGAATATATGTATATCATCACATGAGATCTGAATATTGGAAACATCGATATCATAACATGAGATTTGTGTACCTGAAAACATGAAACTGATGACATGAGACATGAATACATGAGGTATTTACCTTAGAAATTTTCTTCTTGTTCATCAGGTGAGTGTGGATATCTGGATTTGATGTCCTCATCGGCTTCCCATGTAGACTCTTAAACCTTTTAGTTCCTCCATAGCACTTTTACTAAAGCAGCTCCCTTAGTTCTCAACCTGCGAACTTGACGATCAAGAAGAGTCACTGGAATTTCTTATGTATATGGTTTAAACCTTAAGTGGAATATTCGTACTCACCACTTTAAGTCATAAGACCTAAACCAAAAGATTTTTACATATCATTCTACGCTACCAGGAATGATATGAATGCCAAGTCGAATTTGGTAGGATTTGGGCTGGCTGTGAACTGTGAGGGCATACATACCAAGTTCTTTTAAGCTCAATTTCTGTAGGAAATCCCCTATGTAGGTGAGTACATATATCTACTTTTTGGTACTATTTTGCTTAGTTTAGTTCTCCCTCTCAATCATCCTTGTCCTCTTCTTTCTTTATCCCTACTGAGTTTATTTAGAGTCAACCTCATTTTTTATTCCTGATTGAAAACTTTCATCTTGTTAATCCCTTTGACCTCCTAGACACTAACTCCTCCAATGTTTCTTCATGTTCGATTTCTTCCTCTTCTTTTTTCAAGTCTCACTTCTATCCTTCCCCCTGGGTCACTACTTGTGCTGTATGGTAACGAATATTTCAATTTCTTAGCATTTCTGACTTTGGGAGTTTTCTATTGGTGATCATTTGATGTGGGTTGAGGTTTCTAGCGACCAAAAGCTATGGTCTTGCAAACAAAAGAGGGGCTTTGTGAACTTGGATTTTGGTATAGGGCAACTCAAGTTGGTTTCTTTCTAGAGGGAGTTTTTATGGCTGACTGGGGTGGATTGGCAGTGTCACGACCCAGCCCCGTGGGCCGCGACTGGTGCCCTTCCGGGACACCCCAAACGAACTCACACCCAAATCATCGTAATCAGACTCGACCAAACTCAACATACGTTATTCGAACTCAACATCGCAATCAGACAACTACCGAACACTTATCCTAAGCAGTCGCCCGTACAAATCAAACAAATCGCAAATCAGAAAGGAGGCGGAATATACATCGCCAAATTTCACACACACACATCAGAAGGGTGGCGGAATGCACATCGCCCCCAAATGCATACACATACATACAAACTCAGAGGCCGACTTGGCCATAGTAGCGTACGAGCCACTTAAGATCGTACAACAGACTCACATGCAAACACACCGGACCCACGACCCACAAATCTGACTACAGGCCTCTAGACAAAACAGAACATAAGAACATAGGACGGGACAGGGCCCCGCCGTACCCACTCATCCAAATATACAGAGTACAGACACAACAAAAGATATGTACCAAAAGTAGACTCCGGATCAAGGGGAGCTTTCCAACACAGCAGAATGAGTAGCCTAAACTGGAGGACCACCCAAACGAGCTTCTGTACCTGCGGGCATGAAACACAGCCCCCGAAGAAACGGGGGTCAGTACGGGAGAAGTACTGAGTATGTAAAGCAGAAGGTACAGAAATCCCAAACATAGCTGGAGTCAGAAAGAACAAACACACCAACATCGCAAACAAAGCAAACCTGTGCGGGAGGCGAACGTACAAATGCAAATCAAATCATGTATAGGGTTTAGGAACGTGGTCACCCCCCCCCGACGCTGGTGCCACAACAGATCATAACTCCAGAAGTTTTCAAATCTCCGTACAGTCTCCAGACACATCATATGACACACACATCATATCATCAGAACATGTCAAATGCCATATCACATCATAACTCCATAAACGGTAACTGGCCCTATGGCGAGGCCTCGGAAACCGTAACACATCATAACTACCGAATATATTATAGCGCGCACGATCACAAAGTCGGCCCGGGTACCGACGAACGAAATCATAGCAGACAGCACGAACAGAGTAGTGCAGAAACCATATGCATATCAAAAATAATTTACCGGACTCAACATATAGTTTACATATAGGTATATACCGACGCCAGAAGGCTCGGAGTAGGAATCGAATTGATAAAAGTAGGCATATAAAGGTTACGAAGTTCCAAACTGTCAAATTCGTAAGAAAACTGTTCATAAGTCATTTTTTCCGGAATTCTCACATCATCCCAAAGTACGGAACATGCATTAATGGCATAGGAAGTTTCAAACACATCCTTGAGTCATAAACAGAAGATTGCGAATCATAACAGACCCAAGCGAATCAAACGAACCGAATAAGGGGAGCCTCGGGGCTCGCGGGCCCACCTCGGGTCAAATTGAGGCGGCGGACACAAATCACAGACTTTCGGCTCCATAGAGCCATCTACGAAAGTTTCGAAGGGTTTCGGACACAACAACACAAGTTATGGAGGTACGAACATTCTTTTAACCAAAAGTGACAAAAAAGGGTTCAATCGCGCTGAGTGAATAGTGCTCGAACTTCAACTTCGATTTCCAAGAGCAGGGTTAATCCCGAGATTCCGAAATTTTCCTAGTGGGTCTAGGACATGCCAAAAGAATGAGAGGTAGGCTTTACATACCTGGTTGGCGCCTTACGCTCCTCAAATCGCAATTCCCGTTTCATCCAGAAACTGCAAATGGTCACTTTTACCAGTTACTATTCATGAGAATTAACATTTTAGTCTTTGGGCTATATTTGGCTACCGAAATTTCGGCAGCACTTCCCCTATAAATCTAACACCCCCGAGACTTAGCTCGGCTCAAAATATAACAACATCAACAGCCCAAACATCATTACACAATACGAATTACAATCAAACACATTAACTTCACAATTGCACCTTATTTCGTAAGTTGGTAATCCTATTTCCAAACTTCGCAATTTCAACTCATATCCACATTATTGTATTCATTCATTCAAGATTATTCCATTACA
The DNA here is from genome assembly GCF_019175385.1 of Lycium barbarum. NCBI lineage: Eukaryota > Viridiplantae > Streptophyta > Magnoliopsida > Solanales > Solanaceae > Lycium > Lycium barbarum. The sequence goes on along the minus strand of NC_083342.1, from coordinate 53,392,623 downwards.
TAACAAACAAGTTCCAAACCACATACAAACATCCCCAAAATTCACTACTTTCCAATTTTCATTCAAAACACCAAGAGTTACGACGAACGTTCTAACTTGCGTCGTTTCATTCCACACTCATTATCATCAACCATAAATCATATTTAAAGTCTTTAGTATCATATATATATATACTATGATATACACAAATATACCAAGGGTATACACTTTCCGATAACGTCCAAAATTATTTTCTAACACCAACTCAATTCCTTAATCAATCCTTTACAACATAATGACCACAACAACACATCATTCAAGCTAAACAAGATCAAATTCCTATGCCTTAAATCTTACAAAACCCACGGCCAAACACACTCTCTTTGCACACACACGCCATGCACAACACAACACCATTCCAAAATCTTTACGCCAATTCAATTACTAACACATATACATCCATTTCATATCATTAAAACATCAAAACCTTACCTTAATCTTAAGATCCCGATTCGCCGCAAACGTCGTCCTCTCGTCAAACTAGTTGTACCACCACAAAGAGCACCTCGAACCCATCAATTTTTCCAAAAGAGGCTAGGTGATTGGATTAGAAACAAGCCACGAAAATTTTTTTCTTTCTCTTTCTTTTTTCGGCCGAAACCCCTTTCTCTTTGTTCTTGGATTTTTTTTGATTAAAGTCTTGATAATTACCAAGTGATCATGATATATATCCATAATAGGAGTCATGTGCTTAGCACATGACTCTTTAAAAGTGGGCTTGGGCCTCCCTTGGCCGGCCACTTCACAAAATTTGGGCCTCAACTTTGTTCAAATTCTCTTGGCCCAATTCATAATATGTCCCGCTTTGTAGTTCCCGAAACTAATTTCTAAAATTCCGAATTTACCCTCGGCCTTCCCCGAGGTCTTGACATCCATGATTTCATAATCAACATGAGCATAGCAACTTGGACCAAAATTATTTTCTCAACACACACAAGTCTTATTTATTTCTTGATTTCTCGTTATACGAAAATACGGGACATAACATTCTCCCCCCCTTAAGAACATTCGTCCTCGAATGTTGAATCGAACCCACGGGTGTCGTACTACTCCGGGAGTGTTCTCTTGATAGTTGTCCTTTATCGATTTCTCCGATATGTCTCCTTTACCAATACTAGGGTAGATTTTTCACATCGCTGACTCAACTACCTTCATGATACATTTTCTCATACTCTACGTAATCACCGAACTCTGCACTATATTCTTGTAAGGGACGGACGTTTTCCAGACACCATCGTCAATATCATCTTCTTTTCACACTCCTGAGTTTCCTTACCACATCGTCGTAATCTCGCTTTACTTCATATCAGACACTTCATGCCGAACAGATTCAGAACTAAAACCGGACGGATTCATAATCGGAGGCAGACATACTCAACTATGGCGGTTGGATTCGTAGTCAACATCGAAGGTACGGAAGCATATCAGACACATCTGAGATCGGAGTCAGACGTATAAAGGCGTATCAAACGAACTCGTAAGCAGAATCAACACACGAAGATACACCAGACAGATTCACACTTGAAGTCAAACGTATGGACTCATATCGAACGGATCCGAAATCAGAATCAAGTATACAGGATTGTTTCATACAAAGTTGTGACCAGTCAAACCGAAGTGTATCAAACACACACGCGGTCAAAATCAAACGCACAGAAGTATATCAGACGGATTTATATCCAGAGTCAGACATACAGAGGTGTGCCAGACAGAAACGGATCCAGAATCAAACGCACAAAAGGTTCATTGGACGGGAACATAGTCGAACTCAGAAATATAGAGGCGTACCAGGTAGAGCCTCATCGGAATTGGAAGTGCGGAAGCACCACAGACAGATTGTCAATTTAGGATCACATCATTCACATTAAGGCTCCAATAATTCATGAGAATTTCCTTTTTATTTGCAAACTCACTCATCAGTCGTCACACAATTTACCTTGCGTCTTACGTATCGATTCTTTCAAGGATTCTATTTATTCACACTGCTTACCTTTCATTTATCACAACATTAGTCGCCGGGCTCAGCTCTTAGCCCTCCTAGGCACCAAATGAGAATCATACACACACATACACATACATATACACCTACACACGTTTACTCATACCTTACCGGCGAACATCTCTGGCTGTTATTCAAATTCGTTCAATTTCCCAAGAAGTGTTGTACCCTATCCTTTTTGCCCATTTAGTCCGCCTCGTTCCGCGCGACTCTCGAAAGGGCACCAATTACTCCACACACATTCTATTACCTTTTGGTTACCTCAAATTCCCATCTACATTAATCATACTTACACTTATGAAAAACTTTGCATTACTTCCCAGGGGGTCACCCATCCCAGGATTGCTCTGGCTTGAGCACGCTTAACCACGAAACTTTCACGCATTTTGATGCGTTAGGGCTGATATAATTCCATCAATTGCCCTGCACGACCTTTGTCACGCAATTTTAGGCCAAACGGGGTCTTAGCAAATCTTTCAGAAATTTTTCGTAGCGGGTCCCACTCTGACCCAAAAAGGTGGTTTGCTTTTCTGGCTGCGTGGTCTATCGTTCTAGCCTTCCAAATCCCATATATTTTCCTCCCACATGTAAAGATAACTGCCTCGGTTACTTTCATTAATTCGGATTCTTACCCTACCTTTACTGACACACACAAAAAGAATATCGCATAATACTGAGGTACAAACCTACCATTGCACATATTCATTAAACAAAAAGGTTAGTAATATACCTGGGTCTGTATCTGGGGGTGCCTCTGGGTCCCGACGACCAGTCAAAGCGTAGATGCGGTTCGAGGGACCGCTAGAATCTGAACCCCCGACACGGCCTCTACTGCGGCCCGCTGGTGCTGGCATACCTCGCCCTGTAGAACGCGTGGCCGAAGGGGTAGATGACGAACCAGCAACGGATCTCATCGGTGGTGCTGCGCTACCGGAACCGCCTGCCCACGGACAATCCCGCATGATATGGCCCTGGCGGCCACAAGCAAAACAGGCCCCTGTGACCCTGAAGCACTCACCTGGGTGCGATCTTCCACAATATGAACACGGGGGCATAGGTGGCCTAATCTGACTGGGACCCCTGCTCGCCTGAGGACCTGGGGCTCTGGAACTCTGGTCTGCCCTGGACGGTCCTGCGCCATCAAATCTCTTACTAGCAGACTGTGTGTCCCGGCCTGACGGAGGAAAATACCCACTGGACTGATACTGAGGCTGCCCGCCCCGAGAATCTCCAAAATGCCCCGCTGATCTGGCCCTCTTGGGCCGTCTCCCATCATACTCTCTGCTGGGCCGATCTGCTCGGTGCCGGTTCTCCATCCCCTGGGCGTAGGCCTGTAGACGGGCAATATCCATATCTGTCTGCAATGACACCGCCATACAGCCGTCAATCAGATAACGATCCAACCCCATAACATATCTATGCATCCGATCTGTCATATCTGCCACCATGGCAGGGGCATACCGGGCCAGGGAATCAAACTCCAAATTATATTCACGGACGCTCCGACCTCTCTGCTGCAGATGCAAAAACCGATCAGCTCGCTCCCGTCGTAACTCTGGGGGCAGAAAGTGGCGGGTGAAAGCAGTCACAAACTGATCCCACATAGCTGGAGGAGCACCCTCACCCCGGGATAGCTCCCAAGTCTCATACCAATGCGCGGCAACATCCCGAAGTCTATGCGAAGCTAGCTCAACCGACTCGGTCTCTGACGCCCTGACCAAGTCTAATGCACGCCGCATCCCCCGAATGAAGTCATGGGGGTCCTCGTCGGGCTTAGACCCAAAAAACTCTGGAGGGCCGCATAACAAGAACTCCCGAACTCTCAGGCTTTCCCGCCTGTCTTCATCATCATCCTCCCTCCGCCCGCGCCTGCGAGCCTGTCCGGCTACAATCGTGGTCAACAACTGTACAGCCTCCCTCAGGGTCCTATCCTCCGCCCCTGGCTGAGGAGCTGGAGTCTCAGGATCGGGTACACAGACCTCTGGAGCTGCTGAAGGTCCCGCTCCAGGCTGTACTAATGGGGGTGTAGCAGACCCCTCAGAATGAGGTGCAACCTCAGGCAAATCATAGACACGAGCCCGAGTAGCTCGTTGTGCCTGACTGGTCTCTCCCACCTTCGCCTTGCCCTTCTGGGCCGCCGTTGCCTTCTTCGGAGGCATTACTAAAAACACAACAACGGGTCAGATCAGAATAATCCTAATAACACAGCTCTATCGCACGATCTAAGATTCCAAAGAAAGGGCAACACAACATCCTAGATGTCCTGTAGCTTCCTGTTTATAGATGTGGTGCACAACACATCGATAAACAAGACTCTACTAGACACGGCCTGTAGACATTCCGAGGACAAACCGCTCTGATACCACTTTTGTCACGACCCAGCCCCGTGGGCCGCGACTGGTGCCCTTCCGGGACACCCCAAACGAACTCACACCCAAATCATCGTAATCAGACTCGACCAAACTCAACATACGTTATTCGAACTCAACATCGCAATCAGACAACTACCGAACACTTATCCTATGCAGTCGCCCGTACAAATCAAACAAATCGCAAATCAGAAAGGAGGCGGAATATACATCGCCAAATTTCACACACACACATCAGAAGGGTGGCGGAATGCACATCGCCCCCAAATGCATACACATACATACAAACTCAGAGGCCGACTTGGCCATAGTAGCGTACGAGCCACTTAAGATCGTACAACAGACTCACATGCAAACACACCGGACCCACGACCCACAAATCTGACTACAGGCCTCTAGACAAAACAGAACATAAGAACATAGGACGGGACAGGGCCCCGCCGTACCCACTCATCCAAATATACAGAGTACAGACACAACAAAAGATATGTACCAAAAGTAGACTCCGGATCAAGGGGAGCTTTCCAACACAGCAGAATGAGTAGCCTAAACTGGAGGACCACCCAAACGAGCTTCTGTACCTGCGGGCATGAAACACAGCCCCCGAAGAAACGGGGGTCAGTACGGGAGAAGTACTGAGTATGTAAAGCAGAAGGTACAGAAATCCCAAACATAGCTGGAGTCAGAAAGAACAAACACACCAACATCGCAAACAAAGCAAACCTGTGCGGGAGGCGAACGTACAAATGCAAATCAAATCATGTATAGGGTTTAGGAACGTGGTCACCCCCCCGACGCTGGTGCCACAACACATCATAACTCCAGAAGTTTTCAAATCTCCGTACAGTCTCCAGACACATCATATCACACACACATCATATCATCAGAACATGTCAAATGCCATATCACATCATAACTCCATAAACGGTAACCGGCCCTATGGCGAGGCCTCGGAAACCGTAACACATCATAACTCCCGAATATATTATAGCGCGCACGATCACAAAGTCGGCCCGGGTACCGACGAACGAAATCATAGCAGACAGCACGAACAGAGTAGTGCAGAAACCATATGCATATCAAAAATAATTTACCGGACTCAACATATAGTTTACATATAGGTATATACCGACGCCAGAAGGCTCGGAGTAGGAATCGAATTGATAAAAGTAGGCATATAAAGGTTACGAAGTTCCAAACTGTCAAATTCGTAAGAAAACTGTTCATAAGTCAT